>NC_054542.1:30919383-31291883 GCF_017654505.1 Polyodon spathula
TGGCAGCACTCAAGCCTCCACCAGCTCCTTGGAATTTCAACATACTCTGTTGATTGTAATGCAAAACTGCTCCAGTTCATGTCTGCAGCCCCTCCCACCGAAGTTGTCAGAAACAGCTCAATCCCCCCACTGTACATGAGATACTGCCAGACCCAGTTGTCTTGAGTGATTATTCAGGATTCTATGTCGCAACTGGGGCCCCCACCAGACATTACTGAGAGAAGGAGGTGGAGTGTACATGAAAGGGGCTCCATTCATTTTCTGCCCATTAGTTTTAATTAAGTCCCCCACAGGCCCCAACAGCAGTCTTCCCAAAAGGGTGAAGATTTCAGAAAACAAACACAAAATAATTGTTCATCCACAGTTTCAACATGATTAACTTTTATATGTTAATGATTGCATAGAAAATCTGAGGCATTGGCTACCTGGTCACACAGGTTTGTGAAAATAAAACAGAACTAAAACTAGTACTTTTTTCAGAGGGAATACAACCATATTTTATATATATATATATATATATATATATATATATATATATATATATATATATATATATATATATATGAATATTGAAGTGGGCAGTGGTTGGTAACAAGGGAGGGTTCCAAACTTGTTCTTTCTAAAACAACTCTGGACTGGAAAGCTGTAATGCTTATTGACTGTACAGCATGTACAGTACAGTACTAATAATAGCACAAATGGGAACTGGGAAGCAAAATATCCTACATCTTTTTATTAGTATGTTAATTTCTCAAAGTTTAGAAGTGTCATCCTCTATGGCATTACTAGTTACAAGTTCAGCCCTCTATTTCTTCTCTAATGTTTTTCTAAAGGTTGAGATAAGGGAACATTGCCTTATAAAGACTGCCAGTTGTTTAAAGATTTTTTTCCCTCCAGTTATGACTGAAAGACACTATTGTCATGTATTTCTTTTAACATACATCAATGCATGGAATTTGTACGTTTCACACTTATACAAGGTAAGGTAAAGGGTAATACATATTGTCATGCATGTTCAATTATGTAATGATATTCATTTTATTTGAATCCATGATCTTTTCCATTATTATTTGGAGTAAGCCGATCAATCAGTACCAGGGTCCCTGTAAAGTGAAAGGCACATCCTGAGCCGTGGGAGTTGAGAACGATGCTAATGACATGCAGACTCTGTGTTGATTGAGATGAATTTGGCCTGAAGCACCGTTGCGCCATCTGCCAATGTTATGACGGCAACACTGGCTTTAGCAAAGAATGCAGCTTTTCCACTAGCTGCAGATTGAGGCTTTGTAGAAGACCAGTAAAAGGAAACATTAAGAATCTACTGCTGCAACTCTGAATGTAAAGTGATGTACAATAATGTAATTCTACAAGGTTTTCTAGTGTCATCATTTAAAGATGGTTCCCCTTTGTTCTTTTAATCTTGTATGAGTACAAGATAGCAAGGTTCTGCAGACGTGCAATAGGAGGAGTCTAGGCACTCCCCAAGTGTGTCTTAACCCTTTAAACTCCGGTATATGGGATTTTGCCCGCTGGCGGGCCACTTACCTTTTGCTTTATAGCTCCGATCAGGAACGTCTGTCAGTGATGATTCTTTGTTTGTTCGAAAGTAGAGGAGTCAGGCTTCAATTCAAGACCAAATTTGATGTGATATTCGGTCAAACAAGGATTTTAGAGCTGTGCGCACATAAAAAAAAAAAAAAAAAAAAAACACTTTTGCCAATAAAAATCTGAAATTGCAAACAATGTTCGCATTCTGGTATTCTGGTCATTTTTTGGTAAACTTCTCAAAAAATTTAAATATACATGTTTTCATGGTTTAATTTACAAAAAAATGATAACGATAATCTGTGAGAGTCTAGGAAACATTTTTATTCCTGATTCCAACATAATATGAAATAAAAATTTGTGCTTTAAATTTTGATATAAATAACATGCTTCTAAGACATTCAGAAGTGTGTTTTTTACAGGGTAAAGGCAATTTGGCAACAATAGGTGAAAATTGCTTGGAGTGTAAAGGGTTAATCACTGTATAAAAGAGCCTGTCTGATTTTAACACAATGTATGTGATCTGCAGCTGGTCATTTGAGAATCAGAGTCACTGCACCAACAAACAGGGTGGAGATTGATCACAGACCAGTGACCATGCTCTCCATAGACAAGTGTCTTATTTACTGTATAAAAGAGACAGGCTTGTATGCACAAGTGTTACAATGCTTTTAAGTCTCCCCTTGCTTGCTGGGATCAAAATCCGTAATGCATCACACAACACTACCCTGCTATAATCCCAGTAAAATAATTATCCAAATGTATAATATTGGTATATATAAACCATATATAGACAGAAAAAGTATATTAAAACATTAAGTATCTTTTTATTTATATGTAGGCTACTGTACATTTTTTAAAATACATTTCAATGGATCACATGGCCAATCCACAACAAAATAAAGCAATCATTCAATTGAAACATCTTGTTTACTTCAAAGGTAATTTCCATAGGAAAAAAAAAATAATGTATTGTATCCAGGGATATTCCACCTGACAAAATTACCTGTGTGATTTGAAGAACGACATGAAATCTGTAACATAAGCCACTGAAATTAGAAGGAATTTGTTTAATACCATATTTAAGCAAATTACAAATAGCACAATCCTTATCCTTGGAGTATATTACAAACATACTGTGCCTCCAGGTCATGGTTGACTGACCATTACACCCTAGCTCCTGCTACTTTTGTGGAGACAGCTTGTCTATTTATGCCAATACAAAGAGAAACAAAAATCAGCAACCTCTGACCTTCACTTCTGGCTTTCCTAGGAATATAAACTTGGACACATTATTTACAATTTCCTCCAGAATACAGCAAATAGCTGTGTTATAAAATGTGAGATTAGCTGTTAACAAAAAAAACCCTTGTCTTACATACCTAGCTTAAATTAATTTTTAACAGGTAGAATACATTAGCCTATTAGCAAATGCGCATCATATGCCCAAACCTGTTGGGAGTGGGTCATTTCCTCAGAAGTCAAAACTGCTAAAACTTGCAAGCACTTGCAGAAAAGTGACAAAACTCTTTCTTCCAGTACCTTGTGTAAAATGTAACATTCTGTTGCAGAGATTTCTTAATAGATTTTCTTAATTTCTTAATAATAATTTCTTAATAATATTTGATTATTATATATTATTAGTAATCATGATCTTTTTGTTGTTTGGTTTTGACATGAAAAAACCAAACTTCCCACTGTAACTTTGGGTGATGGCAAGTTTTAAGGGTGACAAAACCCATGTATACTGGTCGAAAATGAAAATTGTTCTAGTCATTGATCCGCTACTCCAGTAACTGGATCAGTAACTGCTGGCTGTAGTTAGAGACATATATATATGTGATATATAATATATATATATATAGATATATATATATACTATATATATATATATATATATATATATATATATCAATACACACATATATATATATATATATATATATATATATATATATATATATATATATATATATATATATATATATATATATATATATATATATATATTTGATATATATATAGATCCCATTAACCATCATATAATATGTACCTATTATATTTATTCATGGTTCAGCCATGAACTATTAACATGGCCCATTCAACCATCATTTATCATGTTTACTATTGCCAGGGCATGTTTGGTATATGGCACCACTGCCAAACCTTGCTCATCCTTTTAACAAACTTGATGTGTTTTACAGAACATGGTTGCACACCATAACCAGTCAGCAATGATATGGTTTTACCAAATATCTTAATAGATTCCCTCCATTTTCCAAAATATGTTTTAAAAGGTGCTGTAAAGAACTGTATTCATGCATAACTCGCCAAGGAAATTGATGTTTCATTCAGGTAAAGGGGAGTTTATTCTCAAGTTATGTATGGTTATAAAAGGATAGACATTGCAAAATACATACATACAATATTATAGCAGGAGATGTGTTTTTACTAGTGCTGAAAGTTCTATCATACATCCAGTATCTCAGAATTAAATAACCGTCAAACCTGTCTCATTTGATACCAAGCAAATTCAAAACAAGTTCTTTTCTGTTTGCATTTTCACTGCCTGTGGCAATCTGTTCTGTAATTACCAGCTGCAGCTGCCAGTCCAAAGCCTCTGTAATTCATGCTACATCTACTTCTAGTAGTTTTACTGTGTTGGTCAATGTTCCTTGTGAGCTTATGGCCATCAAGACCTACAAACCTCCATCCTTTCAGTGTTTTAATACTGTCACACTGGGCAGTAACATAAAGAAATAAACTCTTGACATCACGTATAACAATTCTTCACTGATGAAAAGAGAAAGGTTTCTGTGAAATAACTTCTGGCAAACATTGCTACAAGAAAGTATGAAGCATCTTGAAAAACTGTGCCTAAAAGAAACAACTCATAAAGCATCTACATTCAGATTTCCATATTGAATCTTTGAATTAATGAATGTATGGAATATACATACTTTGCCCTATCTACACGCTGTACCTCACCTGACCCATACTGTAAAAAAGAAAAATGACATGGCCTGCTACTGTAAATCACACAAACTGGCCCGCAAGCCTGGTAAACTATAAAAAAAACAACTGTAAACTGTAAAAAAAAAAAACTGCTAACCACAAGAAAACCATTTGGAAACTAATGGAACAACTCTCAGAGTATGGCACCTTATTTTTACTCCACAGGAACATTGTAAGTTTAGGGGGGTGTTATTAAGATCATTAAACCAGACCTTGTTGCTGCTATTGTTTTAGTAAGTACAAGATATTCTCATAGAATATAGCTTGGTGGACAGATTCACAAATATAAAATGCTTGCTCAGGATAAGTCTACAGCTGATTATGGTTTGGAAACTTAGTTCGCTCTCACTCCCTTCTGTCAGTGTAATGACTAATACGGCAAGCTTAAAATCACACAGCCCACTAAACACATCTCAAGATGTCCAGAAACAAAACACAGAAATAATATACACCATTTATATTTGTGACAATGCAGGCACAAACAGTACTTTTTTCATCTTCAAGGTTTGAAACATAGTAGTGGTGCACAGTGTGGGCCATTCTAGCCCAGATATATGTTACTATCACACCCTTAAATACTTAACTGAACCAGTTGATCCTCTATTCAGATAATAATCCGTTAGTTAATTGATAAAAACCGAAACTTCTGAAAGCAAACAGACTTGCCATACAGGCTGTCACTTCTTTTAGTAAAACTTACCTTAGATTCACTTATTACCAATGTAGATCTATAACATCATTTTCATTTAAAATAAAGGTTTTAGTTAATTTATGGTTAAAAAAGGAATTATATATATAATTATATTATACCTATGGGGTAGCTAAACTACTGCACAATTGTGCACACATAATGCCTAAATGCTGAACTTGAAAAGCTATGTGTTCAGAATAATAAACCACAGACAAAAGCAGTCTACTGATAATTTCCGTACCTGTAACATTAAATGAATGCAGATTTGTTCTCTTTTTTTCATTTAGTGTGCCAAATCATTTTAACCAGATTTTCTCCCCAATTTATTTTGTCCAATTATTTTTTGCCTTCTCCGCAGCAATTCCCCACACAGCTGAGGGAAACTGAAGGTTCAATGGGTCCTCCGATCCCATGACCAAGCCAGCTTCCTCTTCTACACGCAGGAACTCAAGAGAGGATGTCAGCAAGCTACCGGCCTCTGGAGGACAAAGGCCAGCTCTACTGGGCACCTGGCTGGCAGTGTCCACTGTAGCGGAATGAGGAGAATCAGTCCCTGACGGTTTTGCCTCCTTAACCCGTGGTAGTGCCAGAGCCAGTGCTCCCTTTGGAATCCTCAGTGAAGACCAGCAACATCTAGGACACAAACCTGGGCTCCCTTGATTGCATGACTCACTTTGCATACCATGTGGCTGTGCTTTTACCAGATGAGCCACTGTGGCAAAGTGGTTTGCAGTGTTCAGGTGTAGAGGTGTTGCTGTGCTCAAGACAATGACAAACAACAAAGTATTGGTGAAATGGTGGTTTATTTATAATCCAAAGTCTGATGACAACAGTAAAGAAATGGAGGGCTGGCAATACACAGCAATGTGTATTGCACAGTTCAATAAACAATGGGTTGAAAGTCCCCAAAACACACACACAAAACACAAACACGGTCACAAGTCCAGAGTGAGTGCTGTAGTGCTCGTGGTGAAATACAATTTAAATCTGTGAACAATGGTGCAGTGTTGTCTGGGTTTGTGCTGGCCTTAAGCGACAGCTCCGGATCTTGTTAGCCATCTAATAAATAACAAGCAGTACAATTAGACGATACAAACAAACAAAACACTCATGGTTATTTTACTTGTCCTTCAGCAGTCTCTTAACCATAAACAAAACAACAGATCACCTAGCCATGTCCCCTATTTGTATATTCAGTCACGCCATAGAAAACTACAATACATGCACAGTGTAAGCAGAGTAAACAGCACGTTTACCATACAGAATAACTTACTTGTGACTATCAACTGCATTTACAGGGAACATAGTTTCTTCCACTCATATGTAGAAAATGGAAGTTTCCACAAGCTTTGTTTGTACAACAACTGTAGTACATTGTGCTGAAAAGCAGAAGTGAGTCGCAGTATCAGCGGTTTCATGAACCCTTTACTTACATGTTGCTTCAAGCTTCTGGCTGAGGGGTTCACTTTTTTTACATCTCATGTTGACAGAGGCTTGTTTTATATATTTAAGCATTAAATATGGTTGGTGGTTTGTGGAGGTTTAGGAAACAGCATTCATAATACTTAAAGTTTAGGTGACTTTGTCATTTGCTAGTAGGTAACTAAACATGTATTCAACAGCAAACTAATAATATATCTTATGATTACTCAAACTGAAAACGTCACTGAAATATCAAGATGGGGGACACTGTGCATACTCAAAGGGAGCAAACTTAACCAAACTAGTAAGTAGTCTGTCGAATTGTATTGTTAATGGGTTCTCAGCCATAGTTATGGCTTTCTTTGATGATTCATACACTGGACAGACGTTACAAGGTCCCAAAGACAGAGTAAAGCTGAAGCTGTTGGTTATGATATTACTCTGTACAGATAAGGCATTTTATTAAGGAATTGTATTATTAAAATGAGGTTTGTTATTAAATGTTTTTACAGCATTCCAATAAGTTGTCTCTGTTTAATCTACATGGCTCCATTCATGCTTGGCTGGTATGTTTTCTCTTGGCTTGAAACAAAACTAAACAATATTATGTGCTTGGATGACACTGTAAGAAACCATTATATGAAGGGGGAGTGGGAGTCATTCGTAACTGTAGGGCCACTTCCTAGAATTGAATAATTCAAAGATCACACGTTTTGCTTTCTCAGTAGTGCTTTTTTGTGTTTATTCATTTTTCTGATTTATTCATGGCTCTTGAGAGCATGGTTACTGAGGGGAAGTTTATTATTTTTAGTTTTTTATTTTTGTTTTGTTTTGTTTTTGAACATTCGAGGAAGAACAATTTTAATCAGATCTTGGTTCCTATTTTTCTATTATTACATTAGTGACTTTATACTGTTATGAATACTTAAAGCAAAATAAACACATGAGAACTAGCTGAACTCAACTAATATTGAAAATCATATTGAACTCATAACCTGTAAGAGAAACAAATGCCTTGTATTCTTGGCTCTACTGTTTTTTTTTCTCATATAAGAAGTTACATATGCTTTTGTTGTTGTTGTTGTTGTTGTTGTTTCAACTAACTATACTAAACTACTTGTTAGTTTCAATGTAATTTAGATAAACTGCAAACATATTATCTTAAAACAATAAGTGGACTGAAAATGTAACTAAAGTGTCCAAGTTTTTTTGTACTGAAGCCCAGCTGGATATTAGCTCACAAACCACCAGCCAATGTCTGAACTAGATTTGCTAACCTGGCCTTTTGAAGGATAGAGTGGGATGAGTCAAACGGGCTGTGTGTTTTTCTATCATGAGCTGTCCATTACTTTTTAAGGAATTATAGTTGGGAGGCTTATTACTGAAGGGCATTTTGAGGACATCAATAGTAATTAATAATCAGAACTTTATCCAATTGCAACCTGAAATCAATTCAGACACCCAAAGGCACTACTTTCTGTGGTCTTTAACTCTAGTAAATGTACGTCCTCAAAGAAATATGTATTGCTGCATGTGAGAGATACATTTCTGCCTAATTTGCCAGGTAGAACTTTGTATATATGATACCATACACCATATACATTTTTAAGAACAAAATGTTGTTTTGCATTAAGCCTTTTCCATTTTTGACTTGCTGAATGAAGATTTAATTGATAATTGGGTAAATGTGCGCTGCAAAGACGTTTGTGACCACTTTATACGTGTTAGCCATCTAATAACAACAAACAAGTATATTTCAGACACGACAAAACAAACAGAACACTTATGATAACAATACTGTTCTCCTTCCGGTTCAGTTTTAGCCATAACAAAACAAACAGATAATCTCGCTACATCCCCTTATATACCGTCAATCACTCCCCTTGGTTAATGACTTCAACCGCTCCTCCAATCCGCGGCTGCCACATCGTTTCCCTTCTGGGTCGATGATTTAGTGTACCGTAGCTCCGCCCCTTTCTAGATGGCCATCTTCCACTGAACTCTGGGAATGAATTGTGAGCATGGGAAATTTACTGGATTGATTCACGTGCACTTGTACCGAGACTCCAATTGAATGACTGATTAGCAATCAAGTCTTGGTACAGCTGCATAAAAGCAGCATGTTTTCACTCACTCAGGGTTGTGTTTTCTGGGCGAAGGAACGGGTGTGGAGAAAGAGAATTAAAATAAATAGTAAGTTTAGGATTTGTCCCTGTGTGTCAGTGTCTGTTTTGTTTAGTGATCGTACATTTTGTTTGTCTATTTATTTTGGATACCAGTGCCATGTCCTGTGTTTTGTTTTGTTCAACCTTTTATTTTCTGTTTGTTCATTTATTAAATATTGCGCACAAGCAAGTGCTCAGCTTCACCAAAACTCCACGTCTCTGTGTGTTATCTCGCTTCTTCCTGGTCTGTGACATCACCACGCACCTGCGCACTGCGACCATCCTGTCACACTCTGCCACAGTAGTACATTTATATTTTAAAACTCACATATTATATGTTGGTCCTGGTAAGCATATATATTTCTGTATATTAAAAAGAGGTTTTGATTGAACTATTTCTGGATTCCCTGTGCGTGTCATCTTTTAAATGATTATAACAAATATGATTTGAGTAGTTCTTGGCACTCCAAACTGTTGCTAAAATCTTCCAACACTATATTTCTTGCACTGGGCCTGGGCTGTGTTCCAAATACACAGTACTATATGTTTGTACTTGTAATTTCATTTAAACGAATATGAACTACAACTGAACACAAACGAGCCATGAAAAACAGAATGATTCCCTTGGATTAAGAAAGACATTGGAGTTTGTGATTTAAAACATTGGGTAAAAAACAATACTGGTACCTAAAAATATATATACTGTATATATGCTCTATGCTGTTGTTTTGAGCTCTCAGTAAACCCTTTTCCATTGAGCATGCTGAGTAACAGGAATACTGTTGGGGGCTCCCAAGTGGCGCATCCAGTAAAAAGCTCTCCACATGGAGTGTAGGCTGTGCCCTATAGCCTGGGGATCGCAGGTTCAAGTCCAGGCTGTGTCACAGCCGCCTGTGACCAGGAGTTTCCAGGGGGTGGCGTACAATTGGCCAAGCCCCGCCCAGGTGGGGAGGGCCTAGGTCAGCAGGGGAATCATCAGCTCACCGTGCATCAGCAACTCCTGTGGCCAATAGGGCATGTGTGGTTCTGTAGTGGAGCCTCCAGATCTGTGTTTTCCTCCAGCACTATAGGTCTGGTGGCCTTGCTGTGGATCCGCAGTGCAAAAAATGACAGATTGGTAGGAGCATATTTCAGAGGACACATGCTCCAGCCTCCATTCCCTAAGTCAGCAGGGGGGTTGCAGTGAGCCAAGGATACAGATAATAATTGGGCACACTAAATTGGGGAGAAAACCGGGGTTAAAAATTGGAGACGACTTGGTCCCTGAATCGAAGCAAGTGTATTTTTGTGAGGAGAATAAAACAACTGTAATTTTATAAAACCACCTATTCCAAAATCAGAACTAAGCAGCTCAGGATACCCTTTAGAGGGCTTCAGCTTGTATCTGAGTTTGGAAAATTAACAATTTTTTAACTTACAAAAAATTGGAGCAAACTGTGCACATGAGGAGGCATTATAAATCTGTCCTCCAAGAAATTCAGAGCACCTTATTGAGCAAATACAACTGATTCGATCACCGTGAAGCCAATGTTACTGGGTGTGCCTTGCATATTTGACTTGCAGGGAGATGTTTGTCAGACATGTTGTTTCTTGCTCTCTGGTTTATGCAACTTTTATCCCAGTGATAACATGCTTTCCCTGTAAAGATAACATCAAGCGTAGCAATCTGTGCTCATCTCTCGCAGGTCACAGCTCATAAAGATAACGTGGTATTACTGCACAGAGGGTTGCTTCATCCTACAGTTTTTTCAATATATTCTAGTATCTCTAATTCCTCCTTCTTCCATATTGATATGCCTCAGCTATTTGGGTCCAGAGTCTGGACTATCATTTATAAAAGCTTCTTAACTTAAGCCGCTCAGTAGAGCGTAACATAGACAGGGATATGCTTTCCTTGCAAAGCTTCATCCTGCTCAGGAAAATATCTACTGCATTGAAAGCCGACATGCCTGTTGCTACTCAATCAGTACCCAAAGTCAGACATGTGTGTTCACGTTTGTAATCTACCTCATTCCTGTCATAGTTGCTTTAATGATTGACAGGTGTCTACAGAAACCAGATAACCTGCAATTCCATGGTCTTTAAATAGTAGCCTTGCTGCCTAAACCTTAAAATATTTTCTGCAAATAAATTGTTGTGTTATAGAGTTTTGTTTTTTTTTTATTGGTGAATCTGGAAATGTAACTGTGACAGAGCTAGAGGACCTGCACATGAAAAGGGGGCGGGGCAAAGCCCTGCCATAAAATGTGGTGTTTTGTTTTTGTATAATTTGTTTGTTTATTTATTTTAGAACGGGGTACCCCTCCACCCCTGTGTTTAGTGTGTAGTATTTTATATCTGTTTTGTTTCGTTTTTGTATTTATTTAAAAATATATATGACTGCGAAAAGCCAAGTTGTTATTGTTTTACAGCATGGATGGGAAACCCCATCCACATTAAAAACCTTGTGTAGAAGATGGCCATCTTCCAAATTAGTTAAGTGATTACTAATCGGGAGATGGCCACCGGGATAAAAGCCTGCAGCTCTCTACGCTCTGGGTGGGTTGTTCAGAGGAGAGAATGAGAGCGAGCAGAGTGAGTTTAAAAAAAGTAAAACACAGGATCAGTGAAAGCAATCTGCCCAGCCTGACCTATTGTTGACCTATTGCAGGATTTGTTTTTGTTTATCTCTTTTATTTCACTCTGTGAGGCAGTTATTTTGTTACAAACTTTTATTTTTATTGTTTAATTGTTATTGTTCAACCTTGTTTTTTCTTTCCATACACATTTAGGTAATCAATCAATCTTTATTTTATATAGCGCTTTTAATAGTGGAACACCATCACAAAGTGCTTTACAAGATGCAATAAATTACAATAAAATCCATAATACCCCAAATAAAGAAATGCATAATACATGATATACAGTGGAACGTACATAATGCATAATAGTAGCATAATACATAGTACACTGAATACAGTGGAAAGTGCAGATTACATGAAATAGTACAATAAATACAGTGGAAAGGAAGAATGTAAGAAAGTAAAGAAAGGAATGACAATTATCTTCCATTCAAGATAGAGGCTGCTGTCTGGAATTAAGATGACGAATGACCTTAAAACTTCCAGAGAGCCAGACAACAGGCACAAAAGTACAGCATCAGTAGTACAGGTATGATTTAAATTGAACCGGCATCATGGCTTGATAACGATGACAACAGAGCCAATCCATACAAGATTTTGGCCAGGAATGTATTGATGGATCAAGATGCATGGTAAGTGTATGAAATATCAAAGCAAACTTTATGTCTTCCCGTTGTTTAGATTCACTTTGTATAATTTATTTATCACATCTCAGTGATTTTTTTTAAAACTTGGAAACTTTAAAGCACCCAAACTTAAAACAGATCCTCGACAACCACAATTGCACAACCATTTCACATTTTTCTCATTTGATTTTGAACTACTGGCTATAACCATATTTGCACACATTTTAAATTACAGAGGACAGCTGCTTACAGTTAGACATCAGAAAACAATTGCTCTCTTTTGATTTCAAATTGCCATGGCCGTTAGCTGGCTGCACAAGCTGTTTATTTTGTATTCAGGTTAATGGAACATTAATCATATTAACCTAACAGATTTCTAACTACGGGGTTTCGTAATAGGTCTACCACAACTCTGAAAATATCACTCCCAGTAATAAACAAAATCCAAAAACTTTATAAGAAATGATTTGAACATCCACATCCACTTGAATTTTACCTAGCATTCACCAACAACATCTAACCACAAATCTATTTGATTTTAAAATACAATTAAGAAAAATATAAACTTATGTTACAATTGCACTAGATAGCATATCAGGCATGAACTGTGTTGGAGAGTAACCCACTACATGTTAAACATCACTATAATCTGATTACAGTTTTCAGTAAATTGTAATTTTAATAGTTCCTTTTTACAACAGTGTCACATGACCGTGCTTTTCATATCATCTTGCTAGAAAAAGGCATCAGCGGTGGGATTTGTGGGTTTGATAGTTGGATCTTCAAGCGTATTTCGAGCTGCAAGCTAACCAATGGCAAATTGGTTATATATATATAATAAGATAGATATATACTATATATATATATAAATACGATTTATATATATATATATATATATATGATATATATATATATATATATAAAAATCTGGAACATGTAAACTGTGCCTGAGAAGTAATTTTTGTAACTTTTTTTTTCTTCAAAATAATAACTTATTGAAATTAGTTACAATTTGTTTCAAGTAATTTGTAACTGTAACAGATTATTTTCTTAAAAGTAAGTTCCCCAACACTGGATGAATACACAACATCTGGTGCACATAAGAAAATGTAACATGTCAGTGTCAATCTGTACAGTATTTCAATTTTGTCACAAGTCCATGCCTCCATGATATAGTGATCTCACATTGGTGCTTTATTTAGACAATTGATGGATAGTATTTCCAGACAGTTATAAACCCTAAGATGGATCTTTTTTGTGTTGGTCTTTTTCATATCTTTCTTTTAAAGTCCTAGTGTTATAAAAACAAACAACAACAACAACAAAGTTGTCAATAGTATTTCCTGAGTACAAGCTCTGTTTTTGGGAGTATAATTAATTAAAATGTCATGTGTAGAGTGTCTCTTATTATACAGAAATGATTTGGTACAGCTTGAGAAACTCAGCTTCTCTTCATAGTTTCCTTGTCCAAACAGCACTTAACAATAAGAGACAATCAATACATGATGCATTTACTTATAAGACATACAAACTGTAAATTTACAAAAAGCTAACTTGTTATGGCGATAAATCACAACCGAAAGTGATTTTTACATGTAATCTGCCTCTGAGTCTACAAAGGGAGTATAATTAGACTTCCCTTTTCACAGTAACTTGACTTTTGTTTCCAGGAAGTGAGTTTAAAAACATTGCATATTCCTTCCAGTTTCTATAGTTTCCATTTGCAGAATTCACGTAAACAAAACATTTGTTTGGCTTCATCTTTAATACTGAAATCATGTGTGTAAACAACAGTCATAAGAGGACTGGCTTTTCTTCAGCTCCTATTTTATTCTCAAAATAATTAATGATTATACTACATATTCAGGTATACCTGTAACTAACAATGTCTTTAATCCTTAATTTAACGAAAAATTGACATTGTATTTCAGACTTACTGTATTCAGTTTGGTGATCCCTTATTAAATAGAAAATGTGGAATGGTAACAATCTATTTACAGACGACTGAGAACATTTTGTTTTTTTAATGCTACTTTTACCAGACTGTCATATTAAAATTAAACGCACTATCAGATGTATTCAGACTGTATGTAGTCTCACATTTTCTAAACTAAAGTTTTCAGCACAACAAACACCAACTGAAACCAGTTATTTGAACCTGGTCAAATGAGAACTTTTCTAGCATACAATTCTTGTTTGTTTATTTTTTCTCATAAAGTACCCTGGTCAGATCTAATTTTGGCACATACAAAGTATTTGTTTAAATGCACTGCCCTATGAATAGCAAATGACTTGCATTGCTAACACTGATGCATTTTGTGAAGTTAGTGTACCTAGGATTTAAGGATGGGCTATATAGAAAAAGGATATCACCATATTTAGTGTCCAAATAAGGCAAATCTTCCTTTTCTCATTTAGCTGTAATGACAATAAGAAATATGGACCCTGTAATTTCGTCCTGTATTTTAAATAATTTGAATTATATAAAATACAGGACAAATTTAATTATAATTTGAATTATATGTTTTAATTACTTGTATGTCACTATTGCCAACACGAAGTTCTTGTGAACAAGATTATAATAATAATAATTATAATAATAATAAAAATAATAATAACTAGAACTGCCAGGCAGTTTTACGGCTCACAAGCCCCAGTATCAGTACCCGTCTAAGCGTGTTTAGTTCTCAATGTGCCAAGTTTAAAATCAGCAACTTCAACTATTCCACAGAAGAAGATTTTGAAAGTTTTTTTTTTTTTAAATTGCGCCAGGCAGTCATATGGTTTAATGCAAGTTTCTTAAAAGTCAGTTGTATTGCAACAGTGTCAAGGATGATGCTTTTGAAGTTTCAAATTAGTCAAGTAAACCGTTTGTCAACTGAGGCAGTTTTAAATTTCAGACGTAAACATACACCCGGTGGCCATCTTGTTTTATAAAACATAACCATTTTGACATATTTGTATTCCATTGTTACTGGGACAATAACTACCATGTTTGGAGTTTGTTGGTCAAACGGTGTTCAAACAGAAGCAGTTTGATGTTTGGCGAATTTGGTGGCAGTCATTTTGACATTAAAATTTATCGCAGCAACTTCTGCTTTGCAAACTTGAAGCTGGTTTGGTTGCTGATGACATATACAAAGTTTCAGATCAATCGGTTCACGGGTTCTCAAGAAGAAGATTTTGAAAGTTTTTTTTTCCAAAAATTTATTACACCATGTGTGAACTGGAGCAGTTTAAAGTTTTGGGAAGAAAAATGACAATAGTAATAATAAAAAATCTTTACAATAACAACAGGCTTCCCAAGCCAGCTTGGAAGCCTAATATATATATATAAAAAAAAAACATTACTTACTTTTGGGAGTATAACTTTGATACACATATTTTTGTAAATGTGTTTTTCGGGGGCATGAATGAAGGCTCCTCCTCCTGCTTACCTCCTACCAATAACATCTGCTAATCCCCTGTTTAAGCCCCAAGCCTTGACTTTGCTCTCTGTCTTGCATTTTTTTTTTTTTTGTTTTCTAGTAACTATCACTATCATCTTTCCATTCTCTCCTCTAGATCCCCCTTGGGAGGAAGTATAGGTTGCTTCCCAGCCTTGGAGACCAAATGGTCCGGTCTCACCTCCATGAGGGCGGCTCTCCGTGAGCCAAGGGGAATCTCCTTACTCTTCTCTAAGTTATAAGCACATATCTTCTATTATCAATTCTTAAGGTCACTTCCTCTATGCAGCCCTCAATCATGTCCAGTGAATTTATATATATATGGTCGATACATTTTTGCAAGAGAAGTATACAAGTTAACAAGAATAATATATGGAATGTGATAAAAAGATACTCAGTGTCATGTCTTACATTCCATGAATTACAACAACAAAATAAATTGTCTATTAGGGGATTGTTGGAAGCTTCCAATGCTTATTTTATTATTCAGCAATTGTGTAACTTTTCTCCTTTATGGATTTATGTGCTTATTTTATAGAAGCAGCACCTGAGCAGGAGCAGCTCTGTTCACAGATTAAACAAAGGCACAACCGTAAACCCAAAAGGCTGAAAGGCAATCTGTTTCCCTGACATTTTGAACTTAATTTGACAACACTTGATGTAATACTAATGAACAGGCTTGCTAACTGAGCATTTCTTGTATTCATCTCTCCTGGATTTTTAGCTGTAACTTCTGGCAATGGCAGGCAGATAAATCATCTATTCCCTGCATGCATCCCTGTCTTTAGGACAGTAGTATTCAATGTGTCGGTTTGACAGTTGGACATATATATATATGGTCATTTCATCTTTGTTTTCTGCCCTCCGTGCAGGTAGGTTCTCACGTTGCTGAGTTGATCGGGAGGTCCTGATTGGCTGGGGGGCAAGCAGCTCAAATAATGTCTGCACCACAGCTCAAGGCTACTGCATGGCCCTAGCCGTACAGACGGGCACTCAGAGAAAGTTTGCTGTGTTGACATCGAAGAGGGGAGCGTCAGCTCCATGGAGAGAACTACTATACGAAACCCTTCCACAGCAAGGTGGTGCTCGTGAAGGCATTGCCCAGCCGAGGCGGTTTGAAATATCACAATGTAACGTTGATCGAAGTCGTTTTGAATATAAAAGTGTTCCGTTTAATACATTTTTTATTTGAATGTGCAATGTGTTTTTAGCAAAAATAAATGTTTTAAAAAACTTATTTTTGACAGAGGCATTTACTATAATTTATATTTGTGTTTACTTAAAATCACCGCTTGACAAACGTTTACATCCTATCATACGTAAGCAAGTCTTTTTTTATTACTGTATTATTGTTTGGTTAGCGGGTGCCCTTATCCAGGGCGACCTCAGAGGTTGCAAACTGTATTTAAGTGTTATTTAAGTTATTTAGGTGTTTATGAAGGCTCACTTGAACGAAGTTACAATACCATTGAATATTTGCTCGGTGATTTTTGAACTTTTTCAATAATTTGAAAGGGGAGAAGAGTACGAACACTTCTCTTCATATACAGAATACTGTTTTTGTCATTTTTAATCAATTCCACATGTGAGAAGGTGGGCTAAAGCTGTAAACTTTTAATTTATACAGAATGCATAATAGAAGAATGCACAGAACAATTGGCTTACTGCACATGATGTGCTTCAGAGCAGTTAAATTATTTATTATGGGCATCTGTACCAGTTGACATGGTGGCTGTGTTACATGACAGACACATACTCGCTGACACACTTACATATTACAGTTTGGATAGTTCTCCCTCCATGAAAATCTTTAATCCTCACTCACCCCCCCCCTTCCCTTTATCCAGAGCATAGCAGTAGGAAGCATTGTAAAAATGAAATGCACCCAGAAATAAACTTTCATTACAAGTGAACATTCTTTTATAGGCCTTAATGTTTCATTATTACATTATTTAGGTTTTTCGCAATACCCTCCCAAAGGTAAATTTTGCCTTTTGTCATGATTTTTTGTGCTCGAGATAGAATAGTGCCCATGATAATTGCAGGTGAAATAAAAAAAAACAAAACAGATCACAATGATCCAGTTAAAAGAAATCTAGAACACAAAATATCAGGAAGCAAAATCTAGATCACTGTTATCCAGATTAAAAGTTTTGAAAAACTAGCCCCAGAAGCCCAGAAGTAGGTCAGTTTAGGGGGTGTTGATGCCAAACAGTATAGACACAGTTTGGGTAGTGTTAGGTTCCTGGAGTCGGATGTTCCTTTTAGTGGGAATTGCATTCACCTTGTATGACAAACTTATTTTTAGCTTTGCTTTTTTCTTTAATAAATCTGGCGCTGCAATTATCATTGTTGGTACCCTAGTGTAGGGCCTGTATTGTTTATTAAATCTGCACGCCTGTGAGGCATGTCAACACCAATGCTCTGTGTCTGTCTCAGTATTATTCAGTGACGACCCACACACGAAACATTGCCTTTTTACAGTAGCTAACATTAATTTGCTTTTTTTTACACTTCTGGGCCACCATACTATTTGATATGCAGTTTTTATACAACAATGATAAGAATATCAAATATATCGTATGATTGTGTTATCTTCACTGCAGGTAATAGCACTACTTATTACATCAAATGTATCACCACATGCTGTATAAATATATAAAATAGGAATCTTGTGATATATCATTAACCTGTGTATTCTCAGAAGAGGGGGCTCTTCCAAGCATGTAGCATATGAGGATAGTCCACGGAATGGTCAAATTGTGTAAAAATACTGTACAGTGCTTGGTAACCAGAGAAAACAGAAATGCTGAAAGAGTGGTTTATTAGAATAACTCTAGGTGGTAACCTAACACCCAAATTAACTTGAAGTAGGCAAAAGAATAAAAACTCTCAAGAATATTATGTACTATCGTCCTACAAAACAAATGTACTGTAGTGTTACATGGCACGCCCACCATTCTCTAGCATTGTGACCTTGGTTTTCCCTTACCCTTTGTTTATTTGGGTGTTTCATTTATAACTGAGCAAATAAGAAGAGACTTGCTCTGCTAAATCCTTGCCTGTACAAAAAGCACTATGTAATTCAGAATTGTAAATTGAAAGGAAATGCCAGAGAATTGAGTCAAAAAGGAGATCCAAAATAAAAGCAAGCATTTCTAAAACAAAAAAAACCCTGAGGCCCGTTTGCTTCCTTATGTGTTTTTGCTAATTGAAATTCTGAGCATGTTAAAGAGCTTGCCTTTCACAGGAATATTCAGAATTATACAGTGTATAAACCCAAACTAATCTGATTTCTGTACACCAGTCACAACAGATGTACAAGATTTGGTGCTTAAATTGTTCTCACTGAATGAAACATTAAATGGATTGTTGCTCAAAAAGACAGTTTCCTTTAAATTGATCTGTTGAGGGTTATGCAAATCAAACTCTGCCATTGTTACTAAAAAATAAAGTATTGTGAAGGCTCTTTTATACATATTTGTTGTGCTAAACCTGCTCTGTTATGGAACCCTTTATATTGTATCTTTATTGTATTTGGTGAAGTTAAACAGATCAGATCACACCGGGGGGTTAAGATAAGCTGACTATTTCAGTCCTTATTGTAGAGCATATGAGGAGGCTGTGTGGTCCTGTTGTTAAAGAAAAGAGCTTGTAACCAGAAGGTCCCTGGTTCAAATCCTGGCTCACTCATTGTGTGACCCTGAGCAAATCACTTAACCTCCTTGTGCTCCATCTTTCAAGTGAGACATTGTTGTAAGTGACTCTGTAGCTGATGCATACTTCACACACCCTAATCTCTGTATGTCACCTTGGATAAAGGTGTCTACTAAATAAACAAATAATATTGTTCCAGTACCAATGTTAAAATATATTTTCTATGATTGTGTTGAAGTCACAGTATTTGATTAAAGTTAAAGTAAGGTTATTATTATTAAAGTTCAAAGCAGTTTTCACAAGTTTAGGCAGATAAAGTACAAGTAGGACCTACTTTGCTAATGAGCCCTGTTCTTCATTGGTGCATAAGAGCTGATATAAAGGGCCTATGACATCATCAGCCAGCACTCAACAACTGCAAAGCCTGAATAATGACTAAATTAGCGTGCAGTAAGAGTCTAACTGTGTCCTTGGTAAAAGGATGATGTAATTTAGCAGAACTGACACATTTGTGAAGAGTATTTTTTCACTGTTTTAATTATGATATTACGACAATCTTCTGGAAACATTGGGTAGCACATGTAAGTTCTACATAGGAATTACCAGTACAATAATGAATACATCTATTCTGGTTACTGAAAAAAAAATACTATGAACAACATCTGCTATTTATTATATACTGTACTATTATGCCTGCAACAAAGCACTTTCAACTACTTAAATGAGTGAGTTGTTTATTTATGGATTGGTTACTTTATTTGGTAAAAATACTATTAAAAACTTTTGATATAACACACATCATTATACAAGTATGTACAGTATACAGTTAAATTGTGTAAAACAATTAATTTCGAAATCATTATTACTCTCTCCTTGGTAATTTGTGGTTAACTTGATTCACCCCACAGTATTCAGTTCCTTGGTAAAAAAAGGCTAAACAGCTTTTTTAGAGAAATTGTTTATGCATTCTTAAAACAGATGCCATTTGAGACCATTGAAAATA
Source organism: Polyodon spathula (assembly GCF_017654505.1). Classification (NCBI taxonomy): domain Eukaryota; kingdom Metazoa; phylum Chordata; class Actinopteri; order Acipenseriformes; family Polyodontidae; genus Polyodon; species Polyodon spathula. Next base: position 30,939,575 of record NC_054542.1, read on the forward strand.
AACATTAACTTCCTTATTTGGATATCACTGTCTGCCTCAAATCCAGCTTTAATCAGTGCTATCATAAGCCCTTTTAAATTAAATACCAACATTTAACAAAAACAAGCAAGGAAACTGATCAACCTATACCCAACAGAGATAAGCCCCAGCTGGATTTGTTTAGTGTTTTACAGTACTGGGGAATCACCCTGTCTTGCATGACCCACCTTGTCATAAGTTACCATGGAATTACCCCAACACCCTAAGCGGTTATTGCAATTGGTCTTCAAATCTGTAGATGCTTCACAGGAAGGCAAGAATGTTTCAAATGCAAGGACGTCAGTTTACATGTAGCTGAGAAGGAACGGCTGAATTGTATTTCCCCTGTGATACATTCTATAGAGACATTCAAAACAAAAACGAAACACCGGCTTATAATCTGAGTCCAATGAAATCCTGCCAAGTATTTCAAATGGAGAGTACTTGTGAAGACAATTACGATCTTTAATTGAAACAGTGGGAATTTTAGTCCTTGGTCCAGGCTGTGCTCTTCAATCTGTGGTGTGCAAACACTGAGTCTATGTATCAGTGCTGGTATTTTAGCGACCATTTATGAGGTGTCTGTGATGGGAATGTGAACTGGTAACCAAGGGAGAGAGGCGAGTGTTGTTTGAATTACTAAGGGTGCCACTTCTGCATATATTATCTGAATACCCATCCTGTTGCACTCAGTTATAAGGTGGCCATAATTGAACAACTTCACATTCCATGACTCTACTAACTGCCCCAAAAATGCCATGTTTCTCCCAGGTTACATTGGCAGTCAATCATACTGTAAAGCAGTTGTGTACACTGGGTGTACCACAGGTTTAGCCCGGTTTACACTATTACCCATATATTATAACTTTTCAATATACTGTACAGTATGCATGAGATCCATTAATTAATTAATTTTCATCCAAAAAGGGGTGAATTTTTAGATAAGTATGGAATTGGTTTCACTTAGCAACTTTTTTCAGTGCTATGGTGCAGGAACTGGGATGATGGCTCTTATTAAATCTATCCTGCATGGAGAAAATAATGAATACATTAATAATAAAAAATACAGGTACCTCCAGCAAATAACACAAATGATTGCACTGCTTAATATTGTGGCAGACGGATACCTAATACGTACATAACCAATAATCTTTTAACAAATGGCAGTACTCAAGAAAATCTGGAGATATCCACATTGGGGTCTTAGATGTTTGCATTTTTAAAGGTTTATTCGCTATTACTGAAAACTAAACTTACACAATGATTAAACTCAGATGTATCAATGCAAATTCAAAATTAGAGCTTTTTACCATAGCCGGAGCTTACTGTATGCCATACTGTCACAGATGGCTAGAGTGGTGTGTGTGGGTAATGACGTCAGGTTCAGGAAGCAACACAAAACAGACTGAAGGTACGGGCTAAGAGGACAGCAGTGGTATCTCTATTACATAATAAAACACAGATTTAAACAAAACACAATAAACAAAAGGGCACATGGGCCGAAGTTAAAACAAATACAAAGCTATAAGGCTATTCTGATATAACAACGAGTACCTTGTTCACTAGCAGGAAACATTTGTTCTTTAATTCCTTAATTCTCCTTACAACTCTCCTCTGCGCTGAGCCCGGAGTTAATCTTTTATATTGTGACTGGAGCCTTAATTACCTATTAAACAATTACCTTATTAAGGCTCCAGCCACATTCCCACAAGCTACGCAGGATGAGGATTGAACCCCACCCATGCCAATCACATTTTACAAGACTAGTTTTTGTCCGGTCTCAAATAATATTTAGAAGTACGAACAGCCAGTCAGTTTTCAGATCTAGTGGGCTTCTATTTTGCAGAGATGCCCGCTGGAACATTGAAATGCTTAACTGTGATTATATTTTGAAATCAATCCGCGCACAATTACCGGTTTTTTTTTTTTCCTTAACATTCTAATCTACAACTAATCCGATAACATAAAAACTACTTAAACATACTTTCTGACATTGATCTAGAGACAAGGGAAATCATGTCTGTGACAGGACATCGTAATGAAGACTCAATTCACAGCTACTGGACAGCAAATCAACAGGGAAGACACGATTGGTCCACAATTCTGTCAAATATCCAGTCAAACTCCCAACCCTGTTTCAGTTCTTTCAGCACAAGTCAATCCATTCCCTGCCTGCTTGAATGACGCCCCGCCTCCAACAAGAAGTTTCAAGTCAGGCTCAATACTACACGGGCTATTCAACAATTGTACATGTCAAGATAAATTATAATAAGAAAGAGTAAGACCCCAATAAATAAATATATTTACAGTAATAATAATAATAATAATAATAATAATAATAATAATAATAATAATAATAATATATTCCCAGTTGTACATATGTATCAACGGGGAGAAAAACAATTGAGAAAAAACAAACAAGCAAGTGTCACTGAACTAAACTGAACTTTAATGAGTGTATCATGTGGATACTGACATGTAACATTATAGAGCTGATTTTTACTTGCCAAAAACAAACTTACTGTAATCTAATAACTGAAGCGAAGCAGCAACAAAGGAATTTAAAACACAAAGAAGAACACCCAAAACCAAAGATTCACAGAAACCTATTATTTTACTGTAACACATCCATGTAAAGCATAAACAAGTTTTTAATTCTTCATTTTACAGTTCTAGACTTAACTCTATCAAGGCTCAAAATACAAGATAAGATGATTGTCTCATTGGTGAAATAAGAAGCTTGGAGTGCCTAAGTTACAAAGGATAGTGGCTGCAAAAAGTAGTGAGCATGGCACGGGGATAAATGCTGTGCTGTACCTGTTGACTGGGACAAGGATGGAGACATTAGCGGCTGCAAAAAGCTGTTATTTTGTATGGATGGTGAAAATGCCTTGCAAAGGACTCACAGCAACTTGTCTTGCACTGATTGAAGGAGATCCCTGTCAAATGAATGTACCACATTGGTCTGGTTCATAAGAGAGAGGCGAGTATTAGTTTTGGTCAGCTTGATGGAAGGCTGGTGTAGTGATACGAATATGGTAGAAAAAAGGGATCTATTGCTGCAATCAGAACTGAGTCACAACCATAGCTAGAGAAACAATAGGGTCAGGGTGGCCAGCCTCCCAAATGAATATAGGGACAAACTAATAAACATGCCTACATTCTCATTAGTTGTAACAGCCAAGTGTTATTGAGAACCAGCTGTTGCCTTAATTCAGTATATTATGTTAATCCACCCACTGGGAATGTGTGGGAAAGTTTCCATAGCAGCCACAGTCTGTTCAATTTATACTACATTTGCACTGACCTTTTTTCTCAAAGGATAGCCAAATGTATTATTTTTATGTGTTTTTCATTTATAGGAAATTAGTGTTTGAGTTGAATAAGCAATGGAAAATTGGTCTGGACATAATTGAAGTGATAAAGAGGTTTTGTTTTTCATGGGAAGATCACCAAGACGCTAGCACATTATATTTCTGACCAGTTTCATCAGGCTCAGCATTCATCATAAATACAGAATTTCACTAACAAACCTCAAGTTACAAAGGTCAACCAAGCAGCTGTTGCACTTATGGATTCTTAAGTTAATCCACTTTTCTTCTAATATTACCCTGATACAAATAAAAAATAAAGAAAACATGCAATATATCAAAAGTCTTGAAAGAGTCAGTTTCCATTCTTGGATGGCACTGTACCTGGAGTTATTTTGTTAATCTGGGGCTTGTTTAAAGCAATCCTCTCATTCAAGTATGCTCTTCTTACATACAATAAGTCAACCAGTGTTGACACATCTTTATATGGTGCTATTCAATACTCTTAGTGGTATTCAATTAAAGACTATGCAGGTAATCATGGAGGCTTGATAATAAGTTAAAAGAGTTAAGTCTCAAATTAGTGCACAGTGGATACTAATCCACATTAAAAAAAAACACTACATTCATTGAAATACATGTAAGACACAGATAGTCAGACAGAGCAACCTGCTGTGTGGTACAGTACTTTATAGTTTATCTTCTGTTATTTATCGCCAGTTCTGAAATACATTCAGATATATTCACTTTTTATAAGGTTATGGTACTATGATACAAAATTAAACTAATCAACAATAGTGCTCTTTACCAACTGTATGTCCAACTCCACTCACTGTAACACACTCAAAATGCAATTCCTCCATTGGAGGTGGGAGTCTTCAAAAAGCCAAAACCTTAAAGGTACAGTATAGTGTAAACAGCTTTGTGTGACTTTCATTTCAAATGTAGGCTAAATTGATTAACTGTTCCTAACATGCCCTTAAAAGAAAGAAATCAAATAATATGCACAAATGCATCAAAGAGAATAACACTGAATAAAAACAAAACAACAATAGATGACTGTGTGGTAAATTACAGCACTGGTAAATGCATGCTGCTTCCCCAATGACCCTTATATTAATGTATTGCCAGCATGAAGCAACCAGGATTACATTCCAACAGCCTTCAAAGCAACTTGTTATTGAGTCTCTGGAAAGCAGAACTCTAAGTAACCACAGGCGTTCAATTAACCCCATTTATTCTGAAGGGAGAAAAACTTGAATAAACAATTCCAGGGCTCTTTTTTTTTTTTTTTTTTTTTTGTTTTTTTCACATATTTACAAAACTTAAACAACAGTTTTAGGGATGTTTTTAAAGTGTGTTTATAAACATTCTCTTGCTGCCAAATAAAAAAAGAGAGTATTCTTCTAATCCTCTCTAAAACAGTTTGTAAACTGCACGTTTTATGTAATTAATCAAAATATTCTTTAAAAAACAATCTTAACATGTTTGTTTTTGTTTGTTTATTTATTTATTAGTTTTTTTGAAGTTTTTATTTTTTAGTTTTTTTTTAAATGTTGGCATTTCATCAGTATGCTGAAGTACCTAGTAATGCTTGCCTACATGTCGCATATTCAAAAGGATCCCTTTCTTGCATCGATCTCAGTTACTCCCTTCCCCTACACATACATCTTTTATAGAGTGCTATTTCTCTGCGCTGGAAGGGGGGCTGCTGAATTAATGAATGCTCCTGCTGGCCAGGCCACACACCACTAACCTCCATTAGCCAGACGTACCCTGCAGCCTCATGTACATTAACAACAGCCACTCCCTGTTGGATCTTTTTTATTTTATTTATTTTTTTAATAGTATTTATTGAGAGGAATAGGCCATAGACATCTCATGAAGATGATGGCCATTTCAGATTTAATTCAGTGCCATATTAGCTTTGTGAGCGGTTTAGCATTTAGGTTGAAACATAATCTCTGTATGTGTTGTATTATTGGATTATTTGCGAGATGCCTCCAGGATCCACATAAAAACAGATCTATTACAAATCAATCAATAAAAATGTGTACAATTGTAAGTATAGTCTCAGTAAGTCTTTAGACTACCGGTACCAAAAAAAAAAAAAACTTCATTTATAAATGATTTTACCAATAGAATACATTTGGTAATTCTTATCTCAACCAGGACTTATTTCTGATAAAGCACAGAAAGCTAAACAATGGAAATGTGTAGTAAACAGACTCCAGGGAATTAGGTTCTAGCATAAAATTGAGCAACACGGTGAGACGCTGTTATTTTAACATGAAGAGGAGGCGCGCCTGCTGGTGCCGTCACAGATGCTTACAATCATACAGGCAAATTACAGCAATTAGGAAATCTCTGAGAACAAAAGAACATTAGACTTTTAGACTGTGTTCCAGTCCCACAATGGAACATACAACTTCTAAACAAATATTGGTCAAACAGTTAGACCAACAGCTAGTTGTATTAAATAAAAGACTTTAAGTGATTGTATTGTGCACTGTATAGTTGTACTTTAATCTTAGACTCCCTCAATTCATTGAGACCATTAACCTATATTTGTTCTTTGTATTGGCAATGCAGGATTGCATAAAATAACACTTTAATACCAAATAGGGTTTCGTCAATGGCAACACAGCAATTAACACCAATGATAATTCAGTGGTACTATTAAGAAAACACATGTCCATTTTTGTTTTATAAAAATGTACCACAGTGGTAACTTATTAATATTTTGGCATACCAATGGTATCACAATAATACAAAACCCTGGAGAAATATTGTTGTACTATGAAAACATTTCGGTATCATTGTGCAACCGACCATCCATGCAAGCAATGATGTCGCCTTTTAATAGTTCTACTTAAGTATCTAATATATATATATACTATATATATATATATATCTATATATATATATATCTATATATATATATATATATATAATATATCAATTTATTTTTTTAGTTCAAACCTAGTTTTAGGCCATAGTGTCCCACAAATAGCTTTTAAAACAAATTAGATTGTGTGTAATTGTGTAAGACAAAAAAGTTTAGTATGTTATGCAACTGTCTACTGTATTATTGGGTTATGCATTGGGATATATCTTAACTGAGCAGTTAAGATCATTGTAGAAACTGGAAAAGGAGAAAGAGGAAATAGCAATTACATGGAGTGGTTGTTGTAAGTCTGTTGTATACAACAGACAAACATGTATGCATTTCCACCCTTGCATGATGTGCTCCAAGGTCTTGTAATTCAAAGCGTGCAACTTTAACTTTACCGTGCAACATGGACTGTGACAGTAATGGCCTTGTAGGGAACACTAAGCCTGTAATGTAATTTAAGATACAGTTCATTCCTTGAGCATTGGCAGCTCTGTAGGAGGATCTACAGCCTATACACCAAAAGGTCACTGGTTAGTTAAAACCTAGACACACTGTCTACCAACACCATATAAGCACAGTCCTCTTGTAAATGCCTTCATTAAAATGAACACATAAAAAACAAAAAAACATTCCCCATCTGCTGTAAAAAAGCTTAAGATCCCATGCAATCAGTTACAGGAGAACAGCATTGACCTTGGGACGTGGTGACATTTTCTGCAAAGAAAATGACCAGGAATGTTGGTCAATTAAAACATTAACAGTAGATCCATATATGCTGTGCTTATTTTGATTAATATTAACTCTACAAAATGTAGGACTGCATATTCAGCCTGTAATGGGTTATATAACATTTGTGCTCCAGTGAAATCTTGGGGAGTCTATTCACTCTGTCTCAATAATAACAGATTGTAATAATTAAAACACAGGGATCTTGTGTAACCGAACCTATCTGGTCTAGCTTGTGTATTTCTGTAGGTTTTGGAACTGCTGACACCGTTTTAACCCCCTTAGTGGCCAAAACACAAAACAAATACTCTTTAAAGTACATCTTTTTAGATATAATGGAGCCTATCATTAAACTTGAACTTCTGTAAGAATAGCAATAGGCTCAATGATTTACAAAGAAAGGGATCAATTTGAATATGAATAAAATAAGTCATTTTGCGAACAATATGGCAAACCTGTTGGTCTAGTCCATTGTGTGATGTGCTAAAGTGGGGAGCTTTGCTTACATGCTGTTTGTTAATTAAATGAAGGAGGCAGACTTTATAGAACCATCCCTTTGATACTCAAGACCCTTTATAGCTCACTTCTGTGCACTAATGACCCTACTCCACTCCATTCATCTTGAATGTTATAGGAACGTATTGACATAACACCAGGATTTAAAGCATTAGCTGGCCAAGGAAATATTATGCTTTTATTCTGGCTCTTAAAAGAAAACCAGTTTGCTGAAGATTTTGTACACAAATTGATACATCTCTATAACCGAGACACTTTTGTCTGAACAGTCTTATCTAAATGCTCTGTGTTTGAACTATATGTCTGTATTTATATGCATTGCTCCCGGAGTTTGAATTCCCCAGCATTCTTTACTTTAAAAGTTATATTTTCAGAAGTATCAGTTTGTATGATTGTTGTTTTTCTTTTTGGGTTTTGTTTTTTAATGCAACAGGAAAATGAGTGAGAAAGGATTTTAATTGAAACATTTGTGATTGAATTTTCATAATTTATTTTAGTATGAAAACATTTAGACATTTAACTATTTTGATGATATCTGTCTTTAGATTGTTTTGGTAAATTGTATAAACCCCATAGTCCTTTATTGTATAGTAAACCATTCTAATATACAATAAAAGCATGTGAAAAGCATGGACAGCACTTACATACAGAGCATGAATAGACATAGAATTACATTGTAATAAGTGAGGAATTAATAATAGCCCCTGCTCTTGCATGGTCTCTAGTGCGTACTTACATGGATATAGACTTGAGAACCTCTAGTCAACATAAAAATGAATTAACTGTACCAAAGTTGTTTCTTGTTATAAAATATCAATGTTGTTTTTTTTCTTTCTTACAGCAATTTGGAAGCAAACTTTGCGCTTTCTTCAAAATCAGTCCATTAAGTGTGAATGGTAATACTGCACCAGAGGTCCAGTGCTTTTCAAACGGTGGACAAAAGACCAATTTCTCTCTTTGTATCGCAATGCTCTATTAAGGTATTGGCAATGGAAAATGTTGAACTCTGCCACATTCCAGAACTCTGCCAGCATTCCACAACTGTGTCAACATTCCACAGGACATGATGTCACACAGCTGTGAGACTTTTCAGTTATAGTATCTCACCTGGCTATTTCAGAGAGTAATGTTCAATGTGCCCTTTTATGTATGTATGCCTTTTTTTAGGCTGCAATGTAAAATGCATAAGAATTAGCTGTGACCAAAGCAACACTGACTATGATACTGATTGGAAGGAGCTTCCCAACTACTTTCTGTCTGAGCAACTTCCTGTTTGCTGGAACTGGTGAATGAACATGGATATAGATACTGTACTGTTGTATTCACAGTATGGCGGTGTATTGAACAGGTTGACATAAAAGGTTAATAACATTTACTGAGTGGAAATAGTCCTTTTCAATACATCATTATGTCACTAGCTTCTCAGCTTATTTCAATAAGCACTAACACTAAGTTGTTCTTTAATGGCATCTGCTATTAGAATGTCATTAGTTGATTTAAACTTTCTGCTAATGTCCAGCATTACAGCTACAAGGGTTCAATACATTTGTCAATTTCCCATACTGCCTTCCCTGAATGTGGTCTAGTAGTACCCTTCTCTTTTATCGATTCATTTATAGCTAAATACTCCTGGCATATCCGCTCTTGCAGAAGTAACAATGTGTACACATGTAACATAAACGTTGAACTTACTTCTAACCCTATAGTTACGTTTTAGTCCCCAAGTGGGACACTAGATGTATTGTTCTCTGTACAGCAGATGCTATTCAAAGTGTGGTTGTTCCCTGGGCAGTGAGCACAAATCGAAAACAATACTTGACTAGGTGTTACCATTCTTTTGCTATGCTTTGGTATTATCCCAGAGAATGCTGCAGCAAGCCTTTATGCAGCATGTATCAATAAAAGGCCTAGGTAGGCTAGTCTGGGGCATAGAGGCAGGAGTATAATGAGATGAACATAGTATGGCAAGCCAAAGGATCATTTAGAGATATTATTGTATTTTAAGAAATCTTGAAATATTTAAAGGTACTGCTACATCATTTTATGATATCTAAAATAAATCTAAAATGATTTTCAGATATCTTTAAATGGAGCTTAAGTAAGATGCATTTTGAGATATCTTTAAATCATTTAGAGATATCTTTAAATGAACAGGAAGTCATTTTGAGACATTTTTAATTGAATGTCAGATAGCTTAAAATTATTTAAAGATATCTCATTTAAAGCTCCTTTTAAAGATATCTGGAAAGCCTTTTCAGATATCTCTAAATGTGTTTTGGATATCTTAAAATATTTGAAGATATCTACAAATTAATTGATTATAAGTGTCTGGGGTGAGGTGCTCCAAGCTGGACTATGAAATACAGAATGCCTGTATTTCAAAAAACAGTGAACAGTAAAATACAGAATGCCTGTATTTCAAAAAACAGTGAACAGTAATCACAGCACAACCTCAGTGTTACGAACCCATTGGGCATTAAGGTTGTTTGTAAGTCTGAAATGCCCCTAACTCTGGAAATTAGTTTTCAATGATTTTAATTAATGTGTACACCTGCTATCTACACCGTCAATCTGAAGAATAATACAAGGATACTGTACAGTAATGCAATACTCATATTGTTATGGTTCTAAAGTCTTTAAAACAGTACTATAAGTCGAAAAAGGCTAAACTGAAGTTACCATTGAAGTCGTAACTGTAGCAAAAACACAGGTTTAAACATCCAGGAAAACCTGGGTTAATGTTGTGCTTGTTTTTAAACAAAATGCATTTATACAGCTTGTTCAGCCATTCAGCCTCTTTGGCTTGAAAAAAAACCTGTGCTTTGCCTAAAGCTAAAATGTTCCCATTAAAACTGCCCATACTTGCTTTCATATCTGCCTCACCTTTCTGAATACATTTGTTGGTACAGTAATGTTGCCTTATCCATGACCAGCACGCTGTTTATGTAGGAGTGCCTATCTGTTTGCATTGCATGCATGACTGAGTGATTGCATACTTCCGGTTGAAAGTTGGGGTTAGGTAGAGCGGTCAGTTCATCAGTTTGGTCTTTGTAACTGTGGGGTTCTACTGTATAAGATAATCCGTGGACTGTTTTAATAATCAAGATTTAGCATGGTTGCTAGGCTCTTCCTGTGTAAGACTACTTTTTTTTTTTTTTTGTTGAAGTGTAACTTCATTAGCCCATGGGAAAATTAAATCAGTAGATGGATTTAATCTTCATAGGACTGAAAACAATAATTATAGACCACATTTTCCCTTTGTCCTTTGGTATCTATCTTTTGCGCTACACTAAAACGTCTCCTTGGCCTAAGAGGGGGAAGAGTTGAGTGGGGGCAGTAATGTCCTAACATGTTCTAAAGTTTTACTGTACAGAATAACCCTTGCATAATGATTTCCATTACATGAGAGTAGATGTTAATGTTGATTTGAACTCGGCTCTCATCAAGATAAGCACCAACTAAGACGTAGCTTTACAGTAAACTAATGTCATCCATCTGCATGTCCATCCATTTGCGTTTCTTTTCATCTGCTGATGTAGATATCCTTCTGCCTGGTATTGATGCCTGAAGTGTAATGCTGGCTCCAGGGATCAGCTTATTTTGCCTCCCCAGCGCATCAGCACACACAACGGCTGTGATGCTGGCTCCAGGGATCAACCACAGTGCGGCCTCCCAGGCGCATCAGCATGACAACCGTCTGGATTGAGCTAAGTAGGGTACATACATTCCTCTCATATGTCTCATCAACAGCATCCTCCCATGGCACTGTTAACTCTATCAGAAGAACAAGGCATGCTGATCCAGACCACAAGACAATGTCTGGTCGAAGGTTAGTGATGGCAATCTCAGGTGGAAAAATAAGCCGTTGCCAACATCTGCCAGCATCTTCCAGTCTCTTGCAGCTTCCAGTTGTCCTGGGTGAGGCTTGGTTTTAACACCTTTTCTTGGTGATTGCTCTCCTGGAAGGAGGAATATTGCCTTTTGTGTATAATGCTTTGATGGAACTGGTGGCAACTTATTGGTCAGGCTACGCTTGTCTTCCAATGCTAAAGCTAAACATTGCAGCACCTGGTCATGACGCCAAGTAAACCGTCCTTGGCTAAGACCCTTAATGCCTTAATGTTACAGCTGATGAACACAAAGGACAGGAGGGATCCTCGCCCACCCAGAGTTTTAGGTTCTGTGGTGATGGGAGAACATCATATGTTGATCTGATGAGGAAACTGATCCTGCTCTGTTCCATTGTCCATAGGTCTTGCCAGTCGATCTTGTATTGTTCCAGACTCTCCCATCTCATCCATTCTTCCTGTTTGGCCTGGGAAATGGCCTTTACACACCTGATCCTCTGCTCCTGCTTTTGTACCTCGTTGACTACCAGCTTCCTCCGTTGAGCTGGGGTTGCCTTGTGCCATGTAGGAGGAGCTGAACTGAGACCAAGACCCCCTCTTCCATGCTGAACTTGCCCCATAATATCTCCGATTCAAAGGGCAGCCTTAGCGTCTTCCACAGCTTTCTTTACTGCCCATTTTGTTTCAGTTTTCAACAGAGGTACTGCCTCCCTTACGCATTTGTCGTGTGAATCTATTAATGTCATTTCCAGTCGGACTTTGGTGCTCTTAAACTCCTCGGTTAGAGCGGAGACTGGTAGCTGCAGTATTCCTTTACCATAAAGTCCCACTCTGCTGAGGCAGCATGGAACTCCCAACCATTTCCTGACGTATATGCTGATTAAAGCTTCCAGCTTCTCAACTGTTGTCAAGGAAACCTCGTACATAGTCAGTGGCCACAGCAGTCTTGGCAGTAGACCAAACTTAAAGCACTAGAGTTTCAGTTTGCCTGGTAAAGCGCTGCTGTCTAAGCTCTTCAACCCTTTCACTGCTTGTTGTCTAACTTCTCCCACACGAACTGTGTCCTTTAGATCCCCGTCGTACCATCTGCCTAGACTTTTCACAGGCTTCTTGGACACTGTTGGTATTACCTCACCAATAATGTAGAACCTTCTATCTACTACTTTACCTTTAATTATAGAAATGCTCCTTGATTTAGTGGGCTTGAATTGCATTCGTGCCCATTCAATGTTATTGGTTAATTTGACCAATAACCAATTAGCGCAGGCTACTGTTGCAGTCATTGTTGTCATGTCATCCGTGTATGCTCGAATTGGTGGAATTAGTTGCATATCCAGAAGCCAAGCGCTCTCCTCCCACTACCCATTTTGATTGTGTAATAATTACTTCCATTGCCATGGTAAAAGCTAGTGGAGAAATGGTGCATCCTGCCATGGTACAACAAAACACAAAACGAACTAATATTGAGTAGGTCCCAATAAATAAAGTGAAACTTTAATAAGCAAATCATACTTTTTCATATAGTATTTACTTTATTTAAATAAAATTATTTAACTGAGCAAATCTGAACATAAGGTTGAAATGTACAAGCAAAGCAATGTATACTGTTGAAATTGAAAACAAACCCACTTTTATTACCAGCGCTATGTGCATACAGTATACAAGTATATCTCTCTGCCTTCTCCACTGTCAGTTTGTACACAAAGCAAATTGGGGACCTACAAAATGTAAAACAGCATTGAGAATGGCTTAATTTTATTTTCCACAGGCCTCTGAATAGCCAAATAGTATCATAGAGTAAAATAATTGTTTCACAGCAATGTGTATGACAGCAAAATGGCTGGATGGCTTTGCAGGGGTGACGTCAGACCAGAAATGCAGACTCCAAACAAAGAGTGGCAGATGAAAACTGAGACGCTATCACGGTCAGTATATTTATTAAATAATAAATAAACAAAAAGATTTAAACAAAACAAAAGACACCCAAAACAAAGGGGATATTGGCCAAACAAACAGACAGACAAAAATGCACGTGGACAAACTCAACAAACAAGTACCGTGCTGGCACTTCCAGCACGCTGCAGCAATTGCTATTTTAATCACAACTCTCCTTTTTCTCTCTCACCTTTTCTCCACTTCTGAACACACAACCCCGAGTGCGTGAAAATATGTAGCTTTTATGCACCTGTACTGAGACTTGATTGCTAATCAATCATTCAATTGGACTCTCGGTACAACTGCACATGAATTAATAAAGTGCAATTCCCCGTGCTCACATATTATTACCTGCACGTGAAGTGCTGTGCAATCCTCGTGCCTAAATACAAATATACATTTTAAACACTTGTGCTCGTAACCCATATTTATATCCTGTGAATAAACACCAACTTTGCACTGGAGATGGCAGCGATGACTCCTCTCCTTTTGGCACTGGAGATAACGGGGCTTTCCTCTCTTGCACTGGAGATAGCAGCGATGGCTCCTCTCCGTCTGGCACTGGAAATGGCAGCGATGGCTCCTCTCCCTCTGGCACTGGAGATGGCAGCGATGGCTCCTCTCCCTCTGGCACTGGAGACAGCAGCGATGGCTCATCTCCCTCTGGCACTGGAGACAGCAGCGATGGCTCCTCTCTCTCTGGCACTGGAGACAGCAGCGATGGCTCATCTCCCTCTGGTGCTGGAGATGGCAGAGGCAGGGCTTTTCCCGATGAGGCGGGAGATAGAGGGAGCCCTGCCATATCTGCAGCCAGGTAGTGATTAAAATGTCCTCAATGTCTGGGAGGGACAATGGGCGGTGTTGCTTTTCCCAGGCTTCCCATTGCTCTCCATCTCTGGCCCACAGGAGGTTGAGCACATTAGGGAGGGCCTCTTCAGCATTCCTCCCAGGCTCCACCAGCCATCCCCAGATTCCCTCAGAAGAGAGGGAATTTGTCGGCCTCTGAGCCAGTGGGACCTCTGTCCCTGATGCCGGACGCCATGCATGGCTCTGGCTGAGTGGGTGATACCTGACCTCGCCACACAGGAAGCACCACCCTTCCTTATCTACACAGGTGAGGCAAACATCCGGCGTGGTAGAGATGCGACGGGACCTGCGACCGGCCCTGCACTGCTGTTGCTGCACCTCCTGCTGCTGCTGTTGCTGCTTTCTCCTGCCTCTTCTTGACATTTTTTTTTTTCAAACAAAAACAAAAATACTCCTGGTCTGATGCTTGGCAGTGCTGTCATCCTGTTTCTGACACCAGGATGGCTTTGCAGGGTTGACGTAACCAGAAATACAGACTCCAAACAATGAGTGGCAGATGAAAACTGAGACTGAGACGCTGTCGCGGTCAATATATTTATTAAATAATAAATAAACAAAAGATTTAAACAAAAGACACACAAAACAAAGGGTGTGTTGGCCAAATAGACAGACAAAAACGGACGTGGACAAACCCAACAAACAAATACCGTGCTGGCACTTCCAGCACGCTGTAGCAATTGCTATTTTAATCTTAACTCTCCTCTCTTTCTCACCCGTTCTCCAATTCCGAACACACAACCCCGAGTGCGTGAAAACATGCAGCTTTCATGCAGCTGTACCGAGACTAAATTGCTAAGCAATCATTCAATTGGAGTCTCGGTACAACTGCACGTGAATTAATTAAGTGCAATTTCCTGTGCTCACATATTATTTTACCTGCACATGAAGTGCTGTGCAATCCTCGTTCCATATTTATATTCTGTGTATAAACACCAACATTAACACATTACATACAACATAAAACACTGATAAACAGAAAGGGGCGGGACACTCCGCTACAATATCTAATGATCAGCAGCCATATTAACTTAGACAGTGCTACTGGGGTCAATGCAGTTCCTGTTTGCAAAAGACCCTGTGTATGAGATCATTTTCACATACATCTTAACAAATGCACTTTTCAAAATTAACATAATTATGGAAAGTCAAAGAATGTAAAGCAATGAGACATTTCATACATGAAACTCTAAATACAACTGGAAATATGATCATTTAATTGACAGGACAATCTAGGAGGTAACTAAGAAGGTAACTAAGGAGGTAACTCCCACGTATATCCTGTTATTCTGTTCTATTCCACTTTAATTACTATTGGAGGCAGATTCTAATGGAAATGAAACCCACTTGCCGCTCTGATAAGTGGTGAAGTGGATAAGTGGCCAGTCTTAGTGTCTAGAAAAGCTCTCAGAACACAAGTGGTATCCTGCTTATATCTAGGATATAGCACATTGACTGAATTCTTGCATTGTCATTGTTTCAGAGTAACTGACAACAGCAAGTATTCTTGTCTAATATTAATCTGGATAAACTACTGACTGATATTATGTCTGCGCTGACCATTTTGCATGGTTTATTAACCAAGAAAAAGTGTAGTATTTCTGTGCATTGAAAGGGAGAGGTACTATATGAGTCTATTGTGTGACCTGAGCATGATTTGAACCCTGGCCCTCGGAGGTGAAAAAGCAAGAAAAAAAAGCTACTCAATTAGCTTACTGTGCCACCTAGTCTTCTTGATTTACTAGTTGCTGTAAAATCCAATGAAGGAGGTTGAGAAACTAAGACCGTGCATGCAGTGCGAATTTGGTGCTAGTTTCTGTAAAAACAAAATTTCCTTACAAAATTCAGTTTTCACTTATGAAAGTTAAGTACTTTGTAAAACTCATGTTCTGTTCTCCCGCTGCACAGAGGAAGCAGATGGCTTCTTCCTCTTTTACAAAAAGCCATGTGGTATAAAAGAATCTCATTTTTAACTTTGAGCCACTTTCAGCACTTATTCAAAGTCTTATTGAGAAAGGCTTTCTTTTCTCTCAGTTCCACACAGAGCAATTCCTGTATTAGCATATCAGAGGTAAAAGCGTGGTGGGAAACCCACTCAGTAACAAAGGCTACAGCTCCACTCCATTGTTTGATTGGAACTCACAGAAGCCGAAAGTGTCAATCTGCCAATAGTAATACACTCCCAGACAGCTGGTGCTCCTGATATATCAATGTCTGGTCTTTCTCCCCAGTCAAATTCATTTAATCTAGATGGAGGTGGGGGATATATAGAAGGGGAGGTTATATGTTTGTTTTTGTTTTTAAATGTATTTTTTAAAGGAAATATATATGACTATCAGTAAATGTGACGAAATGCATTGTAGGGTGGGTTGTAAAGTTGTTGATTTGAAACCAGAATGTTTTTCTATAACAGTAGTTCAAAGTAATAATCACCCTGTACCTTGTCTCAGGTAGAAGCATAATTAAATAAATTAGACCAACGCCACATCTGTAATTTCTAGTGATACTGCTTCTAACTTAAAAATAGCTTCCTTAAACACTTCATGCTTGAATTCTATAAATTATACAATCTTCATGGATACCAGTATCACAACCAGCCAAAACCCCCTGTTACGTTTCTGTTTGTTTATGTGTAATTGTCCTACAGCCAAACACAAACAAATACATAATATTTTTCTGCTAGGTATTTTTTCATATTTCTTCTTATATGTATATCAGACTGTGCACTTCAGGTTAGAAGTGGACTGCTTACATCAATCCGAGTACAAGCTGTGTTAGGATTAAATAACAAATGTTCTAGGATTTCCTTTACCAACAACAAAGGAATAAAAACATAGTCTTCCTAGCCTTCCTTTGCAGGTGGAGCACAATACTGTTCCCACAGCTTGCTTCATTCATTCTCTAGAAAGACTCTTGTTGAACTTGTTTTTACTCTAAACCCTGCAATCTTGTCATGCATTGTTTTTTGTTACTTGTGTGAAATGGGTGATCACCTAATACTATAACAGTCTTCACCCACAATCTTCTAATACCAACCTTTAAACCCTGCCTCTCAACTCTGTAGGAAACAACAACCCGCCACCAATTGCCAACACCACCACCCATCACTATTACTATCATTTCTTCTCATTAGGTATATCTGGTACACCAGAGCGTAGCTATTAACCTGTCCCTCTGCAGCAACTAGTTTGATTCTCATTGCATCTGATTGGAGAAGTAGTATGTCAACACAAGTAATACAGTTAGGATGTGGTAAGATTGTGACAAAATAAACAAAATATATTGCCACATTCAAATCTTATTTTAGGCTCAGTGAGAAACCTTGAACACACATCCCGCTGGGGCATGTAAAGAGTTGAATGGAGTCAGAATGATATATAGATTTACTTACCCCTGAGGATATTTAAATACAACTTTTACAAATGTATCTCCCAACATTGCACAATAGAGGGTGTAAACTGTAGTTCAATGCACGTTTTCTGAGTATCACAATAAAATGTCACTTGACAGCACTTGTGATTATACATTGCTGCAAAACTGCTGCAGTAACCTGAACTTTACTCATATTTATTTCCTAGCAAGGATAGCAAGGATATTATTTCAGCAGGACCTTTTAAAATAAAACACAATGAAATAACCTCGGCCAGTTTCTGCAGACAACGTTTGCTTTATTGTTAGCAATATGTATACTTCTGTATAAAACTACGAAAATAGAAAAACCACAGAATTCACCTCAAAGCACTGAAAGCACAACATGATGTAGCTGCGTAGTTTTCTAACAATCAAACGTGTATATGACCATATTAGGCTGTGATGCGTACATAGAATGGAATTTGAAGTATCAGGATTACTGAGTCAGGAAGAGAGCTGGGGCTGACTGCAAGTGGAGCTGTGCAAAATGTTATGAGCACTTTACTTGGTACATTCTTCTACTGACACACCAGAGGTAGATTTCAGTGGTGCTGGGTTATTACGCAGAAGCTCAAGATACCCATTCATAACCATGGCCTCTCTGGAGATATGAAGTTAATGTATTTAATGTTCTGCTTATTAAAAAGTCTGATGGTGTAACTGTTCTTTTGGTTCCAAATTTGACATTCATGTTAATTAAGGCCATTTATAATTACAGTCATCACTGTATGATATTTTTTTTTCAGTGCATACTAGGTAACAGTCAAAATACATTAAATTACAGCCAACGCTGAGTAAGTAACACAGTATTTGTAAGTCCAATTTAGCTGCTTATGTAGTATTGTAAACAGTAATAGCATACACAGGGCCGGATTAACACATAGGCAATCTAGGCATGTGCCCAAACTCAAAGGGGGTTGGGGGCAAAACAGTTATGCAGTTTTTTTGTTTTATTTTTTTACATATACAGATTTGCACCTCAACTGGAAAGCAAGCCACTCACTGACATTCAAACCGAGGCATATGTCCCAAAATCTAATTGTTCTGACATGTGTTACCCAGAAGTTTGTATCCCACAGAATTCTTAATCCCCACATGATTCCTTGCCTGTGCAGATATTGCACATGCAATATTTCTGTGCCCGAGCCTCGCTGTTTTTCTCAAGCACTGCCATTGAGTTCTGGTGCAGCTTGCAACAAATATTGTTAACAAGACAAAACTAATTCTGTGGCAACATTTAACACCACTGATTTTCTAGATATGCAGTATGTTCAGCCTCATACGTTGCTCAATACACGAAACCTGTGATTATAGTAACTTTACAAAACTTCTTTTTTTTAAAACACATTTTCATTTTATTACAAGTAAATACTGTTCAGAAACATCAAGCGTTCACGTCTAGCGATCTTTAAAAAAAATGCAGCAGTGTCGGTGTGGAATCATCAGGAATACAGAATTCTATAGGGTACAGAAATCTACCATATGTAACACGTGAACTTACTTGTATGCCAAAACATTGACGATTTCTCTGCTCTAGAGAGAGAAAAAAAAAAGAAATGAAGCGAGTTATACCGCACTTGATCAGCACAAAAACAAGGAAACATTATTGTCGATTTTGCGTGCAGTAAACTGTAATGTGTTTATGTATATATGTATATATTATGGGGTGCCAAACAGGCAATATATCAACTTTGATATATATATATATATATATATATATATATATATATATATATATATATATATATATATATATATATATATATATATATATATATATATGTTTGATATATGATTGATATTTGATACATACATCAATGTGTGATATATATGGATTGATATTTGATATATATACACACACAGTATATATATATACAGTGATGGGTTAATCCGGCCCTGAGCGTACACAAACTTTAAGATCCTTGGTGTGGGCAAAATTGTAACAGTATTTTATAATCATGCTACTTAGTGCTACTTAGTACATGGATGAAATATTACAGCTATCTGAACTAATGTATTCTTGTTGTTGTTTAGAAACACTTTGTATTATTCTTAGTCGTCATATCTTAATGACTATCCAAAGAAGTTAAAAGCATCTATGTGACCACAATACTTCTCTGAAACATATCTTCTCTCTAAGTTTAGCTGATTCATCAAAGTATAACCATTAGAGAACTGTCTTTCACAGACCTAAAAAATACCACAATGGTTATTGCATGTAACTTGGGAATGGGAAATAGTGAATTAAACTTCAATTGTTCAGGTAAAGGTAAATGGCTATGTTATTTTGGTGGTGGATTTCCCTCCGGTCATTATAACTGTATTACTGGCATTGCATTTGGATTGTGTGAAACTAATCAGAATTCCAGGAAGCCTGGAACAGGTTGTCCAATGTAAATCAATTAACCCCTTGGCCACCAAACCAGGGCACACTGTCAGAAAAAGCAAAACAACAAGCATTATGTAAAATAAGATTGCTGTCATATATGAAAGGAAGATTATTCTGTATTGCTTGCCGAGGTTGACTTAAACATCCAAACTAAAGCTATCTAAACTAAACTAAAACAACTTGCTCTTTTTCATGTAGAGCGTAATTAATATTAGTATGTTTAATATCATCACTTCAACAGTCATTTTCAATTCACATCCAGCGATGTCCATAAGCATTTTACAGAATTAAAAACATTCTTATTTTAATTTTTAAAAGAAGTTTCAGCACCAGTATTTCTTGGAAAACCATTCCCACACAAGTGCTAAAGACAACAAAATACGTAGGCATAATGTCATGCAGCAATCATTAATAATAATAATAATAATAATAATAATAATAATAATAATAATAATAATAATAATAATAATAATAATACAAAAACACAAATGAAACAATATATATTTTGACTTTCTGTGAAATAGGAATATAGATTGTAGTGTACTAATGCCTTCTGTCATATCTACCCTTAGAGGGGATGTATCAGAACTAAATTAAAATTATGTATGGTGATCTAAGTCTTTGATTTTAGATTGCTTTGATTGGTTTTATGTGTAAGAATGCACTGGTAAACTGCCCTAGTTCCTTGCTGTTGGGGGTATGTCTGCTCCACCTCCTACATACAGATTGAGGCATTTGATTCTATTCTCAGAGGAAATAGTCACACCATGTTGCAGACATCAAGCATGGGCACCGGCATTTGTAAATAGACTTTTAGTAAATGTACACAACCCAGCTGAAACATTCTCCACCACAACATTCAGATCTTCAGCTTTGATATGTTTAAAAAAATACTTTCTCCAGTTTTCAGCCACATTAAAAGACAATGACAGATAAGATGGTTGGAACTGGTAGCTCTGGACAATCCATCTACCCTTCAGTTTCCTAACAGCTTATTCAGGAGATCAGAGAAAAACCTGCACCTTAAAATGAATTGAATTGATTTCTATTGATAAGATTGTGCTTATGTTGCTATACAACATGTGTGCCTTGATGATTGCTTGGCCATGTGGACGAGGCAACCAGAACCCCCCTAAATAAGTCTAGGGGTAGCTGCAAGGGTGGAGATTGGAGAGGTGGAGAGATGTGCAATCGAATAGAAAAGGAGGAAAGCAGTGGCTGTTTTTATGCTTGGCTGACCACCCAAGGAAGTGACGTGTGTTAGGGGACTTTAGTCACTTTTTCATTGAGCTGAAAATCTTTTGGTTTGTCGTTTGTTATATTCAAATGCAAAGCTTCATCTGTCTACTGCACAATGCAATGAACAGTTAATGTAAGTTACAGTGATTATGAGGTCACCAGTGTATTGTAATGACAGTGGATTGTTCCCAGCTAGAGGCACTTTAAATAGATGAATAGATAATTGATAAAGGGGTCAACAACAGTATTTGTTTTTTTTTTATATATTTTACCCATTAAGGCCTTAAAACATATGAATTACTATAATTTCTATTGTTTAGTCTCATGAAATTACTGCATGCTTCTTCTTTGTTCAATATTAAATGTAAAATCACTAATTATAAGCTTTAATAATACTGTTTATACAATACATAATTCTCACTGGAATATTGCTTTCAAAACACCATCCTTCCTAATAGAGCAGCAAAGAGTTTCTGGGAAATGTTTATCCTGGTCCAACATCTGTCAGCAGCCATGGAATAGCCTCATCAGTTTAGAAGGAAACATGTATGAGTCTGGACACAGGAAGATTAATTAAATGTTGTTCAGTTTTGACACAGCATAGAAGGGCTTCAAGATTATCGCTTGCTGGAGTGAAAGTTAATGTCTTCATAAAGGCAAAGTATTTCTGTTTAAGAATGTTATGACACAGATAACAGTTTTTTTTGTTGTTGTTTTGTTTACTGGTACAAATAATTGCAGCTCATAACATTTTCTCCTCTATCCAGCACGTTATGCCAAAACAATACTATTGCTCCGAACAAAACACGATGTAGTTGAATATGCAGTATACTATAGGAAACTATAGTGTATTTCAGTGGTATTGTGCTTCTTTTTTTTTACATGGGATCATATGGTATTTGTTCATAGTATTGATGCATACAGTAGAATACACCTTAGCCATTCAATAAAATAAAAAAGGGAATCTGGTGATTAGGATTACCAGTTAAGGACTGAAGGGACTGCGGCACTGCAAGGCATGACCCAGGCAAGGTGGCAATTCTTTGAGAAAAAAGCTGAAGACTAGTGTCAGGTTACTGATAGAGAGAATGGAAGATAGCAAAGACAAGCTAAGATATATATTGCAGAGCATGTATGGGAAAGTATTGTGCAGTATATTGAAGTACCTACAGCTAGTGATGGTGAAAGAAGGCACTGCAGGCAGGCCTCAGGGTGCGCACTACAGGTGAAGTGTATCATGATTTGAAAATTGATTTTTAAAGGTTATTTGCTTTGGGGTTAATGTTACGGAGGGCAACCTCTAAGAGGCAACACGTCAAGTTGCCTTGTTATTTATAGTAATAAAAATTTTAAAAAAAACTGTGTTAAAGTCCACATTCTGTGGGAGACTATTGATTAAGCAAAAAGAAAAACAGAACAAAAAAATAGTTGTCTGCAGAACATATTCAATTCATTGCACAAAACCTGTTGAAACAGATAGAATGCAAAACAGTTTGTTTTTGTCATGGTTACCGGATCATGTAGGCACTGTTTGAGTGATGTGACATAAAGGCGTGTTCTTAGTGCTTGGAGCTGTTAGAGCAGCGCTATTGTCCCATGCATTGGAAATTCATTATATTGTTCAGCGTCTGACCCCTGGTAATATCTGCCCACAGACTAAACCCAATCCAATCCATCACATGCATGTGACCTTTATGTAGCAAGGACCCCTGCTGGGAGAAACAGCACTTCAACTGGCCCCGCTCCATACACCTGCCAAGCATGCCCAGAGCTGCATTGAGCAAAGTCTGAATTCCCTATACTTTGTCTTCAATGCCAAGAACAAGGAGCCATTGCCTAAATCAATAAAAGTTCAGCAAATGTCCTGTATCTCTGAAAATGTGCCATGTGTTTGTTCATTTCTCATTGACATTGTGTCAGTACTTTTTCACCCAAAGTTTTTTACTCAATACTTTTTCACCCAAAGGTATACTATAATATTGTGATAGAAGCAGTATATGGAACATGACATTTGTTTGGTAACAGTGCTAGTTAGATAATAAAATGTAATTACATTCTAAAATATATTCAGTTTCAAAGTTAGGGTGAGGGCAAGGCTAGGTTGCAATTTATCCAAATTCATGAGTTTATGATAATCAATTTAGATGGGTGTTTTTTTATTTTTCTAAACTTGGTATTCACTTTTATTATTTTACAATATAAATTAGATTTTGTTTTCTTTATAACTTACATTTCTGCGTATTGTTGATGAGGTAAGTGATTGTTGTTAGTAAATTTTGCACCATTTGGGGAGGTGCTATGATGTGGCAGTGAGATTCACAGTTGAAGGTTTTTCCATGAGGGTCTTACACAGGATTCACATTATCACACAAGCCTGCCAAGGCAAAACAGCCACATGTTTCCGCCCTGGCATTTGCACAGAGCTGTATTTATTTCATGGAGTACTGTAAATTCTGCAGCCTCCACGAGTAGAGACTGCTGGATTCTTGGTTATGTGCTTGTGGATTAAGAACTGTTGCTGCTGCTATCCCTCTATGCATAAGATAGTGATGCCTTTTTGCTTTCTGAATAAAATCTTGCAAAATCAAAGAACTGTTAAGTACAAGCAGCTCAGTACACCTCAGTAGAGATTTGGTAGTATTTTAGATTACATGTTTCTTAAATACACTGTAATAACAGAGGATTAAAACAGTTACAATGCACCTACTACTGTACAACCGCATGTCCAGTTGCTGTGTGATTCCAGACTAAATAAAGACCCTGTCATATAAGGAGTTAACAATAATTAATGGTTTACATTGCGATATCACATTTTCTACAACAAATTTCTCTATTAAATGTCATTACACATTGCATTAAAAATGTTTCTATAAATAATCATCTGTATTGCTTGCTGCCATTAAAGTCTTTTTTTTATTATTTGGAAGTGACAGCAAAGAGTGAGAGACAATTAGTCTGACAATAGTGGTTTTACTCTGGGTAGATAGTTACAGGAAACCATGTGGTTAGTCAAATCACCACAGAATATAAATATTTTTCTGACATGGTGGTGTTTTAGTCTAAAAACGGAATTTGAACATGAAATACAATTTAAAAACTTTTCTATGTGAAAAAAAAAAACCTAGAACAGGACATAAGAATAAGCTTTTGAATAATTAATATATCTTTTTTGGTACTTTCATTGCATTTGAAATAATGCACTGTAATGGTATGCACACTGCAAGCCTGAATACACAGCTTCATTTACAAGCACTATTTTGCTGAAGGAAAATCACTGGGAACTAGATTTAATACTACAGTTGAAACATTTCCTTAATGAATGATGAAGATGGTGCATGAATTTGCAAACTACTGCAAAGCCTGGTGTTTGAAAGCAAGCTGGGGAACATGTTATTTACTGTAAACAGCACTTTGGCACAAATGCATTTATCTGGTGCCCTTTCCTGGTGTTTTCTATATTTTCTATAATGTCAGTAATATTATTTTAGTTGCACTACAGCTTTAAGTAGAAACAAATCTTATTGATTCCATGCAGACGCCTGTGGCCCTCCACTGTTAAACCAGATAATCAGCAGCTCCTGCTATGTAATCGCATCGAAAATCTGCACCAGAACCTTACAGGTGACACAGGACTGTATAGAGATAGGGATACAGTAATGCTGGGTATTCCCACGGTGAAGATTATAATTATGCCTCCTGTTATCCTGCCTTTATCATCCTAACACACTTTCTACCCAACTGAATACAGTGTCCACTGACTCATAAGCAGTCTATTGATCCCTCATTACACCAGTTTCAGCAATTCATATTAAAGAGCAAGAAGACTATGCCCTTCTTTTTACCCTTAGATTTTTTATCATGTTGATTGGAACATTTTATTTTATAAATGCAATGGTTTACCATTCACTTAAATTGATTTTAAATGTACTGATGGAAGAAGAATTGCACTCATTGATATCGAGCATCCAATGCACAGTACCACAATCACAATATGATAACCCAGGGTGTGTGTGTTGTGTGATATACCCACTTCTCAGCTCGGGTTGGTACAAAGATATGTAAGGTCAAGTCACAGTTGATACAGACCAGTTTGATAATGTTCCAAGTGCAACATATCCCAAATTGAATTATTCCATACCATCTTAGTAAACATTTCAGTCAGGGTATTTGATATTTAGTATGTATCAATGTCACCATGCCAGCATTCTTAATTTTCCAAAGTTTACATGCTTAAAGGGCTGCATATTAATATTAAGGCCATGTACTGTATGCAAACATTAACCAGTGGATGTAGGATATAATACACACTCTTCCATCACAAGTCCAGTCTGTGCTTGTGCATTGGCACACACCTGATTTAGTCTGCAATTAACTTCATAGTCATATTGCTGTAGATAATTGAAGGCGTTATAAATTTTTTTCCCTCTGACTGTTCCATATAGACTGCCTACTAAGAGAAATGTTGATTTGATCTTTCACTTCCTCAGTTCTGAGGTAATGTTTGGTTCTGCAGCCAATGTGAAAAACAATAAGGTCTTTGCTAGAAAAGTATTATCTTCATTTTTGTATAATTTGCTAATACCTACATCAAACCCTCAGCACAGCAACAAGCTACTTGTCTGCCTAGAGACACATTACTTTTTTTTTTTTTATCTGTCAATTGGGCAATGGATAAAGCTGTATTTTAATAATGCACAAAACCACTGAGTCTGGGTCTAGGTAATGTAAAACAAGCAATGCTTTGTTGCAATGCAATCTTAATTATTTATTTATTTTTTTTTTTTTACATCAAAAACTGCTAATTGTTAAAATGTATTCTGTATTAGTAATATATAAAATGCACCAGACCAATTTAAAACCAGCAAAAGGGAGTCTGCAGTAGAAGTATTCAGTATTTAAATATGTAGGATCATGAGCTGTCAGGCAAGTAATGTAATCCACCCACTTTTGGGTCAAATTTCTGTCAAAATCCCCACATGGGGAATGGGTATGGGTTTCTTTGATTGCTGCATTATAGCATCCTTATAACAGTACATGCATAGGGCAGAGATTTCAATATCTTCAGATATATGGAACTAATTAGTACCCCACCACACCACCACAATTACCTAATGCCAAAGGTGTTGCCATCAAGACTACAACAAATAAACAGATCATTTGGGATGTACCACAATACATTCATATCAGGAGATTTTAAAAAGAAAGATGAGAATGTATCCAGGTGTAATTTTACCAATTTTGTCCAAAACATCACATTTTGTAATTAAACCCTGATTATTTGTTTTCCTAAAGAGCTTTATTAACATTTTTTATTTTGAGATGATGTATATTTAGTGGCTAAATTTCGCAATGAGACTCGCTTAAAAAATGACTTGTGCACTCTGCAAGCTAGAGATAGTAATTCTGTTTTAAATCCACCTATTCAAGGCTGCTGACTGAATTTACGCTGGGAGGAGGGTTTTTCCAAATGTTTAACATTCAGGGAAGAAATCAAATTGCACAAGTCCACTCTTTATCTTCAACCCTGAGTTTAAAACTGTTAAGGTGTTGAATGTGCCATTAGATAACAGTTCCTGTAAAATAGGTAATAGAAACACTGTAATCCTTTTAAATCAAGGGAGTTTTTAATTGATTCCCTCCAGGAAATGCTTATCTGAATCATCTGGCTGCTATGATAGTCATGCTTCCATTGTTCTGAAAGTGACTAACTGAAACACTGTGTGATCTCACCAGATAGAAATGTGGGAAGGACTTTTACACAGCCTGTAAATGCATCTGACAGCTGAACACCTCAGAGACTGCAATTTGCATTGTTATGCCTAAAATATATTCAGGTTTTTAAAAAGGTCTCTTTATATAGTGTTTACAGTACTGTATTTTGGTTTTGTTTTGTAGAGTGACGTCATTCATTTTCTTGTGTTTGTATAACAGGCAGCCTCAGTGGACACTTTTTATAGGGGATAGATTTAAAAAGAATCCTTTTTACTCAGTCATCATGTATTGACATGTCAAGGTGTGGTGATGTTTTGGTTGTAATAGTAATAAGAAGTCCTCTCTACTAGATTGAGAGTAAAAGTGAATACGAACATAAAGTAAAAGCATTCTGCTGGCCAGCAGTTGTGAATGGCCACAGCCAATTCTTCAGCCCCTTGTTCTGAAACACATTTCTGAAAAAGAAATGAAAGCTGAGGAAGGTCTGACGTAGCCTCCACAGTTGTTTATATTTATTTAAAAGTATGTATACAGAAGTGAAGCAACAGCTCATTTCCAACAGAGGATACAGCAAGGCAAGAATTTGGCCTGTTGGTCTGGAAATCTGAGAGGGCACCACTGCTGTTTTCTTAGAAATAATACTAAGGGATCCTTTGTCTACAAAGTAGAAAGGGTCTCAGTGTGATTTAACTCAAAGGACTGCTCATCTCCAACAGCACAGTGACTACTACATTTAGAGCACTGGCTGTCCAAAAACTAGCGTCACTTCCTGAAGCACCTCATATTCAATAGAGGTCTCCCATCCTAGTAATGACAAAGCTACATTTGGCTTAGCTTCTGAGTGCCCATGAAATATGGTTGTTGTCAGTCTTACTGTTTAATAATTTAGTGAAATTTAAAGCAAGGAATCATAAGAAGTGTTATCCAGCTCTGACAACATGTTGAGGAAGGCTGAAGGATCTGTAAGCAGACAATATGAAGAAACTTGGGCTTGAACACTATACAGCATGAAAGCAGTTTAGTATTTAATCCATTCTGTCTCTTTTGTGAAGGCAAGAATAATGATGATGATAGTGACGACGGTGATAAAAACATATGCTAAAATAGCACCGTTTTTGATATAGTCCAAAAAAGTTGTAGTGTTATAAAACCATTTTTGTTAGACCAAGTTCTTTCACCACTATCATTAGCATAGCTGCATAAAAACAGCAGGAAATATCAGTGGTTTAGTGCTATAGTGTCTATTTATAATGACTGAGATGAAATTGATGTATGAGTAGCACAGATGTACTATTTGCTGTGTGGTGTTTTTAGTGTTCTACTTTATATCTGCATTGACTGGCCATTTTATGTTTCATTTGACAGCTACTAGTTCATTTCAGGTGTCTTTATTGGACTTCTGCCTTTTATGTTTCAGTTTTTTTGGTAGTAATTCTGTGAGGTTGTTGTTCAAGCCATGCTAGTGATTTTTTTTTTTCTCCCCGCCCATGAAATTGAGCATTTAGACAGGCTGGCAGATTTAACCCAGCATGAGAGTGCTTCTCATGGTTTTTTCAGCTAGCTTTCTGCTTGACATGTTCTCTGTTCTTTCCAATAAGTGCCAAGGGACCACCGTGACAAGAACATACTGAGCATACTTTCTTTTAGTCTGCGATTGCTGCCCAATTTTAAATTCCTTAAGACAAATTATACACTTCTTGTAAATTCCCGAGTGGAGCAGAATTACTCCCCCGCAGTTAATGGTAGCTTTTGGATAACAGGAAGCTTGTGTTATTATCGTTTTCAGGACACTTTTGACTGAATTTGAGAAAGCCTTAGAAACTGTTTTTAAGAGGGGTGCTATCAATGTTTACCTCTGTTAGGCAAACAAACAAAAACAAAATTTTTAAATAAAGAGTAGGGGCTCCCGAGTGACACATCTGGTAAATGCATTCCACGACCTATTGCCTCAAGGTCACCGGTTCAAGTCTAGGCTATTTCATTGCTGACCATGGATGGTAGCTCCCAGGGGACTGCACACAATTTGCAGAGGGCTTAGGTCAGCCAGGGTGTCCTCAGCTTGCTGCTCACCAGTGACCCCTGTAGACTGGCCAGTGACTGCAGGCTTGTCTGTAAGCTGCCCAGAGTTGCATTGTCCTCTGACACTTTAGCTCTGAAAAAAGTTGTACCACCAATGCTAGCCATGCTTGATCAATATTGAGGTACTGTTGGGTGTCCATTTGAAAAAAAGAAGTGAGCACAAAATACTTCTCTCTCTTAGAAAGCTCAAAAATATTTGATAGCTCACAAATAAAATTAGAATTTAGCAGTGAGTTGATGTTTTTTTTTTTTTTTTTTTTTTTTTTTTTTTTTTTAAAAAGTAGACCCACCAAAAACTATCTTGATGTGGTGGTAACACATAGACATTGGGACATGTACAGTACTGTATAACTCAGCTAATACCTGTACAGTACTAGTATTCATGTCCAAAACTTTCAGCCTGTATATTACCTATCCCTTGGTCATCTATGAATCGTTGAATGCTGTCATTGTAAAAGGAAAAGGCATAATTATACTATATTTATTAAAGGTTTTTTTTTTTTCTACTAAGAGTCAAAAGCTGATTCTAAAGACTCTTATCAAATTGTGCTGGAGTTTCAGCAATAGTGCCACAATATAGACTGGTATACAAGGTCTTATAGCATCTACCAAATGCCAATTAGAGACCTGAAGGTTGTTTTCTTCTTGTTGGCAATACAATATAATAAACACTTCTCATTTGTATTATACTTAACAATACAAGTACATTGTTTTAAACTTTCTAAAAAGTTTTGAATGGCTTGCATTGTGCACCCCCCTCCCCATCTCACAAAACAATGTATCACCACTAACATTTGGCCTGATTTTCTTTTCTTTCTTTTTTGTGACCATGAACTTTTAAAACTTGGATGAAAGAGAGTTATGCTTCCTGTATGGTTGAGTCATTTCCAAACTAACTAATAACAGCTTGCCAATTCTGTCTGTCAGGAGGCTGTGTGAGCTACAATTAAGGGATAATACGGTTTCTAGTGGGCACCACTTTGTGGTCCCACCTGCACCACATCCTTTTATGTCTGAACTGGTAATAAACCTTGATTAAATAAATCTCTGTTAAATACTGTAATCATTAAATCCATTTATGTATCTGTGCTGTATCTGTGCTGTTCTTTTGCTACCAAGCAGTCTAGCTGTTGCTGCTGCTGAAAAACTCTTTATATAGTGCAGAAAAATTGTTCAAAAGACAGAAACCACTTTCCAACCATCAGACTCTGTCTTATGTTCAATGGTACTGGTGTGCATTTCATTGCATTCTGATGTAAACAAGGGGGCCTGCACAGGTTAGATGCTTTACAGCAGAAATACTCAGTAACTGCATGGATTCCCAAGAGCATAGCTTCTGGTAAGGACTGGGTAAAAAGAGAATATTCTAGTTATCAGGTTAGGTATGCATAATTGAAGCCTGATAATACACGACAAATCTATTTTTTTTTTTTAAGATAATTGTGCTTGTTTCCTTATTGTTCATAAAATAACCTGGACATATGTTTCTCCTCTTTTATTTAGGAGTGTTTGTCAAGAGAAAGAGAATTTCTCAGATGACCATCCCAGTGTATCTATTTCATGCTCCCTCCTGCAAAAGGCTTACTGTGAGAACAGAAAACAACAAGCAGCATTGCAGAAGGAAGCATATTCTCTATACACTCTGTCTCTTGTAAGAGAAATCCTCTTTCTTCTGTCGACAGGATTTTTTTAACCCAACAACATGGAGTGCAGCAATGGTTCAATATGTTTCTTGTAACCAGTGCATGTGTTAATTTTAAAATTTGTTGTGTTACTCACACGATTGTTGTAGATTAAATTGACTTTTTTCACCCGCTTAAATTCTATATGATGCAATGGAACATACATTTAAAAATGAGCCCTTATTGCATACCAATTTCCAAATATTGGTCAACATACATCTCCCATTTTAAACTGTCCTACACAGCACCATCACACCATGTAGTCAGTATGAGCATTGATGTGCTGTAGCTTTTGTGCTCAGTATTGCAGAAGTTAGTCTTGTGGTTCTTGAGTAAGAAATATAGCTAGCATACTAGACCATTTGAAAAGGATGTGGTAAAAAGCACAGGAAAGTAGCTGAGCTGCCTGATAAAATACACTATTGAAGCCTGATGACACAATACCTTCATTTTGTTACTCACGCAAGGTATACAAAATGCCATTCATTGGATCTGCAATCTGCAATGGATTGCTGCTAACCTGGGTGTGTTTGAGGCATCATTTAAAACATGTACAATAACAACAGTAGTACTGTATATTAAAAGCATTCAAAAGAGCTGTGGTTCATGTGGTGAGTCTATGCTGTATAGAACACACTGTTCTGCTGAAGACAATGTAGCATAGTAAATAAGATGATAGTATACAGCTGTTATAACAAAACAAAATGTGGTTTTACGTAAGAGAATATTTCTGTTCCCAGCTTTAGAAACCTTTTTAAGGTTTTGATAATTGCCAATGGGTTATCAAGAAAATCATTTATTTGCCAGTCAGTAAATTTTTAGTATTTCTCAATGCTTGTGTGTCATTGTTTTATAGGTTTTGAAAATGTTCTTGTCAAAGGAGGAGGTTTAAAATTCACCTTTTTAAATTGTAGAAACTTTAATAACTTTATTATTGGTTCCCCTTATATTGTGAGTAAAATATTTTTCTTAATGTTATTTCAAGCAAATGCTTCAACTACAATACTATAGAAAAATGACTGCATCCTGGCACCTGTGCTATAGGGTCAGATTGCAACTAGGTCATGGGAGTGAGTTTGAACTATATAATAATAATAATCTTTGTTTTTATATAGCGCCTTTCGTAGTGGACCACC
Organism: Polyodon spathula; assembly: GCF_017654505.1. Lineage (NCBI taxonomy): Eukaryota > Metazoa > Chordata > Actinopteri > Acipenseriformes > Polyodontidae > Polyodon > Polyodon spathula. Next base: position 30,971,337 of record NC_054542.1, read on the forward strand.
ATCACAAGACGCTTCACAAGATACAAGACAAGGGTATGTGAACTATGCATCAGCTGCAGAGTCGCTTACATCTCACCCAAAAGAGAGAACTCAAGGAGGTTAAGTGACTTGCTCAGGGTCATACAATGAGTCAGTGAGTGAGCTAGGACTTGAACTGGGGACCTCTTGGTTACAAGTGGTTTCTTTAACCACTGGACCACACAGCCCTCTTAATGGTACATGAAGTGATTAGGTACCAGGCAATAGCAGCCACTTCTCAACTCAAAAATCTACATATTCACAATTTGAGATTAACGTGCAAAGAATCAAAATACTTCCAACACAAGAAAAAAGCAGTACAAAACCATATGAATAACGCAACACAACATGAAACATGATAAAATATGAAATATTAGTAAGCTAACACAGAACAACACATGAATCTCTAACAGTCATATTACAGAGGCTCTGTTATGCAATTCAGCCTAAAGCCAATTTAGCTCAGGCTCAGATTTATGAAAACCTTCTGTGGAATTTAACAAACTGTCATTCCTTCGAACATTGACGCCAAATGTGGCTTATGTCATTGTGTGGTTTTACTGGCTCAAATCTGTGTCTGATTTACATTGCATTTTTACACAAGTGAATCAAGAGGGAAAAAATATGACATAATGCAAAGATAACACTATGTAACACAATTTTTGTTCCTGGGTAGTAAGTGTTATTTCCTAATTGCTTATGCCTCAAAAGTATAGAACATGGCTATTATTCCCACAAACTTTGCTTTTGTGACCAGGACAGTGATATTTCAAAATATCACTATTTCCAATGGGAAAACGGGCAAATGTGTATCTTTTCGTTCACATAAAGTCAGAAAAAAACAACATATGAATCCAAATTAACATGTATTTATACTAAAGTAATACAAAAATGACTACAAAAGATTTAGAAGTGAGTAGTTTTTCGAGATTTACGATTATACTGTAAATTTACTCATTGGAAATAGTGATATTTTGAAAATGTACCTGTCCTGGTCCTGTCCTGGTCACAAAAGCAAAGTTTGTGGGGAATAATAGCCATTTTCTATACTTTTGAGGCATAAGCAATTAGGAAATAACACTTACTACCCAGGAACAAAAAAAATAAAAAATTGTTACACGGTGTAATTTACCTGATACTTAACATTACTGAGTATCAAAAATGTAACAGGCATGACTCCTATTGTTATAATGTGAAGAACATTATCTATATCAACTTATGAAAAAAAAACAAAAAAAAAAAAAACATCTCAATGTAAAAATAGTTGCTTCTTCATAAAGTGTGTTTCTGGGGATGCAATCTTAAAAGTGTATTGTTGTGGCATTAGTATCATTGTGAAAGTCCATCTTAACACATTTTTATACTGTGGCCTAACAAAAAACAATGTAAGGACAATTTAATAAATAAGATGATACATGTATTATCAAAGGTTTCTGTTTCTCAGCTTTAAAACCTTGTGAAGGTTTTGATAATTGACAACTGGTTAACAAGAAAATATTTTATTTATCGGTACCAGTCAATAAACTCAATGTGGTTTCTGCAATGAAGCTAGCTAAGACTGGTACAGTCCAACATTGGCAGTAAAGCTGTACTGTGTCCACCTCTGCAGCATACAGTATATGCAAGTCAACACTAAACAAATTTAGTCTGGCAGGATAACCATAGTGAAAAATCTGCAGACAGTTTGGATCCACATCACTTTCAGCTGCACTTTCTTCCTCGGACCTCTTCTGATGTCTGTAGTGCCATGTCAACATACATGCTAGTCCTATTTATGTAATACATTTATCATATACACCCCCTTAGAGAAGTATGGTAAAGAGTGGTCAAAACTCATGGTAGCCTATGATAAATACATATAAACTTATAGTGGGGTCACAGTATAGTGATGGGATGTTCTAAAGCTGATGCGCCTTTAGCTATTTCAAGGAATGGTTAAATTGATAACTTTTTTAGAGCATGAAGTACATTTAACAATATATTTAGTTAAAAAATAAGATTGGAACAGATTTTTTTAACTTCCTATTGGATTATGAAACAGCTCCCTCTGTTTTCCTTCTTCTAAACATGCTTAACCCCACTTGTCTTTTTATCATTCGTGCCTTTTTCTTTGTAGGCTATCACATATTAAATCCAGTTCCTGTTGATTTTGCTGACGTGAAAAAAGGATATGAAATGAAGAAGTGGTCTTTTTACACTGCATGAGCTTTAAAAAATAAATGAAATGTATCATTAATGTCTTAACGGGCTCTACCTAGCAGGTGTTGTGTAGACTGACATAAGACATATATTTTTTACTGTAAAGATAATTTCAAAGGATATATTATGGTTCATCTGTAAATTCACTGCAATCTCACTATCGTCACACAGATTATTTTCTTTACCTCTAGCAAAGGGAGTAGTTTAACAGCAGAGCTGTGTTTGAAACATACTGTGATTAACTGCAATAGAGTTGTGATTAACTGAATTACAGCTCAGTTATTACAATTGAACATCAATAGTTCCAATAAGGTAAGAATAATACCAAACACACTAGAATCACACTGTGTTTTTAAACAGTGAAAACACATCACAATCAAACTACTGTTTCCACTCATTAAACTTTGGAGTGCAATTTAACTAATTGCTCAGTGAGTTGATTTGAGTTGAAGCTGAAAACACCTGTACAGGGAGTGCACAGGGTAAGCCTCTGCCAGTGATTTTCTTTTATTTTCCTTTATATTTACACTGATGACTGCTAATGAAAAGAGTAAAAGAACATACAATCCACAGATAGTTAAAATCCAGGGTGTGCCACCTAAACGGATAATGACTGAGACTCTGTTATGCTGAGTTCTAATCAAGTTTCAAAGCTTCAGTGTGTTTTCCTCCTGTATTTTATTGGTCATCATCATGACCAGCTGGGAAAAGTCTCTGTGCTGGTAGTTGAAGTGACCCCTCATAGGAAAAGAGAAAATGAAGTACACATTAACTGTATGATCTCCTGGTTATGAGGCGTGTCTTTACCCAGTCACATGCACTCAGCTATATCATAAGATCTGTTGGTTTAAGGGCCATCCACCTTGCACAGAAAAAAAAGAGATTCAACTCACCCTATTTGTTGCCTAAGTTTTCCAAGATCCTGAAAATCTCAGATGGGTAGGAATACATTCCCTATATCATAATAAATAAAATCCTGAAGCTAAAAGGTTAGACCAGATCTTATTATCTTTAATTAATTAGCAAGCAAAAACACTGTACTAAATGTGAGGTGCAGAAACAATTGGTTTGTTTGCTGCTTTTATCACTGGGATAATTCAGCGTTCTGTTCATTTATACGACGTAGGTTGTCCTTTGACTTTTTTTTTACTTTTAGTTATTTTTTTTCGACTTAAACTGTTCCACTGTAAATCTGCCTGCACCAATATGCCAGTCTCCTACAAGCAAATGTATGGCATATTGATTAAACAGCCATGAGCAAAACAAGCAGGAGATATTTACTTTAACAGGGATTGTGTTTTTTAACGTAATATTATTAAAACTGTGTTGTAGATGAACACTATTGTTTTTCCCTGACTGAATTACAATACTATAATACCAGAGTAAAAGAAGTTCAGATATATTTTAACAAGAAAAATACACTATCAGAGGTAAACCTTGGTATTGCAAATGATTTGTGTGTTTAAAGTTGTTAGTGAATTATATAAAGTGATTTGTTAAACAAAGTGGTGATACGAACTCCTTGACTAGCTGTGGCTTTTAAATAGAAGTCCAGTGTCAGAGTCTGGCAAATCCCATGCCTTGTGTGGGTGTGGCGGATACGTGAGAATTTAACAGATTCACATCTCAAGAGCTCAGATCTTGGCAAACAATCAGATGAAAGACAAACAAATGTAAGTATTTACATTATGAAGTGCTCACAGGACTTTACAAGGCCTATGAAAAAAAAAAAAAAGATTAGCATCATAATCCGTCAGTATCCCTGCTTTCTCAGGTGCTCTGTCAGAAAGTGATCCTGCATCTAGCTGTGTTCATTTCTGATGTTTCACAATGAACATATTAAAAAATATATGTCTGTGGGTCATTCTGGTGAATTGAAAGAGATGAAGTGCACCTGTTCAAATCCAGGTCACAGCTGGTATGGTAATCCATTTAGCCCGTGCATGTTGAATGGGTTGCCATGATAAAAAACAATGCCTTCTTTTTTCCGGAAGAAGCATATCATAACATATTTAGCTTCTCTGAAAAATGCAAAAATTATACACTTTGGTAATGCCCTTGTGTGTGTGTGTGTGTGTGTGTGTGTGTGTGTGTGTGTGTGTGTGTGTGTGTTCAGCAGTGTCAAGGTTTTCTCAATCTTTTTGTCCAACCCTTGACGGAATTATTTTACCCTAAAATAAACAATAATACAGGGTTTGTCTGTGCATCACACCATCATCATTTGATTAAAACGTGTTGAAATATTGGTTTGCAATGTTCAGTGTCATTTAGTACTCTAGAATCCTGTTTGATAATGTATATTAACAATCTATTGCAAACAATCAGTTGACATTACAAGAGAAAAAGGTTTCAGGGAATATCATTTTTCAAGCCAGTCTGGAAGCCAAAAAAAAAAAGACCTGATCCTTTCACACAAATATTGCAAGAACTACAAACATTTCCCAAGCACCCCTAACCTTCCCCTGCCTCAGCAGCTGCCTTTATCTCCCCAGCTGTCTGCAGCCTTGGCCTCCTCCAGTTTCATCATGTCAAGCAGTCTCTTTCTGCATCTGTTCCTTTAAAATGGAGCCTGGATTCACAGTTTATTCATATTGTACTAATGCGCAACAGCTGTCTTCTTGCTGCAGACTTTCATTCCTAATAACCTCTTACTTTTCTTTCTCCACCAATATCTAAGTGAATGTAGTATTATGCTTTTAATATTGCACACAGAGTTATATACATATAAAGCCAAAACAATATTATTCTTACAGAACTCTAACCCGCCAATAAAAAATGTGCTTACGCATAGAGGAAATGGAACTCTAGCACACATAATGTTCCAAAAAAAAAAAAAAAAGCAGAAGCCTGAGGCTTTTTTTTTTTTTTTTTTTTTGGCTGTTTTTATTTTTATTTTATTTATTTTTTTAGCCTGGAAGTCAAAACACCAACTCAGCAACTCCTAATAAACAATGTGGCATCCTACACAAACTAATAAAGACTGGCATTTTAAGGCATGTTTACAGTATCACCCATTCCTTTCGGATTATACACATCATTAACTCTTAAAATGCCACCACTTTTGTTTCATCTGACAGCTCTGCCAATGTGGGAACATACCAAACACAGCCTGAAAAAACTAATAATAGCAAGCAGTGCACACGAGAAGCTGTGAACTGCAATTACATGTACACTCAAGCATAGAGAGTATGATTTTGTTGTTGCTGCAGAGTGCATAATAATTTAGAATCTTTCTAGTTTCAATTTTAGTTTTGTTTTTAGGCAAAGATTCACTGAGGGATTTATCAAAGATTATGAGTACCAGTTAGTATTATATCAAATAGAAACAGAATTCTGGTAATTCCCTGTATCAAGGTGTTTTTTCATCTGGCTTTATTTCTGTTTCTATTTGGATTCTATGTTATCTACAGTATTTAGGGGCATGTATCCACTCCTAGAAATATGAACTTGATGGTACTAGAACAGAGGAGACTGAGAGAGAATTCTATACTAAAGTGAATCCTGCCATTTTCTGCTTTAGCAAAATGTTCTGTAATAAATATAATGCATGTTACTTGAGGCAAGGGTTTTCTCCGGAGTTGGTGGAGGCATTTAGTTATAAAAACTGCTAGTATTTTATTTATACTGCAAAGTGACATTATCTCAGGGAGGGAATATTAAGTACAGTGAGTAAATGAGACAGCTTGATATGCTGGTTCTTTATTGGAAGGAGTTCTGCTGCTATGATTCCAGTTGCTACAAGATGAATAAAGGCCTTATCTGTGGCAGAAGTTAATTCAATCTGTTCCTGGGATTACAGGGAGACCATCATTCAGTTTCCCTAAGTGAATGTTCTGAGAAGTTAGGGCGTAGGCTGTATACAAGCACAATCATATTTGCAGTTCAACTGCATTGGATTGAGGTTGCACATAATACACTACATGTCCAGAATTCTCAGGTTATAGTGATATAGTATGCAATGGTGTTTTTGATTATCATATACAAAAGGGTAGCATTGCACAAGGGGCACACATTATTTAAGAAATATAACCCAAATTCTGAACATCTAGGTATTGATGTAGTACAGAGTATCATACTTCAACATATGGTTGATTAATGTTTGCACAATGCTACTCATATCAGTTTATTGGGTAACACTTTATATTGTTTTGATGCAAAGGTACCAGTTTATTATGTTTCTTGTTTACCCATTTTGAATAGTGCCACCATTCAATACATTAATACAATTCATTACAAGCCACATAAGTATAATTCAACTGTTGTAGACTTTTCCTTTTTAGTTTTGCACAATGTATGCTGTTTTTTTTCTTATGGTGTCAAACAAAATAGTGGAAACATACAAATGTATTTATTTTTTATTTTTATTGGTATATTTTTCAATAACATCTTTGAATTGCTTATTTCACAAAGAATACCAGGAAAAACTATTGAACATGAGATATGTCTAGCTGTCATAAAGGCAGTAAGCCCAGCATTCAGGCCAGCATTCTGTATATCAACTTGTTACACGCTCCATGTTAGGGTGTACCGTTTTTTTTTTTTTTTTTGTTTTTTTTTATGCAATTATTATATATACATTGTGTTGTGAAATGGTTCACAACTCTTAGGCATAAATGTTTTAAACAAAGTGCAAAATGTCCACAGAAAAATGTCTAAACAACTCTCCAAAGACAGGAGCAGCTGTGTATCAAAATGTGAATCACGTGTTCTTGACAGCATGAGAACTGGGACTTTTAGACCTGGTTTCAAAGGCAACCCTTACAAATAAAAAGGTTTAAGTAACACTGTTGGGATACCATTATGTAAGAAACCCAAGCACCACAATTCATTTCGAACAGACACTGTGCAATGGCCCTGTTGTGGTAGCGCACTGATACTGATACGGTACCGTGTCACTACAATGTATTTCCTGTGTGTATTGGTTCTTATCACTGCGATACCATGAGCAAAATATGAAAATGATACCATGTGGTTTCATTGTAATAGTGGCTCATACCATTGTTGCTCCCTTATCATTGCCCCTTGATAAATCGCTATTGAAGACAATTTGGTAAAGGTGTATTATATAATATAATCCAATAAGCCCTCATTCCCCACTTTCTTCATCCTTATAATGATCTCTGAATCATTTAAGAGTTCAGAGGTCTGGTGCTGAGCACTCAGATGTATTGCTGATTTAAAATTCACACACCACATGTCCACTGAGACATTACTGACCCATTTCAAAAAGGTCAAAAAGGGCACTCTGTGGCAGACAGCAGCTAAAAAATCTGTAAATTACATGACCCATACATATTAGGATAGTTGAATCAATCTGTATTACTTATATAGTGCATTTTGCAATAAAACATCTGAAAGATAAAAATAACAAACATACAAAACAAGTAAAAGATAAGATGACAAAATACAAATTATGTACAGTAAAGTAGTAAAACAAGTCATTTTAATTACAGTATTACTTTTAAAAGCATTGATACAACAAGTACTATAAAAATACATAAATAAATACAAATAAGTAGTAAAAAAATAGGCTGAAAAAGTTTTCCCTCTAAATATGCTAAATTATAAAAATGTGTCTTTAATCTTAATTTAAAAGTAGCAAGAGATGATGCCTCCCTTACAAATCTTGGCAGAACATTCCACAACGTTGGTGCTGTAAAGTTGACCTCTCTGCCACCTGCCTTCTCTCTCTGTGTCCGAGGAATACTAATAAAACTGAACTCTCTGCCACCTGCCTTCTCTCTCTGTCCGAGGAATACTAATAAAACTTCGCCCTGTGTTCTAACAGAACGATTAGGGACATATTAGGTCAGCAAATTATTTAGATATAGAGGAGCAAGGCCATTTAACGCTTTGTAAGTTAAAATCAGAAACCTAAAATCAATCCTAAACCGTACAGGAAGCCTATGCAAGGTTGCTAACACGGAGGTAATGTGTTTATACTTTCATTCTAGTTAAAACTCTGGCAGCAGCACCGTGACAAGCTGCAATCGAGATGAAACACAGCCTCAAATATCACATAAACTAGCATTGCAATAATCAGTCATAGGTGTAATAACACTATGTAACACAATTTTTGTTCCTGGGTAGTAAGTGTTATTTCTTAATTGCTTATACCTCAAAAGTATAGAAAATGGCTATTATTCCCCACAAACCAGGACAGTGCTTTTGTGACCAGGACAGTGTATATTTAAATCTCGAAAAACTACTCACTATTTTTGTAGTCATTTTTGTATTACTTTATTATAAATACAGTATAATATGTTGTAAATCTCTGACTTTATGTGAACGAAAAACACACTCACGTTTTCCCAAATAGTGATATTTTGAAATATCACTGTCCTGGTCACAAAAGCAAAGTTTTTGTATTTTTCTATACTTTTGAGGCATAAGCAATTAGGAAATAACACTTACTACCCAGGAACAAAAAAAAAAATGATAATAATTGTTACACGGTGTAATCAGTCTTTCAGCATCCTGCAGCAAAAGAGAATGTGTTAGCTTAGTAATATTTCTTAAATTGAAAATAAAAAGACACCTTAGTTAAATTCCTAATGTGTTGCTCGAAAAAAAGATCTGGATCAAAAATGACCCACAAATTTCTCTCTCATTCCAGCCTACAACTCAGATGAGAAACTAGCAAATGTAAAATCAGATGGATTTACATTATTGAGCTGGTTATGTAATCCCAAAAGCATCATCTCTGTTTTATCAGCAAGACATGTAGTCAAAGGATTTTCAGCTGAGGTGTCACTCGGTTTCAAAAATGCATATATTTGCATATGATCAGCACAGCAATGAAAATGTATGTTCAAGTGGGTTCATGAACAGGCTGGACATCCTGCTTTGACCACAGTTTAAAACAAGTGCATGTTCATAGATTGATGCTAATCAAAGGGTTTATTGTGAACAAATAAGATAAAGTGTTTTATATATAGACAGTCTCAAGTAAATCTATGTGCAACTCCATTAAAAGTCGTATGTTACTTCATACATTTGAATTGCTGACAAGCTCAACTTATTTTGTTAATACGCTGTTACAGTATGTTGTGTAACTAAAGCATAGTCCTTTTGATACTATTTAATATGATATTATATTTAATGTTGACATGATGATAAAATGATCCTCTTTACATGAGCATTTGAAAGTCATTCTCCATTGTAGGCTTGTCCTGCAGCTCCTGCATGGTTACAGTCTTCAAAGGTTTGCCTAAGGCTCAGGTCAGATAATGCCTTCTGATGTCACCATTCCCAAGATAATAAATTCATCATCCAATATCCCTTCTTGATCAATAATGCCGTATTTTAATCTTTCAATTTTCTTTCCTCCTGGCTTCCTTCACATTTGATTCTGCTTGGTCTCAGGGGTGGGAATTGGGGGTATTACGAGATTAGCCAATACTGTAGTCCATGCAAGTCTGACTGAAATTAGATCTTTAATTGAGGCTGGTTCCTGCCTTTCACATCCACTAGGGACATCTGTATTCAGTTTATACACAGGGCATTCTTACCTCACTATTCCCATTTAGCCAAACTGAGAAATGTTGATTACATTTTTTAACAACCTGATGTTGGATAAGCGTGACCTTACTTTCAAGGAAATTTACTTACTAGGGCTCACAAGTGCTTATATATTACTGCAATGACTACATTCTGTTTTCTTCAAGATTACAAAAGCAATTGGCCTTGTTTTTTTTTTTTTTATTAGAGTCAATTTCCCATTGAAATCACACTTCCCATACAGGGTTTAATAAAAACAATAATATTGTTTTCCTGAAAAGTCGTTGTGGCCGAATTACACTGGACTTCGATGGAATGGGCAGGATATTGTAAGGAGGAGCACAGAGGAGCTTAGGGGTCACTGTAAGGGCATAATGGAAGGGGTGAATGGTTATGTTTTGTTTTGGTAGTAATGTATATCGCATATGACCATACAATAACCCTTCCCTTAAGCTATTACATATAAATGGCACCTTCAGTATGTAAGGTCCAATAAACTGTGATGTAATGGGAAGAGAAGTAAGATGGCCTAACATTCTAAAACAACAGATAACAATAAAATTATAGATTTGTAGTAAAAAAAAATAATCTGCAAAACTAGATACTGACCTCATGTGTGCGAAGGTCATAAGACTATCCAATATATACAAACTATCCAGTGGGCCACCTCCATGCAGCCTCTTCACTGTAGTCCTTTTGATGCTTTTTTTTAAAGTAAATAAAGAGCACCATTTCCAAAGACTATAAACTGCCTTGAAAACTGAAATTCATGTTATTGTGTGTAAAATCTACTGTTTGATAATAGCGCAGTATACTGGCCTTCAGGCGTAGGCAAGTGCTGCAGAGGTTAGATGTTTTAAAGAAAGAAAAAAAAAGAAATTGTCAAGTAGAATTGTTTCTGTTGACTCCTTCATCGGTGAATGAGTGACAAGAGAGCTGCAGAACTCTTTAAAACATGTAATATACTGTTGAGCACATGTAAAATGCACCCCAGTATACAGTGCTCTGTGCCTGGCGGCCACTTTGCCAGTCATATAAATAATAAGCATGGAGTAAAAGAAAATGACCAGCCCAATATTACAGATTTGCAGTATCTTTATCTTTACTGTCCATCTATTAACACTTGTATTCAACTTTGAGAGCATTTGCATAGTATTGAAAGTATTTAAGCATATTATCCCATAATATGTTTTTTTTTTATTAAGCAGTTCAAATATTCAAGTCCAGAAACCAACAATTTCTACAGTATAATCTTTTTGGGTCTGGTTCCGTATTGCATACGGCACATGTTCCTCTTAGATTTAAGCAAATGACTATTACACTAAGTGTATATGCCTACTGTATAACCCATTACATCCTAAATGTTTCAATCTCTAGCTTGCCAGCTTTTAAAAGCTAAACACTTATAGATGGCTTGTCAAATTGCTACTGATGAGTTCATCCTTCCTACTTAGCAGTGACTGAATGCATTCTCCCTGTAATGGATTGCATAACCAAGGATAAATATTTGTGGTGCCATAAGAGTCTGGTTCTAAGCTGTAACTCACCAAGAGTACAAGGACAAAGCAAAATTGAAGGTGTACAGCTTGTGTTGGTTCCAGTTTATTTCGGAATGAGCTTGTGTAACACATTTTATATAGCAATTTTAAAATGAAAAGCTGAGATCTTAAAGAGGGGTTTCGAAAAAAATATCATGACACGTCCTTGTGTGTTGCTATAACTGTTTAAATACCTTACCTGTCACTTTTTATGGTTAACACCCTGACAACTTTTTACACTCCTGCGTAATAAGCCATGATGTCGTACGGAACACAAAAGCCAGAGAACTTAGATCTAAAGAGCCAAGATCTAAAACTCGAGTGCACTGGAACTGACATAATGAAAAGACATCTGAAACAGACTTTAAAATGATAAGTGTAAAAAGTTGTCAGCATGTTCACAATGAAAAGAAACAACGACAGGCCCATTATTTAAACAGCTGTAGCAACATGTCAGAACATATAATGCTATTTTTTTCAAAAACATGTTACTTACTCTTTCAGGTGGTCTTGATATACAGTGGAAGGGAAAAAGTAAAGAAACTTCATGGGAAATATCTAGAAGCACTTAAAGGCCCTGGTGTGAATAGGCAGTGCCACATTTTCACTAGCACACCACACAATCATTTTTAGGCTCAGAAGATTGCATCAAACTAGGAAAGGCGGGAATGCAGAGATTGAACTATGAAGGTGGGGCATTGTTACAGTAATAGAATACAGAGAAGAGTGACCACTAACCCTACAGAGACATCACAACCACTTAATTCACTGCAGTATTCACTTAAAGCCTCTCATCCAACTACTGGCCAGACCTTCCCTTCCTTAGATCATGATATCAAGCAGAAGACTCTGAATTATCAGTTAAGAAAACAATGAAAACCTGTAGCGAAGACAAGACACTAACAGCAAAAAAAAAAAAAAAAAATCAGACTCAGCTGGTGAATGTTCAGTCCCGGAGCAGCCTATTCACCTTTCACAAAGGGTTGTCCATCTAACCCATCAGCCAAAGTAATAGATAACTATTAATTAAATATTCTTAATATGTATTTTTTGGCACCCATAGTACTCAGAACCACACTACAAGCGCATCAAACAGTCGCTTATACAACTTGTGCAATACAAGCTCTCTCTGATTATAAAAGCTAATATGTCCCTTTGGGAATGTTGTCCATAGACAGGGTTGAGAGCCATCTGTGCTCCTCCAGCCATGCATTCTGGTTTACCTGGGGACCAGCCTCTCCCTTCAAGGATTGCCTCCAGCTATGAGTGCTGGTCTGCTGATTGATTGTAATCTGTGTCTTGTAAAGATCTGACAAATGGCTTCACATTACATAGACAATCCCATTTGCATTTCAATTGTACCAGTGACAGACTGTGTTCCTAATATTCATTAAGGAAAACAAAAATACATTCTTTCTTAATTACATTCCATATAACAAAATAGTTTTTTTTCATAAAAAAGAATATTTTTGAACCACATTATGCTGGCAAAAAGTCAATTTTATGTGTTGTTTTTGTCCAGAAGCCATGTTTTGCCCTCTGTTTTTAGACCAAGGCTTTCCTGTCGTAGTGAATGATGGTGACAAAAACAGAGGGCAGGGTTTATGGTTTCTGTATTGCTGTATTTAGGGATTGGACATAAAATTAGAAACAGCCACTACTGCACTGTCAATATTGTGTCAGATATGCAGCCAGGATGGCAGTCAGTCTAATTAAAAATTTCAATCCAGGTCTCAGATGCAGATTGCATAACAAATTAATATATTCTGACATCTCATTTGCACACTTGCTTGTGTTCCATATTACAGTTGTTTTTAACTGTTTGTCTATCACCTGTAAAACATTAAAACCCATTCCCATTGTACTTGGTGCTACAGACAGTACTTCATAAACACACTTCATCTCACCTACTTTGAGAATAGAATTAAAACCTTTCCTATGTGTAATCAACCACAACACAATGATAATGATGTAGAGCTGTCACCTTAATGGGTTGCAGTCTGTTTGCATGTGAATAAAGAATTCACATTCCTTTGTTTTCTAATTGCTCTGCTTATACACAATAACTGCTCCTCTATGCTCTGTGAGTCACTTAGTAAGGTCACACTTCCTGTGCAGTTCTACTGAACACTATTGACTAGAAAACAAGCTTCACTGTTGAAAAAAAAACAAACAAACAAAAACTGATATCATTGTTTTTTGTGCTAATCCTTGCATGATGTGGACTCACCAAGGTCAATGTTGGTTAAAACACAAAACAAACAAAAAAAAAAACAACAACAACCAGCACATGTACCATTCATTTACTGTGACTCTGAATTGATTGCTGTCTAACCATGCATAGATCTTCTACATTTCCTGGGTCTCTATAGGTGTGTGTACTGTGCATGTAGTCCTATTCCTACACTTTCTGGTCACAAGCTGAAAAGCTGTATTTCGCAGTAAGGCACAACTTCAATACAGTAAAATGATCCTAGTTGTCAGGTCAAAACCACCATGAAATCAAAACCTTCTGATTACTCTATGCTGCTCACCCTTAGTCCTCATGCTTATAAACTGCCCTCAATAAAGGTCAACCATGCATGACTGAAGCTAGTACAATAACCCTACTGTGTGTTCCTAATCTCAATTCACTCAGTCTAGCTGCCCAAGTGCACAGCCCTGTTTAATATTCTGAACTCGAAGGCCCTCTTCTTCCTGTAGTGACTCCAGTCTTGGAGACGCAACGCAGATTACTTACACTAGGGTTCTGCAGGATGTGGTCATTCATTCTTTTCAGTATAACTCAGTAACTGCAATGAACACCATGTATAGTAAAAATAACTGATAAAGTGATTGTAATTATGGTGCAAAGACACAACAGAACCTGATCTGATATGAAAACACAAATAATACTAACCTTTAATTTGTACAAAAGGCTCAAAGCTCAAATGATAACCAGCTGAACTCAGTTTAAAACACCATTACACGCATGGCTTGCAATTTACAAAACTGAGACCTATAGTTATGAATAATTTGCTGATGCAAATGCAAATACATTGATAACTGTAGCCCCTACTGGAAAGTATTTTTTTGGGCACCATATTCTATGATCTTACCTTCCCAGAAGTAAAAATAAGCAACCTATTACCCACAGGATATCTTGATTAAGCACTGCCAAATTCTCTGGAGTGTGTTAATCAAGGGTTCTGGTAAATGCATGGTCATACAATGTACCTAGTAGGCCTATGTAACGTCTATGCATTCAACCCTATACTTCCCAGTTGGGGTGGGGCTTTTTATCTCTTCAAAATGCCTGCAAATATTTACAGTACAAGTCTCTCTTGTTAGCCCTAAGTGTTTTTGTCAATACAAGAACTGCCTGCATTGATTTTTTTTGCTGCACTACTGCTGTTTTTATTTTTGCCGTTTAAAAAAAAAAAAACAACTCGAGGGGTGTTTCTTTCTTCTATCATGTGTCAAGCTGCTGTTGGCTGCAGAAAAGCACGATGTGAAACAAGGCAGTTCCTCTTCTTTTGGCCATTATAGCCATTCCGTCATAGCAGAGAAGGACCTCTTGTGGCAGGAATGTGCAGAAGATAAAGCTGCAATGAGGCTATTTCCTTCATGTAGAATTTTACTTATTGTGCAAGAGCAGTTCTGTATGCTTGCCAGTACAGTCTGCTAAAACGTTTTGACAAACTTAAATTATGTGCAGAAGGACAGCATTCAAAACACAAACAATGCACCAGGTACTTACTAACACCACTAGCTGTTAGTACATGTATGTGTTTTCCTGTAAGTTTCATGGGCCTCCCATTTTATATATATATTACATAGTTAAAGTCCAGTCCCGAAACCGTGTGGTTTCCAATTTACTTCCCTTTGTCTTGGGAAAGGATCGGTTTCAACTTGACTGGTGTTAATTAGCTGGAAGGATGGGTGGGTGTCGTTTGCCCTGGACAATAGGTCCATGTGATTGGGTTTGCTGCAGTACTGCTAGTCACAACTGCTAATGTTATAATGAATCATTAGTGCCTTTGATCAAACTGGTTTATCGTACCAGTCAAATTAGAAACATTTGTAGTTTACAGAGTATACTCTGTGCTTACTATACTTTAAAATGTTAACCATAACTTTTACCAGTCTTTACAACAATTAACTTGTGTGCTGTTTTCTTTTAAAATTGACTGTATGTGTAAACCCATGACTAGGTCATGGGCTCCCCCTAGTGGCTGATGAATATATAAGTGGTCAGGTTTTTAAATTTATGTTTCTTTTTATTATTAATTATTATTATTATTGTTGTTGTTTTTTTTATTAGATTTTCAATCTTTTTAATATTGAATCTCCCTATGAACCTATATACTTTCATGTTTAATTGGAGTAAAATTGTGATTAAAGGTCAGGAGTAAATAATAATAATAATAATAATAATAATAATAATAATAATAATAATAATAATAATAATAATAATAATTCACCTAGATTTTGAATGCTCTGTCTGTACATCTTCATATTGGGTATGCAAAATACAAACACACACAGGTTGAAAAAGCCAAATCTATATAATATAGACCTTCACAACTGACTGTATAAACACATGCACATATCCCCACATAATCACTTTAAAAAATGTATATAAATATATGTAACATTGATACATGAGTCATAGAAATGCACTTGAAACACATAGTTTCAGTTCCAGTACTTTTGGTTGATAAATTTTGTGACAGCATGTTATGAATTGATATATGCATGTTATGTTGTTGAAGGATGAAGGCCCAAGCAAAATAAAGAATAGCCAAACATATGCAAACCTCTAATGTAGCTGCAACCTAGTATTAAAACTGAGCTCACTTAAGCCAGAACTGGCTGCAGTGTTTATAAGAAACACATACTTTACCTTTGCTGTTTTTTCAACATTTTCCTGATAATTGTGATATTTAGGAAAATAAATATTTAGGGAACTTTTTAATTTTCACTGTGATCCTTAGAAGACTTTTTTTTTCCCCTGGTGAATGAGTAAATGCTGAGAAATGTATTACTTGGTTGATTAAAAATTTCAAAAGATTTGCAGGGTGTTCAGTAAGACTTTAATTCGCAAAAGCTTTTTTTGGTTTCATAACCCGTCACGAGGAAGCAGCAAAGGACTTTTTCGTTTAGTCAAATTTCCCTTGTCTTTATATCCAGGGGCTCTCTCAGGCAGAAACTATCAACTGAGCAGTGGTGGAATTGAATTTTTGAGGACTAACATACAGTTGGCTTGGTTTAGACCACCAAACGCATCACACTTGGAGGGCCTGATGAACCCAGGCCTCCAGTGTTTAAAGGAATAAATGAATAAGCAAATTCAACCTCAAATTGTCAAGCTGTCTGGAGCCAAATGCTCCCAGAATATCCATCCTTCCAGCACCAATAATCCTAGTCTTAACATTTGATCACAATTTTATCCTAAAACCTATACTTAATTCTAAACTTCAAGTTACTATCAGATTGCAAAATTGATATTCAGTCTCCCAGTGTGATGATTGAAATATTATTATCTACACAACAGATGCTTTTCAAATATGTGTAGTTCCAAGAGCATTTAGTGTGAGACAAATCAATACAATAACCTAGCATCCACACAAAAACATTTCTAAAAGTGAAGGAGAGCCACTTTAATGTATTTTTATATCTTCAAAAGTCTGTCAGAGGGTTTAATTGTAACAATTTAACATTTGGTGGCATATAGATGCTTGCCTGCTCTTCTGATCAATTGAATAGATTCTGGTGTAATTCATTCTGTGACCACTGTCATTGTATTGGGTAAGGGTTAGGGTTGGGTTCGGGTAGGGTCTTTACTTTTCATCGATTGTGTATCATAGCAACCATTCATGATGAATTTTGGCAGCTCATAATGCAAAAAGAAAAACACTGATACTGATTTTAAGGTTTTATTTTGTGAATTAATTTTCTTTGAAGAAATGGTGGACGTTTAAAGCTCTGCCAATTGAACTTAACACTGAGGCTGCATGAGACATTTTCTTGTTGGTAATAATGTGAATGTCAGAAGACTGCTTTGTATTTCTTCTGCCACGTAACACTGAAAACTCCAGTTTCTTCTCATCATTCAGCCAGAGGTTTGTGGACTGAAGCCAGACACTAACTCTGGTTTTAATTATTAGCAAGGGAGTTTTTACAGTTTTGCATTATAGAACAGAAAAAAAAAATAGAAAAGGGCTCATAGGTATGTGCCAGTTTTTTTAATGCATTTCAGACACTGAGGAAATAGCAAGATTTTTTCCCCTGGTTTTCTGCGTCAATATATGTAAAGTGCAGTCCTGAATGTACTGTGTACACATTTAACTAATGCATCAGGATAATCTCATTCAAAGTGAGTTTAAACTCGACCTATGGCTTTCATCATTAGAGACAGCAGCCAGCTAGCAATGATAGAAAGGCATGTAACTTTTTAGATCAGGTGCGGTGAAGTAATTGATGTTGTTTTTTTTCATGTATTGTGTTAGAGGGAAAAAAAATGTCAATACAAAAAGTGTAAAAGGAATGGGGATTGATAGAGGCATGTGGTAAACATATTTATAGTCATTTTACATGCATCCTAACAGACATATTGAACCAGGAATTCCTTTTAACACAGATTCCTTAAACATTCCTTAGTGAGACAAATAGTGCAGTGTTGGTATAATCTTTGGCATTGTATCAATTGTGCAACATAACAATGGACATTTTTTGGATGTCTTGTTCTATTATTACTTTAAATCGTAAGGGCAAAAATATTTCAGTTTTGTTTTTACAAAATGACAAAAATACAGGCAAAATAGAGGGGAGACTTCTGTTACCAGTAATAATATCTGTGGCAAAGTTAATAATAAAAGAAAGGATCTCAAGCTATGTCAGTCCTGTTACCCCCATTTATTTTTTTATACAGTGCACTGGCCAGCAACTGAGACATGTGGAAGAATGATGATAATTGTATTTAGAAGTACTGAATTGTATTCAGTACAAGTATTTAGACGTCCAGAGGATCGGTGTGAGCACCATCATTTTCATGGCAGATACTGATCCGTTGCCATGTTCGGTGCGACATCTTGTAGGAAAAAACATGGGGGTAAGAGGACTTTGTGGACACCCTGTACGTAGGTATTTATTGTTTTATTTACTTTTTGTGTTGTAATGATGGTTCAAAGATGAACGTCTTACCATTGATCTGAAGAGCAACCTCTGCAGTCGAGAAGCAAGTACGTACCTTAAGCTTATATCAGTATTATCAACACATCAGCTGCATGCAAGTGATCCATTACACTGTGTTAGTGTGAGTTCAGCAGCAGCTCTTATGCTTTAGATGGTAAATGAATCACAGAATTAATTAAAGGACTTTGTATTAATTATAGTTTATTTGTCTACTAGATTATTGTCTGTTTAATTCTGTATCGACCTGTAATTAACTAAACTCATTCAAATATGCACATTTAAACTGAGTAGCTACTAACTAAGAATACAAGTGACTGCAGCTTCTCATTGTTCAGTGCAACTTTAAATCTGATGCACAGTGGTGTGCACTATCTTGCACACTGACTTTCAAGACAAAAAAGTACTGGTTTAGCTTCTATCAATGGTCTATAATCTAAATTCAGTCTTAATAAACTGTTGTTGCTAATGCTTATAGGGATCCTCATTTTGGGATCTGTTACATCAAAATGTATTTAGCGTGACATCAATTGCATAGAGAGTCAATGTAATTATATTACAGAGAGCCAGACTCTGACTGTGATGCGCTGCCAACTGTGTTTTGTTCACAAGGATTGGACTTTGGTCTAAATTCACTGGAAAAGCAAAAGAGAATAGTTTAGGAATTTTAAATCCCATATAAATGTATAGAACAGGAGACAGTAATGGGGTTTCCATGCGGGTACCAGTTTACGCGTGAAATGGCGATGCATGTGTACGTTTGGGAGAATAACTTTTGTAAATCAGGTTTGTGGCCAAAGTGAGGGATAGAGTAAATCTCATTTACTTGTGTAAATAATAAAACACACGGGAAAATCTACGCCCATTTTCACATGGAAACACGCATTTCACGTGTAAATGTTAATGAACGTGTTCTCCTTAAGCGATATCACTATATATATTGCAAGGGAGCAGGTCAGTTGTTACTGTGGATTCGGTAGAAAGTATAGCAGTGGTGTAGTTCACCTTAATGATAATGGGGCAGCTTTTCTATTGTTTTTTTTCTGGGTCTGGCCTGTCATATTGTATACCTCTTGTGGGTTTACAGTTCTGTATTAAACCACCGACCATGAACTGCGTTATGTCCTTTTTATAGTATTAAAGCAGCTGTTTGAGAATAACCTTGCTGTAAAAACTATGCTAAAGTTAAACACGAATTATATTGGAATACAAGAATATCTAACAGAATCTTATTGTTTTGGATATTCTGAGCAGCTTCACTTAATGGTAGCTATGGAGACACAATCTACTTTACAATCCATAATGAAGAAGGAAGTGACATTGGAGCTTTGTAAGAGAACAGGACTTTTCAAGACAGTTATGAGCACTTTTCCAGGTCATACATTTATTTTTATTTTTTTACATAAAAGGTTAAAATGTATAAACTACTTGCTCTTTAAACTTAAAAACGTGTTCTAACAGTTTACAAAATGTTACAAACACTTTTTAAAATTTCAGTTAGTTTCATTAAAGTTTCAGTCCTCTGGTTATTTGGAAGTTGTTCCAAAATAATAATTAGAAAAATCCAAAGATATACTATTCCAATCTTAATATAAAACAGGAAACCACTCTACACAGGTATATGAAGTCCAATTTAATTTCTAAAAGTATCAATCCCTCACTGAATAATAAGAATCCTGAAAGTAAAGTAAATAAAAAAGCTGCTGGTCTTTTTAGGCTTAGTTATCTGATGCCTTACATTTGGCAGACTTTCATTTCTACCTGAACCAGTGATCAGTGAGACTTTCTCTTGATACCCAGTTGAAGTTTCACTTGACTTGACTGTTTGAAAATAATTTAACTGGCCACTTTATCAATATTTTATTTATTGAAATGCACACCACACAGTACTTCAACTGTTTGTTTTTTTTCATTTTCTTGTTTGGATGTTTGTTTTATTAAAAGCTTGCAAAAAAACAAACCAAAACAAAAAAAAACACTTCTTGATGGGGACAAATTGAAACACACACAGTTGGTTGAATATACAGTAGAACCAAACTGTTGATAGATCTATGAGCACAATCACGCCATGTCAATTGGGATATTAGAGAAAAAAAGTCATTAGGTCTGATCATTGTTCACTCCAGTGCAGCGTTTGCCTCAATGTAAACCCAAGCTGTTACATCATGCCAGTTTTAAAAATTATTTGGGCCAATAATTTTATTGATAGAGTTATTGAAATTGATATGTAAAGTAAAAGTCTGGGTTATTGATGGAGAATACCTACATGTGTTTTGCCAGCCATGAGTTATTGTACTGACTCTGGTCACTATATCTGAACTTAGTGGGGGGGGGGGGGGGGGGGGCAAGTCCAATAAAAACACCCATCTATAGAAGGAACACCTATCTATACCCACCCAGTCTAGGCACCCCAACCTTAAGAACCCACAGACACTCATAATAACACACAACCCCCTCTCCGGCTCTCCCCCTCCGTTAATCTCCCAAATTTCCCCATAGCTAACTATCACCCCCCATCCCCTAGATGGTGTAACCTTACAAGAACAGTAAACAATAACAGAAATAACAAAGTCTCCCTGGAACGCGAGTGCTCCCTGCCGAGACCCCCAGACTGGATCGTTACATTATTTATTGTAACTACTTTCTTCCCCCAATTCAATTCCCCCCCCAAAAAGTATTTAATTAACTAACAGAGCGACTAAAGCAATGTTTTAGTATACTCAATGAACATGACATAAATGTGAGAAAAATACATATATATCCAAACATACTCCAGTTTTTTTTTTTTTTAAATCTGTAGTTGACACATCACTGGTTGTAGAATATTATTTAAAGCTCCTGCTTAGCACTTTAACAGTTATTGGAATTCTGAACTGAAGTCCAAACATCAGGATGATTTGTCCAGTAGGTTTTCAACAGCTGTCATTATGAAAGTCCCCAAAAAAAACGACAAACATTTGAAGATGGAGCATTTGAAAAGAAACAATCATCACATTTCCCAAATCCTTTCATATTTAAAAAAAAAAAAAATCAATAAGAACACAATAATAACTAAGATCATAAGTATTCAGTGGCAGTCACCCTGACAGAGATATTTCAGACATGGACTGATGCCCAGGTTTTTCTGATGATTCCTTTATTTAAGGTTATTAATTTCCTTCAGGGCTTACATGTTTTTATCTCACCATACTGTGTATATATTTTAAAATCAGGCCTCTGAAGGAAGCCAGGAGCTCAATACTCAAGAACGAAAGCCTACTTTGAAAGACGCTTAGCTGAAAGAAATGTTTCTTAGAAACAACAAAGCATACCTGGTTCAAAACATATTTTCTGTTTAAGACTGACTGATCCTTGGGCATATTTTGAATGAGAACGTTCAGTGATTATAATATAGATGGGTTTGTTTTCATGACTTAAAAAAATGACAAGCATTAATTCCATTTCTAGAAGGCATTAAATTAACAAACTACTTTAAATTTTTTCAGCAGCTTAGGCTGGTGTGTCATAATCTAGGAATGGTGTTTCTAAAATCAACTTTACAACATGCTTGCTGTAGTTACTGACACATTTATTCAGCAGTATAAATGTTAATAATAATGTGAATCACTAAATTTCAATAATGTAATAAAACTCTATTCTTTTTGTGCCAAACTTCAAGACAGTTTTTGTAATACTAATATTATGTTTGCATCTAAATAACAAATCTGTTTGCAGAGTTGCTTGGCAGCCAAACATGTTGATTATTCGTTCGAGTCTTATGGCCTATATATGTGCAAGTTAGTCACTGAGAAGAAAGTATTTTCTGGGGAAAAAGACACTATTATGCACAGACATGCAGCTCAGTCACAGTAAGCTGTAACATCATAGAACACAATTCGCTGGTTGAGGTAACACTTTACATTAAGTGGCTCTAATTAAGCAACTGAACCCGAATTCAGAGTGTGTACTAGAACTGAGATTTTCTTTCATCAAGCAGAAAAAAAGGTAAAATATATAAATTACTACTGTATTTACAAATTTTCAGGATTGATTTGGAACAGATATTAAACATAATTTGCAGAAGGTTGAGACAGTGGTTGCAGTTGACATGCCCCTCAGCTGTGCAGGTTTTATTCACAAGGACACGCTCACAGGCTAACTCACAGCGGTTTTGGTTTCTTTTTAAAGTTCCGATTCCAGTTCACACCTCCGGTGATCAGAGGATTTCAGTTTACAGATGTTTTGGTAGCATGGATAGTCTTAGCCCTGTTGCTTGTTATGGGCTTGTAGCAGGTGTACAATTGAGACCTTTTTATACCTGACACCCCGTTGGAAGAAATCCACAATTGGCAATCACACACAGCAGGTTGGCTCTTCCAGAACCGTCAGGTTCTTCCTTAACAATTTACATACACACACACACACAAAAAACTTTTCATGCAGAGGGATCCTGGCCTGCCACATACCTGCCACATACATCCCCCCTTTAAATGACCCCACTCTGAGTGGGGGGAGGAAATGATGTCTTTTTGTGTGGGTCACTCTTTCCACCCCGACACCCCCTCAAAGGGGCTGAGAATCAGTGACAGGGGACGCAGGCAGTTGGGGCCGTGACACAAGATTCAGGCCCAGCTCTGAGAAGTCCAGACACAAAGGTTGGGTGTCTGGGAGCAGGAGTCGAGGGCTCTGACCCATAGGCACCAGACTGGTGCATAGGAGTGGTGGTCGGGAATCTTGATCTTCCCTGGAACCCTGCTGCCACCATATTAGTGGCGTATTGGAGGTGTGGGTGTTCGCTGATTGACAGACAGAAGTTCGAGGCGGAGGTTGCAATTGACATGCCCCACAGGCGTGCAGGTTTTATTTACAAGGACATGCTCAGAGGCAAACTCATGTGATGCTACCAGCAATTATAGCTCACAGAGGACATACATTAAAATGTACCAAAGGCAAAATAAAACATGGTACAAAAACTAAAAAACAAAAGTTGCCGTGAATTTCAGCTTGCAGATCTTTTGGTAGCGTGGACAGTCTTAACCCTGGCTCTTGTTATGACCTTGCATCAGCCCTGAGGTGTATAATCAGGACCATTTTATGCCTGACACCCTGCTGGAACACACCCATCTGCTGATTAAGAACCCACAGCTGCAAATCTCACACAGCAGTTAGGATCTCCCAGGAGCATTAGGCTCTGTATGCGCAGGGCTTCCGCCCTACCACAGTATCCCTGAAAAGATAAACATCCTCTTTTTTTTTCAACTAAGCTATTGCTCAGTTGCTGGAAGATGTGCACACAATTTCCATCTACCTTTTCCGATTTTTCAGAAGACATAAATTGCACCTCTTTAATCTTGAAGGTTGGAACTGTCCCTGCTTTAATCTTATAGTGCTGCTCTCATTTTACATTCTTTCTCAGTCTTAAGTCTGAGGTTTTTTTTGTTTGAATGTAGCACGTTTTCTGAACCATCCGTCTCTGCTCTGAACATAACTTTGAACTGTAATTGGGTTTAGCCCTATTTCCTCTTGTTTTTCATCTTTTGTGGAAACATTCTGAGAGAAGCCTTCAGTAGTTTTTGACTTTGGTCCTTCATTGTTTCCTTAGGAAGGTCTCCATAGAGATTGTTTTATCTTGTTCGGGCTGCTTCCAGTTACTTAAAACAAAAATATACCCCATTAATATTAGAAAGCCATTCGTTACTGACAATTTCAGGAACGGAAATAGCTTTACTTTTTTTAATAAGTAAATTCTTTCCTACAGGAATGGAAAGGTCTTTAATTCCCTAATGCCTCAAATAATGTATTTTAATATATTTTCTTGCTGGAATGTATTATCAGCAATCAAATAGAAGCCATGTTATTCATAATGAATGGAAAGGCTTTTGCAAAATTAAGCCCCACTCATGCTATATTACATGACAATTTTATGCTGCTCTTAGTATAAAAACCTTAAACCTTGTTGATCACAGATAAACTGAACAAGCCACTAATATCTTTGATGGATGATGACAGATTGAGTCAGATGTGTATTCTACTTGAATTACAGCCAGACTATCTGTCTATGAGTTGTTGGGAAGGCAGTAATAAAATTCCTTTCTTAAAGATACAGAGCAGCTTGTCAAAAATGCAATATAATGTTCCTTAAAACTCAAATTAAATTTTAGAAAGAAAATGTGTAAATGTTCATTTTGTATTACACCAGTTTTTTTTCAGCAAGAACACATTGCTTCTTTGAAGTACATTCCAGATTCATAGTTGCTTTTAATAGGTGTAGTACTTAATGTTACATGAAGTTACCACAGACATTAACAAGTAAGTATGGGATTCCGAACAATATAGCATGACACGTCCCCACGTGTTGCTACAAATGTTCAAATAAAGTACCTGTAATTTTTCTTCTCATTGTTAGGGTTAGGGTTAGGGTATATGAACATAATTAACACCATGTATTCATAGAAACTACAAAATGCTATCGCAAAAGTCTACTGAAAGCCATAATAGTAGTACAGTATTTCATGTTAGATTTCGACATGTCACATTTTTTAATTGTTGGCAGTTTTTCGTTAAGTATATTGAAAACTACAAAGCGTTATGTAATTCAATATGTTAACGTAACATTATTCATCAGGTTTCATACAACTTTATAAAGCAAAATTAGTTAATTCTATAGGGTGAAGCAAAACTTTTGACCATAGCTGTATATGATTGGGTCTGCCTGGATACAGCCTCAAGGACACTGTTTAACAGAACAAGGTTATGGTTTAATCATGGCCACAAAGTAGAATGGGGTCAAGAAGTGGTTACCAATCCTTTCCTTGCTGTTATCACATTATGCAACAGTAAGACTCTGTCAGACATCTAATTTTCATGCAGTTGTATGCCTTGTCAAAAGTTTGTTAATGATGGTCTGCTCTGCACACTGTTAACTTTATTGGCCTAGGTGGCCTCAAGAACTCTCCAGAATACACATGATGATTTTACTGAACACAAAAGGAGCACACAATTAGCAAGCAGGCCGAACATGTTTGTACACAATGATACATGACACTGACACTTTATTAGGAACTGCTCTATTAGGAAATAAAGTAGGCACATTTTGAGGCTTTGTTGTGTAAAGGAGATGAACGTTTGTTGCCCAGACCACTGTGTCATGCATCTTTTAAAGGCGATGGAACATCAGGCAACTTTTTTTTAGCAACAGTGTAAATTCAACATTTCCAAGCAATTTTTCAAATCAAAATTAATGTGAGGTTGTTGCTTAAACTGTTCATGTGGGGAAAACTACTGAAAAGACATTAGTCAATGGACTGTAGTGAGCAAGCTGTGTGAACATGAACTGTAAAGTTACACAGGTTTCTGCTTTCCTATCCACTAGCTTGCTGCTTCTACATGCCAGTGGGTCTCTGTGAGTTCATTATGCCATATCCCAGGAAAACTGATTTTCAGAATTACTCCAGGTCTCATCCTTGGTTTGGGTTAGTGTTTACAAAACAAATTGGGGCAACCTTAAAGTTAAAACTCTACAAGCTTGCTTGCTAAAATTCTCCTTTAAAAGTACAGTGTAAGAGCAGCTTCAGATAAGCGCTTAATTTTTCCATTGTAAAACATTAATTCAAGAGTTTTGTGCTTCTTAAAATAGAGAACTCCAGAGAGAGACAGTGAGAGACATTGAATGTCCTCACAACGCATCTTTGCTGTTGCCAGTTGGAACTTGAAACAATAGCAAGCGTAATCCTTACAGCTAGCTCATGAGAATCCTACATTCCTTGCTTTTAGGCTTGTCGAAAGGCTGCAAAGCCATCACAGATTAAAGCAGCTGTATAAGACAGATATGTTTGCCACAAGTTTGCACATGTTTATACATTCTGAGAGGAAACGTAATTTACTTGTGAACAATTGCCTTTGAGAATAAATGCAATTTGTTAATCCACAAAGAAAAAAACTACCTTGAGCCTTACCCTCTAAGATTCACCTTCCTCAACTGTATTGATGCACAACAGTGATGGTCTGTCTAAGCAGCACCTTATTAAGGGGTACTTTAAATGTACATCAGTAAACAGGAATCATTGCAGGATGAGTGCTGAATAGAAAATGAAGCATTTCACTATCACTTGCATTCTAATAAGTGGTTCATAGAGGCTTGGTGCAGCAGAAGGTTAAATCATGTTTTTTTTTTTTTTTTTTTTTGGCTTTCCCATCAGAAACCAGCTCAGGTCACACATAATGATGGTCTCAACTGTCAGTCAAACTGTCAGTCAAGGCTTAGTAAATGTCAGTAGTTGTGCTAGGAATTATACTTTTTATGTTTGTTAGTGATCAGTTATTTTGTTGCCAACAATATCTAAAGACACAAGAAAGGGTTAAACCAGTACCAATCTTCAGTGTTTAGCTAATAATCCATAATACATATACAGAAAGAATGTAAGCTTGGTGAAATAGACAGCAATTAGGAAGTTATAGTTCAAAGGTTAAAAACAATGTTAAAACTCTCATCCTGGACATGAGTTTTATATTCACGAAATATTTTTCACGAGCTCTTTTCACAATGGGTGTGATTGTTCTGTTCTATTGAACATCCTTCCTACTGGATTCCTGCTGGGGAGTGTTTCTGTGTAACCATCGTTACAGGACTTTGCTTTGCCTGACCTCTTTTGTAAGATGTTGACAGTATGACCTGTAGGCTAGCTAATGGACCAGCTGGAAGGCCAGATTAATAAAGCTGTCAAATGCCTTTAGACTTTACAATAAAGAAGGGGACTCCACACTAGTAACTGTACTTCTGGTAAAGGAACATTAACATTTGCCTCTAGTGATAGCTTAAGTTGAAATGCACAGCCTAATCAGATTAACTAATATATCAGCCTTCAGAAACTGCAGTCTTTAAATAAGCATATTACAGTGGCATGGATAAAGTGTCCCATGGCCGACGAAAAGTGCAAAACCAAGACAGTTTTATTTGTATATGTGAATGAACCCATATACAGGTATTCTGCAACATACTGTGATAAAACAGGCAAAAACAGTGAATTACAGATAAGCGTAGTTATCCATGGTAAAGCATAGTCAATATGGAAAAGCATTGTAAACTGCAAAAAAATGATTGTGCAAATTTGCTATTTTACTATACAATAGCATGGTAACTTGTAACAGTTGTCACCAATTTGCACGATTATATACTGTACTTAATTAAGATGATCACATAATTACTTGATCTATTAACTAAATCAGTGGAATGCAATTCTCTCAACTGGACTTGTCCTTCCAGAAAAGTTCAAAAATACAAGTAGGATATCATAATACCAGTATATTATTATAAAAACCCTAACATAAGCATTAGAAGACAATACATTTACCAGGAATGGCAACACAATGGATTGGCAACAAATATTGCCTATTGACATCAGATACTGGTACAGTACCTAGGTCAGAGAGCTATTCTAACAGAATATTGATGTCAAAATAAATGTATATGCTCATAGTCTTCAACCACGTGCTGAAATACTGAAAAACCAGGAATCCACAACAAATGAGGACCTAGCTTCAAGGAAGTTGGTTATTATTATTATTATTATTATTATTATTATTATTATTATTATTATTATTTTATTTCTTAGCAGACACCCTTACTGAGGGGGACTTACGGTTGTATACAAAAAAATGCAAATCAATAATTACAGTACAATTAAGAGCAAGATACAAAATCCAGTGACTTCAGTCCTAACAAGAGGAAAATGGTTGTTCTCTTTAAAATGAGGCAGAATCCCAGAGTGTGGTCAAGGGTCATAGTTGTGTCAGTTTGAAGGAGGTGATCTTAGATTTATTTACAGTGGACCAGTATTTCCTTCCACCCGTATTTATGTTACCTAGTACACTGATTTCACCATCAATAACACTTGGAGAGTAGAGACGGATGTTGTCAGGGTCTCACTAGCAGCTGTTTTCTGTCAGAGTCTGCTCCTGGTGTGACATCAAATTCTTCCTCTAGGATACAACCACCTCAACACAGACGAAACCAATCCCAAAGAAAGCACATTTAAAATCCCCCTGCTGGGAGCTAAACTAATTTTAATGGAGTGCCAAGCCTCCACATTTTGACAGTATTCCAACAAAAAAGTGTATTGTAGGTAAAGTATAAAATAATCTCTGGACTTTTGTGTGCTTAAAGTTATTGCATTGAAACACATGCAGGTTTGTTACAAAGACGGTCGAGTGGGCGGCGTCAGAACCAGGAAGGAATGAAATACACAGACAGGACAGATGAGGTGAATTGATGGTGACGCCTGCTTGCTCTGGTTATTGAAAAATAAAACAGGTTAAATAAACAGAAACAGGATACGGCACTCTACGCCAAAATAAATAGATACACAAAACGGACTATACAGACAAACATGGTGCATGGACAGACACACTAACAAACACGGTGAGCAGATAAATAAACAAGTATCGTGCTGGTCCCACCAGCACGCAATAGCAATTGATATTTAATTCTAATTCTCTTCCTCTCTCTCCCGTTCTCCACTCACCGAACACCCAACCCCGAGTGGGTGAAAATATGTTGCTTTTATGAAGCTGTACCAAGACTCGAATGCTAATTAATCATTCAATTGGAGTCTCGGTACAACTGCATGTGAATTAATATAGTGCAATTCCCCGTGCTCACATATTATTACTTTTTACTTGTACGTGAAGTGATGTGCAATCCTCGTGCCTAAATACAAATATACATTTTAAACACTCGTGTTACACAGACCCGTTTATATCACGTGTACCAATGACTATACACCAACATTTAACAAACCACATGCAACATAACAGATAATCTACACAGGGGCGGGCACTTTGTCACAGGGTTATATTGTAAGAGAGTTTAAAATTGAACTGATATGAGTTTTAACTATTAGACTAACATTTTTTTTGTTTGTTTCTGTTATGACAGACGCAATTTGAATTAATTTAAAATAAATGTACAGTATATGGACAAGGTTTAAAACTAATGCATGACGTATGTTAGACTTTTTATGTTATTTCACCTCAGCAGTGTCTTCTGGGTCAAGACAAGTTGCTGGCTGAAAGCATGTCAGTCAAAATGGGAAGGATCTAGAAGCCAGTGAAAAGGTGTGGACAATTGAAATGACCCTGTAAGTGCAAGATAGTTTAAAAAAATAGCCTGCAAATAGAGATTGCTTTGACCTCACGTACACCAGAGTTATCAGATTTTTTTTTTTTAAATAAAAATACAAGTTTACAAGAACAGACAGTTATTTACTTGTAACATATTTAATTCTAGCATGTGCCACGCATTGGTTTGTAAGATCAGTAGTGAGACTGGCATATGTGCAAATCATAAAAAAAAAATACACTGTCAAACAGGTAACACAGCAATAACGGTCCATGACATGGTACAGAACAGAAAAGCCAGAGCACTCATTCTGTTTTTAAATCTTTTTAAAATCTTGTTTAAATCGCTCATCCTGCAGGAATCTAGAAGACAGATCTCAAACCCCACTACAGCGGCCATTTTGAAAAGATCTTTGAAACAGACTTTAAAGTTATAAGTGTGAGGCTGTTAACAATGAAAAGAAAAATTGCAGGTACATTATTTAAACAGTTGTAGCAGCACATGGGGATGTAGATTGTTATATTTTTCAGAATCCTGCTACTTACTCTTTAATGTTTTAGTCTTCGCCATCAGGATCGTCCAATCCTAAAGCTCAGTGATATATGGATTAATACCATTTAAAAACCATTGTATACTGTGTTAAATATCACAGCATTTAAGGAGTATTTAATTAGTGATGTATTTATAATGACTTTATGCCAGTTAGAAAAGGTTTTTTGGTCAGGCAGGTTTTATCCTAGCCAGCATGCAGCAGGGTGCACTCAATCAATCTTTTTTTTTGTGTGTTCGGTTTCTTGAGAAGTCTGGAACTCCTGGGCAGTGACCCGTCTCCTCCTACTCCCTTGATTCATTTATTGTAATGCTAGCCCACCTCAGGAATTTGAGAGACAGAGAGTGAGAGAGAGAGAGAGAGAGAGAGAGAGAGAGAGAGAGAGAGAGAGAGAGCAAGAGCGAGAGAGAGAGAGAGAGAGCGAGGGAGCGAGCGCTACATCTGGGATTCTACTTGTAGTCCTCAGAGAGGGGAAGTAACTTAACAAAGACAACTCTGAGAGTGCAGGAGACTGGCTGGTCTGCTGGAGACTCCTGGGCTAAGTTAACTTGTTTATTCATTCCTGCAGAGCTCGTGGAGTGATAGAAAAAGACCAATAGCAGCAAGAAAAAAAAAAAAACAGGTGGGACAAGGGGAGAAAAAAAAGTGCATTAACCGCTCAAGTTCCAGCTGCATACATTTAGATTCCTCACAGGAATTTGTGGTGTAGAAGAACACGCAACATGGTGCAGATCACCTGGATGAGTTTGCTTTCCTTTTTGCTGTGTGCCTTCAGTGGGAAAGCTGAAATGTATAGGTAAGTAACATAGAATGAATAAGGAGCATGCATAATTGTCTCATTTCAATAAGGAATGCAACTTTTGTGCATTATATTGTAAAACCTACAGACTAATGAGTGAATTATTTATTTATATACCTTTTATAATTATTACAATTTTATTAACTTCATTTTTTAAAATACATATTTTCAAAAGAGACAGCACGAGCACAAACATAGCTAAATCACATTTGGTAGGACCACCGATTCTATCTGAACAAAGAGCAATGGGGTATTTAGCTTGCTTATTTGATTTAGAGAGATGTTGTGCTTTTGAATTTGCTATTTGCAATATATTTTTAAAGCATTTGCTCAAGTCTTTAATTAACTTCTGTCTGTTGCAATAGAGAAAACTCCAGTTTACTTTTCCAAACTGAGAAATCTACAGAATGTCACTTAACAGACCATTCATTGTATTACTTGGTTGTTTGATTTTAGTTTTGTAAAATGAACAGGTGTTGATTAAAAACTGAAGTAAACACTTTGAAAATATGCCCATAGTTTGTGTCTGCTAAAAATGGAGTAGCAACTGTATTATAATGTGGTGGGCACCTGTTACCCTTAACACCCCCTTCCTGCTGTCCATTCTGGTTTATCTGGATTAGCTTGGTTCGTGTTCAATTTCATTGGGCAGCAAAGAGTCTCCAAGTTATTTTAGGAACCAGTCAGTGTGTTGTTAAAATGAAAAACATCTGTAGACCTGAATGAGTTTCACATACTGAGTTTCACATAAGTTGGTTCTGCAGTAGGTCTTGGACAACAGCCTTCAGAGATTTCCACTCAGGAAGTACACTAAACTTTGGG
Organism: Polyodon spathula; assembly: GCF_017654505.1. Taxonomy (NCBI): domain Eukaryota; kingdom Metazoa; phylum Chordata; class Actinopteri; order Acipenseriformes; family Polyodontidae; genus Polyodon; species Polyodon spathula. Next base: position 31,003,031 of record NC_054542.1, read on the forward strand.
GATTATTGGAAAACGGTATAGGATCTTAACATTTTTTGCACCATTCCTCTAGAAATTATCACTTCTTCATGCACTGTAGTTAAGAGTAATTTCATAATTCCAGAGAACATTTTTAATGTCTGCATCTACTTATACATTTCTTAATGTTGGAATTAACAGCATTTATTATTGCCCTAGTATTTGATAACACCAAAAGGTAATATTGTTAACATTAATGATCAGGGTAAATAATATTAATTCCAACATTAACAACTGTTTCAATACTTTTAGAGAATTTATGTTTTTATGTTTACTCTACCAATAAAACACAGATGCAATTTCCAGTTAGATTTCTTGTGTCCTTAATTATTATTTTGAATCAATCTGAGGTAAAGCATATCTTAATTAATATTTTAGTTCAAGGTCCTTTATGATGCATCAATGATTTTCTATGACTTTGAATAGTTATTTATTCCATTTGTATAATAATTCATATGAAAAATCATGTCAAATGAGATTTACATTACTGAACAAGTGTTGTAAAAAAGAGGATATAAAATGTAATAACTAAGGAAGTACAGGAACAATAAGTATTTAGGCCACCTAATAAAGTGTAGGTTATTAACTCTGCTCACTGATGGAGTCGAGTGCACCACCATATAATTCTTAAACCATATCCTTACTCCCCCCCTCTTACACTGATGATTAGCTTCTCTTTGTTGAACACCTTCTCAGTTGTGGTTCTACTCAAGAGGAGCTCAAATATTTTATCCAGAATAATTACTCCAATGTCTTTAATTTGTTCCAACACAGTTTAATTTGGCATACCAGGCCCCGCAATGGTCTCTGGACCTGTGGAGCAGGATGCAATCCTCAGGTCACTCCCTCTTACCATGGATGGCCAACAGTGGGGCTTCCACTCCTGATCTTTGTTCCAGCCATGTTCTAAATGTTTAATTTAACCAATTAAACCTCCATCCAGGCACTGAAAAGGTCAATTATGGACTTGTACCTGTTAAACCGTTGTGAGGCATCCTGGCAGATACAATGCTGACAGTGGCGTGGGGCACTTCGGCAGCGAAAATGCTGGTGATAGCAATGCTGGCAGCAGCACGGGGCACTCTAGCAATGGCACCGCTGGCAGCAGAAATGCTGGCAGTGGCAATGCTGACAGCAGCACGGGACACTCCAGCAGTGGTACCAGAGCTGGGCACCTCTTCTTGGAGGGGGCAGTTCCGCACAAAGTGCCCCCACTCCTCGCACACGTAGCTATCTCAGCTACTCTCCCTTTTTGCCCCTGGAGATGGCACCGGTTCCTTTGTTCTTTTCCGGGGACAGCTGCTCCTCTCCTTCTTCCTCTTCTGGGCAGGTGGCTGGGGTTGGATTTTACCCCAGAGAAACCATTCCTCTGCTGTGTTCACCTCAACCCGATAGTAGGCCTCCATCCACAGGGGGTTTTTCTTGCAAGCACACGTCCCGGAGGTAACCCAGACTCCCCACAAGCTCCACACCATGGTGCCCCTTATTCCTTCAAACACCACTGGCTCTGATCCATGCTTTCTTTTCAGTCCATTTTCTATTAGTTTTTTTTTCTCCAAAAGAACCTACAGTTCTGTCTCTGAATCTCAGGGCTGCTATCCCGCTCTGACACCATATGTGACGGGTAGGATTGGCAATGAGACTCAGAGACCAGAATGCTGCAGTTTAAGCGCTCATGCGCATTTTAATTATACACAAGACAAAAAAAAAACAACCGCAGCACCGCACCTACCTTCACCATCAATCATTCGAATACCCGTGATCACCCTTTTTATAAACCCATGTGTTTTTGCAGGGATGAATTTAACACCCTCCCTGCCACCCAATATTCTCCACACACACCTGTGCACTGGTAGGGCTTTAACCCTGCCACAGTGACATACCATCCCTGCAAAAACACTTGGGAATGTGGCCAGAGCTGTAAATTGACAGAGGTGGATAAAAATGATGATCAGGGGTGTTAGAATTAGTGATGGTGAAGGTACCCTGTGGTTCTGTGGTTGGTTGTTTGTTGTTTTTGTATTGTGTATGATTAAAACGCGCTTGAGCTTTTCTTAAACTGCAGCATTCAGGTCTCTGAGTCTCACTGCCTACGCTACCGGGTCACAGGCGGATATAGGGATTTCCAGTATATAATTATTGTTACCACTTCTGTTGATCTGAATTATCCATCAATTGGTCATGAACTGTATTTTTTTGTACTGTATGTGCATCAAAAAAACTAGGTGTGATTGAGTTTATAGTATATTTACCAGGGATACAGGTGTGAATCTGTAATTGTAACCCAGACTTTATTAGCCTTGATGTAGCCTGGAGTGTTCTAAGTGTCAGTGCTTGTCTCAATTACAACATTGAAAGGACATTTTTAAACCTTTGATGATGACTTTTTACTTGTTTGGACAGGTGAAATAGGAGCCATGTACATCTTAAACAGCTGCGGCCATGATAATGATACAAATACTGCTCTACAGTGGCTCTGTGGTGTTGTGGGCTCCAGTGGTCTCTTCATGATTAGTTCAGACAGTTCTTAATTAAATAGTCTTAAATCTTGTTTCATTATAAAGTATAGCTATGGCACAGCAAATCACTTTGATTTAATTCAGACCATAGACTAAACTACACCTTTTACTGGTCTTTAAATATGAGTTCAGAGCCTGACATGTTCCTGGAAAGACCTTTGTGTAGCAGCTAGGATTCAACAGTTCAGCTTGGATTTTGTAAAATCCAATGACAGAACGTTTCATCTCTAAGTCTTTGACTTAAACTTTTTTTTCTTTTTAATTTATAGTATACAGTGAGATTCTTTAAAAAAATATAAAAAAAAAAAAAAAAAAAAATTCAATCTATATTATTTCTCTTCATATTCAGAATTCTATATAGTTGTATCTTTTTTTTAATTTAATAAATTGATATTCTTCAGTTACTTACTGAATGAAATACTGTAGAATAACCTTAATTCAAAAGAATAGAAAAATAAGCTACCAATGGAAAGGACAGTGTGACATGAAACAAAGTTTGGGAATTAAAAAAAAAAATCCTAAGCCTTTAGCAAGCAAATATCATTTAGGTCATTACAAAAACTGGCCACAAAATATAATATCAAGCCTTAATTTACACAATATCTGTTCAGTAAGCATTTAGCACGGGAATATTATCTTACACAAGCAGCAGATTACTAGTGAAGTGTTTCGTGGCATTTTTACCCTCTTTCTCCTTTTGCAAACAGGCCTGTGTGTGTGTCTCTCTCTCTCTCTCTCTCTCTCTCTCTCTCTCTCTCTCTCTCTCTCTCTCTCTCTCTCTCTCTCTCTCTCTATATATATATATATATATATATATATATATATATATATATATATATATATATATATATATATAATTAAATCATCATGATATTATTACTACTAAATATTGAATTATAAATTAAAGCATGCATTTCGTAGTTCAGGTCGGTCCTTTTAGTCTGTGTTTGTTCACTGCTCTACCAAAATGTAAAACATATGGTCTGTTTGCATTTTAAATATATAGTGAAATTTACTGTATTTTAAATATATGGCCACATACGATGACAACATTTTAATCCATATATTTTCTATTATATATAAGTAAATTAAATAAGTTAACATAAATAAATAATTTAATAAGTAAATAAGTTGCTGAATGTGCAGTATGATTAAATTTAAGCACTTCTTTACTGACTCTTTTAGGGGCTACAGACAAGTAGCCTCAGGTAACCAACCTGGAATGTGTCGCTATGGAGTCAGGTGGGAGTGCTGCTATGGCTGGAAGAAAAACAGCAAAGGCCACTGTGAAGGTAGAACTGCAATAATATACAATTTCAACTTGATTTACTTGTTATCTATTTTATTTTTATTTTTTTTTATAAAATACTATAGCAATTCAGAATTATTTCATTGTTGGAAGAAATAACTCAAAGTAATTCCATAAATATTATCTATTTTGCACATCCATTAGCTACACCAGTCTCAAATGTGCAGTATAGCAAACATGTATTTTCATTTTAAAACAGACCTCTTGTAATACACTAAGCCTTGTCTTCCAGTATGTTTTTTCCTTACCTCCTTGGTAATTTCTCCCCTGCAGTGTCTTCTGGGTTAAGCCCCATTGGTTGTATTATATAACAGTTTCTCTGGATGTACAGTCTAAAGCTAGACTATCATATACATATTGCACACTCAAAGGCAAAGGCAGCTCTGGGGTTGGGGCGATGCAATATGTTTCTGGCTGTAAGCCTGTGGTGATGAGGGTGATATAAATGTAGCAGCAAGGCTCTGGGTGTGCAATATACATGTATATTTATACTCAGATATAAATTATCAGGTTACAGCCCAAAAAAATAATGGCAGCACTTACTGTTACTCTTGAAACCTATAGCTGGAATATGTTAGCATGAGGGTATGGTCCAGGCATGTATCTGTTGGCGTTAGCTGTCGTTCAGCATTTACATACAGCTGTCAATGAGAGACATTTCCCAGGTTGACAGTTAGTTGTCTGCACTGCATTCTGTTTTATCAGCTTTCTGTGAACATGGCTGCAAGCATGGGGAATGCGTCGGCCCCAACAAATGCAAATGCCTTCCTGGATTTACTGGAAAAACATGCAATCAAGGTAAATATGCTTCTGCCTTTTGATGAACTGAACCTGGTATATTAAAATGCACACACTGGGATTAAACCTCAGTTGTTAAGCAGCAGGAGGGCCATTTGTTTGCCCACACAAACTCTTCCCAAATCTCTTCATTATAACGTACCATTAGTTGTCTTCTGAACATCATATGGATTAAAATGGATTTTAAATGATTTTTGCAGCATAATGAGTACAAGATCACTCAGTGAGCATAGCAACAAACAAAAAAAAGACATTCTTACTCAGGTAATATAACTGAAAGCCTGTTTATTCCAACAGATCTCAATGAATGTGGACTGAAGCCTCGTCCCTGTGAACACAGATGCATGAACACCCATGGCAGCTACAAGTGTTACTGCCTCAATGGCTACATGCTGATGGTCGATGGTTCATGTGCCAGTAAGTGTGTCTTTTGTATTTTAGTGGTGCAGTATAACCAAGGGTTTGAATCCCTGTAAGTTCCTATTCCCAAATAATTTTACTTAAAGGAGGCAGCAACAGACCTGAAAGTTGCTGTCACTAACAAAATAACTTGTCATATTTGATGTGTGCATTTATATATATATATATATATATATATATATATATATATATATATATATATATATATATATATATATATATATATAGTGCATCACAGTCAGTGGATATCTGCCTGAGAGAAATGTGGGGGTGTAATTAATTATTATTTCTAATTGTGGTGTTTTAATTTAATTCATATCACTTGCCTGTAATTATATAAAAGAAGAACCTAAGTGTTTGCTCAGGGCAGTCTCCAGTCTGTGCGAAGAGAGAGGCTGTTATGGTGAAGAGACCTGTGTGGTAATGAGGAACCTTTTGTGTGTGTGTCTTTGTGTGTTTAAAATAGTTTTTTGTCAATCGGTAAATGTTTTTAGTTAGGGATTGAAAACAATTCAGTTAGAACTCCATGGGCCCTATTCATAAAAATGCATGCCGACTGCCATAATAAAATAAATTTTGTTTAAAACTAATGAAAGTCATCCATAATGCTAGTCATAAAATGATCTGAGAATACAGGCGACTGTTGCAAAACACTTCAAGAACAAAAATCTGCCTCTCTTGTATGACATCGACAGCATTATTAATGTTCTCTGGGTGGTGTAGGTAACTGTTGCAAAAAAAAAAAAAAAGGATCCTCTGACAGTACTACTAAAACCAGAGTCTGCAGCTGCCAGTCACGGGCAGTTTGCAAAACCTGATTCCGATGCCCCTATCATGTCTGCCAAAAATTCAGGACATGTAAATGTAGAGCGATACTTGAATTTAATTATTAATAAACGAAAGGTAAATTAATTATAGATTATTGACTACGCCACCCTCAAGAAAGCTAAGGGACCTCCATTTATCTCCCGCACAGGCAATTAACTGGGCAGAGCATCAGTTGACTGATAGAACACAACAAGGAGACAGATATAAAAAACAATTGCACTTTTATTGTTCAAATTCAAATAAAACAGAACTCAAAGACTTTAAAGGATTCTAGAAGTTTTAGTCATCATTGAGTCAGTATAGTATGTGGTAGGATTTGAGGATGTTGACAACAGGTTGCATAAGAGGGCCACTATTTCATAGTTATTACCTTCATTAACATATCTTTTCTTAGTAGGACAAAATGTTAACTTGGCAAGGCTTCTTCTGATGGGTTATAAACATTCCCAATACGTTCACGATTAGGGTTATTGTTAACACTAACAAAGCCATAATCCAAAACCTAGGCCTACTTTACTTATTTGTATCTAATGGTATTCCCCTTGAATTTTGGAAATCAGAAAGAGCTAAATATATTTTAATTTTGCTGTGCCTCGTAAACAAACACAAAAAGCAATTGAAATGAAAAGAGAAAAACAATTCAGTTTTGTAAAGTGGGAACCTTTCTGGATGGAAGTACCACCACAGAGACCAAACAAATGAGTCAGTGTATATTGCTGTGCCGTGCAGATTCGAGGACATGCTCTATGACGCACTGTCAGTATGGCTGTGAGGAAGTGAAAGGAGAAGTGCGTTGTCTGTGTCCTTCCACAGGCCTGCAGCTGGGGCCAGACGGGAGAACCTGCACTGGTGCGTAACACTTACTCTTATCACTTTCTTCCATTGGGTGCTGCCTCACTATTCTGTAACTGATTTACCACTTAGGAATACATTTTGAAATAATTGAGGAAAAGTTCTAATATTTTATAGCAGTTCAGCTTCAAGTCTAAACTGCTAATGCATTGACACTATATACTATATATATATATATATATATATATATATATATATATATATATATATATATATATATATACATACACACACACACACACACACACACACACACACTATAAGACACAGGGTCAACTGCACATATTAGCAATTAATGACGATACATTTCAACAGTGCTTTTCAGTCTTGACAGTCACCTCAGGCATTTTGCATTAGCTAGACATTAATGGTAAGCCCTTTATAAACCATGATGAATGGTAGGAAATGAGATTGCTTTGTTTTGTTTTTAAAGTAGACAATATATACATAGAATAAAAATCTGTAGACCATTCTATGTGGGACAATGAGCTTTGTTGTCAGCATTTTGATTTATAGAAACAATAATGTCTCAAACTCTCTTCCTTCTAGTCCTGGGAGTCTTGGGGCCCAATAGGGAATTTATAATAAAGGCTTTAGTGCAAGGGTAACACGTGATAACTTTTAGATTAATGAAGGCAAGTCTATTGCAGAAAACCAATACATATATTCTTAATCTTCCACAGGACAAAGATTTCAAATCTTACTGCTTTTTATTAAAAAGATTTACAGTAACAAGCTAATTCCAGTATAAGTATTAATGTGCATCTAGTATAGGCTGGACATACTGTATTTATAACCTCAGTATAATTTGCTCTTCTTTTTTATGTAACAGATGTCGACGAATGTTCAACAGGCAAGGCTCTTTGCCCTTTTAACAGAAGATGCGTGAACACATTCGGGAGCTACTACTGCAAGTGCCAGATTGGTTATGACCTTAAATATGTTGATGGCAAATATGATTGTGTAGGTAAGGTTTATATGCATGGTTATCTATGAAGATACTACTGAAACCAATATTGCTTGCATGTTTGTTCATTCCTATAAGTACAGAATGCACATACATGTCCCATTCTTTCCCACTATAAATATATTGTAATATCTGAGTCATGATTTTAGAGAGAGTGTAATGGGCAGCATTGTGAGAGGCAGCCATTGTGGACCCTACAGGTAAGAAGTTAAAAGCTCAGTGACTACTTGGCTCCTTGGTGCATTGAGTAAGATATTAGCCTGGAGAGTGTGTGGTCACCAGTTGGCACTGATGGTAAGTTTATACTTGAAAGATTTTAGCAAATGTTTCTTTTTTTTAGAATTAATGCCAAATTGAATTGTAGTTTTCATCTGTCTTAAGAACATAAGAACATAAGAAAGTTTACAAACGAGAGGAGGCCATTCGGCCCATCTTGCTCGTTTGGTTGTTATTAGCTTATTGATCCCAAAATCTCATCAAGCAGCTTCTTGAAGGATCCCAGGGTGTCAGCTTCAACAACATTACTGGGGAGTTGATTCCAGACCCTCACAATTCTCTGTGTAAAAAAGTGTCTCCTATTTTCTGTTCTGAATGCCCCTTTTTCTAAACTCCATTTGTGACCCCTGGTCCTTGTTTCTTTTTTCAGGCTGAAAAAGTCCCTTGTGTCGACACTGTCAATACCTTTTAGAATTTTGAATGCTTGAATTAGGTCGCCACGTAGTCTTCTTTGTTCAAGACTGAACAGATTCAATTCTTTTAGCCTGTCTGCGTATGACATGCCTTTTAAGCCCGGAATAATTCTGGTCGCTCTTCTTTGCACTCTTTCTAGAGCAGCAATATCTTTTTTATAGCGAGGTGACCAGAACTGCACACAATATTCAAGATGAGGTCTTACTAGTGCATTGTACAGTTTTAACATTACTTCCCTTGATTTAAATTCAACACTTTTCACAATGTATCCGAGCATCTTGTTAGCCTTTTTTATAGCTTCCCCACATTGTCTAGATGAAGACATTTCTGAGTCAACAAAAACTCCTAGGTCTTTTTCATAGATTCCTTCTCCAATTTCAATATCTCCCATATGATATTTATAATGTACATTTTTATTTCCTGCGTGCAGTACCTTACACTTTTCTCTATTAAATGTCATTTGCCATGTGTCTGCCCAGTTCTGAATCTTGAGTCTAGATCATTTTGAATGACCTTTGCTGCTGCAACAGTGTTTGCCACTCCTCCTACTTTTGTGTCGTCTGCAAATTTAACAAGTTTGCTTACTATACCAGAATCTAAATCATTAATGTAGATTAGGAATAGCAGAGGACCTAATACTGATCCCTGTGGTACACCGCTGGTTACCACACTCCATTCTGAGGTTTTTCCTCTAATCAGTACTTTCTGTTTTCTACATGTTAACCACTCCCTAATCCATGTACATGCGTTTCCTTGAATCCCAACTGCGTTCAGTTTGAGAATTAATCTTTTGTGCGGGACTTTGTCAAAAGCTTTCTGGAAATCTAAATAAACCATGTCATATGCTTTGCAATTATCCATTATCGATGTTGCATCCTCAAAAAAATCAAGCAAGTTAGTTAGGCACGATCTCCCTTTCCTAAAACCATGTTGACTGTCCCCCAGTACCCTGTTACCATATAGGTAATTTTCCATTTTGGATCTTATTATAGTCAAATCCTGAAGTAGACCAGAAAAAAATAATCTTATAAAAAAGAGTCAGAGATAACTAACTGCCTTATCAAAACATACAATTACACTTTTTTTTTGTTGTCAGGTTTTTTAGTCTACTGATCAAAAAATAGGTACCTTAAAAAAAAGCTGACTGAAGCATAAATGAACAAATTACAAAACATTGTTTTGTTTTCTAGATACTGATGAATGTGCCACCAGCACCCACAAGTGCAGCGTCAATGCCGAGTGCCTGAATACCCAGGGATCATATAAGTGTAAATGCAAACACGGCTTCAGGGGTAGTGGATTTGATTGCTCTGGTAAGTGAACACACGAGTTACAGTTCTATATAATAAGTGAAATAATTCATACTTCATGGACAGTTTCACATTTTTTTAATCTTAATAAACGCCTATTTTGAAGCAAGTGAGGATATATATGTATTTTAACAGTATAAAACAAACAGTATTTCTTCACTTCTTGCAGCTCTGCTATTTCTGAAACATTGGGAAATGGATAATTGCCTATAAATTAAATACTATTACCACACAAAATAAAGTGTTAATGAAAAATTGAACCAATATTGGAAAATAAACATTATGAGAAGTGGGAATCCTCAAGGTGTCTGCCAAAGAAAATGAGTCTATACATAAAGTGATTTTCTTGTCCAATCACCTTTCATGGCCTGTGCATCGTTTTAGTAAAGGAAGATAACTTTCTATTTTATAGTCAAACCTTTTTTCCAAAACTCATGGGATGGAGAAAAGGGCAGTGGTGGTGAGTTCCTCAATGGTGAGACTGTTTCAGTTAAAGTCTTTATGCACACAATGCCTCCTCATACATCCTAGTATTCCCCGCCTTGAGTGTGTAGTGTTCATGCTACCCCACCCCTCTCCCAGAGTCTACTGTGTGGCAACGCATCCTGTATAGGATCTGTTATGCTTTATTAGGAGTACAGCAGCTAGCCGGAATGTGGCTCCTGTCACCCCCCACTCTGTGGAATGTGTGATATACAGATTATTCTTTCTTGCTGTGTTGATCCACAAATACCATAGATTCATATGTGTGTGCCTTGTTTGCTAATGCCTTGGTCAAATCCACTCCTTCAGTCAATAGCTCAAACAAGGCAAGAACTGTAAACTTACATTGCAAGACTATTATTAAATGTTTTTTTTCTTTAAATAATTAAATTAATGTATTCTAAAATAAAGATGACTAAACTCCCAGTTTACCCAGATTATTATTTTATTTTGTATATTTACTGTACATACCTTGAAAAATATTTTGAAACATCTGGTTTCTTAATTGGTCTTTAGGGAACTTTATTTTCCGTTTACTGTTTGACTACAGTTGACATCGCATGTGAAAATAAACACGTAGACAACATGCTTATAATTGGTTTTGGAGTATTGGGGGCATAGTTTTGTTAACTGCAGTCTGTAATTGGATCCTATTTTTGAAAGGAGAAAGCACCTGTTCATTTGACAAAACTTGAAGCAAACAACTAATAGGATTTCTTAACCACTCAAGCTGTACACACTTTTGAAATAGACCCCTTGGGGGTCATGTAGTTTCAATGAAAGATTACATAATCTTACAAGAGAAAAGCCAGGTGTCCTGTTGAGCTTTCAAGACCTCAAAAGCCTAATTTGCAGGTATAGGTGGAATTGAAATAAACTGGCGTTATTGTTAAAATTTTCTTATCAGAAGAATCAATTCTTATTTAACTAAATAGAAATAATGGAACAAATGACTAGAAGCTTTAATGATGCATATCCACTTTTCCTCCCTCAGCCTGGCTCCTGTACCCCACCCCGCTAGCATGCTTTAGATTGTACATTGAATTGCATTTGCATGTTTGAAACGCTATAACTAATTAACAATTCTGTATTTTATTTTTTTTCTTTTGGGAGGGGGGGGTTGGCTTGTGAAAATGAGACAAATACTACTCTTCTTGACTTTGTTTTTTCTAGATTAATCTTGTGTCAAAAGATTGTAGGTAACAGTTTGGTCGCACCCTAATATCTGTACCAGCTTATGCTAATAGAGGGTTTCCATTATAGGTAACTTGCAATGGCAACAGAAGACAAGCACCCAGACTTTGAGACATATAATATTGTTAAAAACTAATGAATTGTATCTTGCTTGCCTTGGGAGAGCAGAATTTCCATGTTTGAAACTGGTAACACTTTCTGTAATTATACATGTCATCATGTACTGTTACAATGCAGTTATTATGCAGCATTGTAAATAGTGTAATTACTGTGTCATCACTGGCACATAAAATAAAGTAATATAACATTGAATAATAAGATTAACTTAGGAAAATATGGGAATTCTCACACACGAAGTAAAGAAGAGGCTGTTTGCACATTTTCTGAATCAACTGCAGTTTTGTTGTTTAGTTTACTGCTGGACACCCAGCTTTAATTTTTGCTTCCAATTGCTTCCAAACTAAATGGTTTGCTACTACTCTTGCTGTGTCATGGTGTAAAGGGCAACTTTACAGTGTTCGATCAAAATCTTTGCTTAAACACTTTACAAGCACAAAACATTAAGTTGGTGATGTAACACTCTGTCGCAGTGTTGAAGTATAGATTTCAGACAGGATATGCAAAACCTGTAGCAGCTCGAGTGTGTTGACAGTGCTGCCAAATCACAATTGCTTGCAATATGTATAATATATTGCTGGCAAGTAATTACGTCTAACAAGATTATAACTGCCTTACACGAGATCAGTCCAGGACCCTGCATGACCAGAGTCTGCATATTTTTTAAAAAGTAATTATAAACATTCTTTGTGCTCTCTTTAAATATGAAACACATAAGTCATTGATTATAAAAGGAACCTTAAAAAAAAAACAAAAAAAAAACAGGATGGGTTGTTTCAGTGTTAAGCACAAAACAAAGTGTCACTATGTGTTTTACATTTGCAGCTGTTCCAGACAACTCATTCAAAGATGGTCCAAGGATACTAGGCAGTGGCAAGGATTCAATTAACAAGCTGCTGATTAACAAAGGCAGTAAACTTGGCAGTGAAGAGATCCGGAACGTCATCCCTGAGCCCAAGGTCACTTTTCCTCCAAAAATTCCACAGCAGCCATTTGACTATGATGATGGGATTTACATTGGAGGGGCTATTGATGAGGATGTGGAAGATAACGATGAGGACCATGAAGACCTTGAGAACCAGATTGAAAGCAAGGAGATCAGTACCAGAGGAGATGTGTTCAGTAAGTTCCTCTTCCTTTTAATGCGCCAGTGTTTGTCTTTTATTGTTTCCATACAGCTGTAGGACTCTGCCAGTCTTCTGATGAAGAAACAATATGATATCTGTATCAAAGACATATGTAGTGTATAGAAGTGGGATTTACAAATGCATTTTCTCCAAAACTATTTCTGCCAAAATTAACAATGAATCACATAAAAACAGATGTGTTTCCATAAATGATTTCTACCTGTAAAACGGTATGAATTCTTGAGCATCTGTTTCCTCCCTTTTTTGGGTCAATTCAGCCAAGAATAATTTCTGAAACTAACTGACATCTGTCCTGGACCATTTTTGAGCAATAAACTTAACAAAACCCTTTATTTCTAGAGGGATACCTGACCTTGATATTTTGTTCTTTATTAAGTCCTGATATATTTACAAAACTTTAAGACCCAAACAATCAAGAATGTTGTCACGAAATGTGAAAGAGGATTGAGTGCCTTCTCTATTTACTGCCAAGCCACGTTAAAATTTAACAACATTTAAATTAACACTATCTTGTATTTTAACAGCTGTAAATGACTGTATATGAACTCCATTAAAACATCCAGCTTGCAAGGTACAGTATGATGAATGGTGGATACTGGTATTTTTCTACCAGTTTGTAACGGTTAGTGTTTGTTGTAGAACAGCTCTTTACGTTCCAAATAATTGCCCGCAGTAAGTGCTTGCTGACCTTCACAGGTGTCTTGGGTCATGGCTTAGTCTGCATAGTCTTTCCCAATCACAGACCACACATTTCACTACAGATATTGGCAAACTGACCATCTTGGCAGAGATACAAAGAAAATGTGATCATAGTTGTAACTAAATCTAAAAACAATTTACTCTCAAAGTTATTACTGCTGCCAGGATTTTTAATATCAATCTTATTTTTAATTGGCTTTTGATCTGGTGTTTTTTTTTTCTTTAATGGTACAAGTTAAGATTTGGGTTATACCTTCGGTTAGGGTCAACATTATAGTGCAGCATTTTAAGAGGCAACTAGACAAACATTTTCAGATCAATCAGCTATTAGGTACCAGGCAAGCATAGATGGTCATAATGTTATCAGATAATACCAAACTTTTCACGTCAATGCTACTTTTGTAAAACTGACCATATATATATATATATATATATATATATTATATATATATATATATATATATATATATATATATATATATATATATATATATATATTCAGTTTTACAAAAGTTAGATTTATACACCTGCATTGTATTGAGAATTGTACCAGCCAGCAGCAGATTTATGGAAACCCCGAGTGTGTTCTCTGACTGCCCTACTGTCGTCCTGACGACTGTTAAAGCAATCAACTGTGTGACATTGGCTTGAGCTGAAAGTGTTGACACAGTCACAAATCTGCGGCTAGATGTTTTACATTCTCCTATGGCAAGCACGAAGTCAGCTTTTCCAGTATGTATGGGATATTTTTAGAATGACCTTCTTATCTGTGACAACTAATTGAATACATACTGTATCACATTAATTGGATATTGTGTAAAAAATGATAAACAAATTAATTGACTACACATTCAAGGTCACAAAGGTAGAAAATGTTCAGAGAAAGGTAATATAAATAGGTATGTTTGTAGGTGTATAAAGTAGCAAATGGATTAAGATTTCCATTACATGAGAGTAGATGTTGAACTTCATGTTGATTTGAAATCGGTTCTTGCCAAGATAAGCACCAACTAAGACGTAGCTACTAAGATGTAGCTTTGCATTAAACTAATGTGATCCATCTGCATCCATTTGTGTTGTTTTCCATCTGATGATGTAGATATCCTTCTGTCTGGTGTTGATTGCTGAAGTGTAATGCTGGCTCCAGGGATCAGCTCATTTAGCCTCCCCAGCGCATCAGCATGACAACCGTCTGGATTGAGCTAAGTAAGGTACATCTCTGGGGTCTTCAAGTGGGCACCTTCCATCCTCGGTGTTTCATTGATTAGCCCACGACACCTCAAGAGGGTTCAACAGTGATTCTGGCGTCCTCCATCCCCCACTCAGCTCAGCTCAGCTCAGCTTACTTACTTGTACATCAGCGTTGCTTTCTTTCTATTGTGCTTGAGATCCCCATCCAGAATCCTTCTGTCTCAACCACAGCCAGTTGCTGCTCCTTTCTGCTGCTTCAGATAAGTCTTCGCTGTGCGACGCAACTCTTGGCCACTGAACCTGACGCCTCTGAGAAAACGAGTTGTACAGTGTGCCACAAATCCTTGACAACACACCTCTACTGGGTAAAGTAGGACTCTCCATCCTCGCTGTTCCTCTTCAGCAGCTAGTTGAGCATACCGAAGTTTCTTCCTCTCATACGCCTCATCCACAGCATCCTCCCATGGCACTGTTAACTCTACCAGATGAACAAGACGTGCTGATCCAGACCACAAGACAATGTCTGGTCGAAGGTTAGTGGTGGCAATCTCAGGTGGAAAAATAAGCCGTTGACCAACATCTGCCAGCATCTTCTAGCAGCTTTCAGTTCTGGGCGAGGCTTGATTTTAACACCTTTTCTTGGTGATTGCTCTCCTGGATGGAGGAATATTGTCTTTTGTTTGTAATGCTTTGATGGAACTGGTGGCAAGTTATTGGTCAGGTTACACTTGTCTTCCAATGCTAAGGCCAAACATCGCAGCACCTAGTCATGGTGCCAAGTAAATCATCCTTGACTAAGACCCATCTTACATCCTGTCAAAATGTGCCTTAATGTTGCAGGTAATGAAGACAAAGGACATGAGGGATCCTCACCCACCCAGAGGTTTAGGTTCTGTGGTGATAGGAGAACATCACATTACACACCTGATCCTCTCCTCCTGCTTTTGCACCTCATTGACTACCAGCTTCCTCTGTTGAGCTGGGGTTGTCTTGTGCCATGTAGAAGAAGCTGAACTGAGACCAAAACCTCCTTTTCCATTTCAACACAGGTGCTGCCTCCCTTACACATTTGTCAAGTGAATCTACTAATGTCATTTCCATTTGGACTTAAACTCCTCGGTTAGAGCAGAGATTGGTAGCTGCAATATTCCTTTACCATAAAGTCCCACTCTGCTGAGGCAGCGTGGAACTTCCAACCATTTCCTGACGTATGAACTGATTAAAGCTTCTAGCTTCTCAACTGTTGTCAAGGAAACCTCATACACAGTCATTGGTCACAGCAGTCTTGGCAGTAGACCAAACTGAAAGCACCAGAATTTCAGTTTGCCTGGTAAAGCGTTGCTGTTTATGCTCTTCAACCCTTCCACTGCTTGTTGTCTAACTTCTCCCAGACAAACTGTGTCCTTTCGATCCCCGTCGTACCATCTCCCTAGACTTTTCACTGGCTTCTCAGACACTGTTGGTATTGCCTCACCATTAATGTAGAACCTTTCATCTACTACTTTACCTTTAATTATAGAGAGGCTCCTTGATTTAGTGGGCTTGAATTGCATTTCTGCCCATTCAATGTTATTGGTTAATTTGCCCAATAACCAATTAGTGCAAGCTACTGTTGTAGTCATGGTTGTCATGTCATCCGTGTATGCTCGAATTGGTGGTAGTCGCATTCCAGAAGCCAAGTGCTCTCCTCTCACTACCCATTTTGATGCCCTTATAATTACTTCCATTGTCATGGTAAAAGCCAGTGGAGAAATTGTACATCCTGCCATTATTCCAACTTCTAGGTACTGCCATGTACTGCTGAATTCTGAAGTTGAAAAACTAAATTGCAAATCTCCAAAGTAGGCTTTCACTAAATTTGTTATTGTCATCGGTACGCTGAAAAAATCAAATGCTGCCCAAAGAGGTTCATGTGGCACTGAACCATATGCATTAGCCAAATCCTGGAATGTCACAATAGCAGTGGTTTACTGTATAGAGATACTACCATAAACAGTCATGTCACTCATAACTAAACATACATTATTTCAAGAGTGAACTATTGACCCTGTGTTTTTTAACTGAGCAGGTTTGATCTCAAACTAAAAGGTATTCAGGTTTACAGTATATCTTGTTTTACATTTGACCCCAAGTACAATGCTCCACCACATAACTAGCTTTGTAGATGGGGCATATTCCTAGACAATGTAAATTAACCTTTGACATTCTGGCCCAAAGACAGGAAAACTATTTGCTTTGTGCCTGAGCCACCAACACAGATCAAACCTGTAAAGTAGAATGTGGGTATTTAACTGCATTTTAATAAAGATAATGTTGCAGGTGGCAGTCAATTAGATCGAACAACTGAGGTAGTTCCTTAAGCTTGAAATTCGCTATTATTCCTGCAAAGGGCAGAACAAAGTAGAGCCCACCTGCAAATAAATACATTTCAGTCCATCAGCGCAAAGCTATTCAAACTGCCAACAGTCACAAAAGCTCACATATCAACAATTTTGGCAGCTGTTCACTTAGCATACAGGGCTGTCCAGCTAAGTTATGAAACACTCTGATAAGGGGATTCTCCTGGAGTGCATGTGTCCCATAGAGAAACAGTAATATGACTGCATTTCCCTGCAGTAGGATCATTATCATGGTTATCCCAACAATGGACTTCGGGATTAGTCTGTCTTTAAAACAAGTAGAGACAAGACTCACACCATCCATCAGTAATTACTTGGAATTTCACTGGAGGAACCACTCAGAAGCTGTGTGCATGGCCGCAGGATTCAGGTTTTCAAGTAGATATTATTCAAGGCTTCGGGTCTTTTATTACAACCCTCTGAAACAGCTGGCACACAATCAGAACAGACTTTCCTTAAGGAAGGTCTGTCATCAGCATGAAAAAAAATCACTAAAATATTATCCTTGGCTAGCCTGGGTTCAATTAGCAAGTGCCCCAGTACATCTGGTACATTTGCTTGCGGACAAAAGGGAACATTTGTTTAAGGAACTTTTAGGTGTCTTAGCTAGCATTTCCACTGTTGATATGTAGCAGGTTAAAAGATAAATGAGACTGCTGCAAGCGCATGCTTGTAAAATTAGCAGACCTGAAGCTATCAAAAGAGTTGTCATTGAAGTCTTCTTTAAGAGGATAATTTCCCGGTTGTCTAGCAAAAGGTGCTTGGCATGTTAACAGAGTTTCTAAGGGTTGACAGACCCAAAATTACTAATAGTTCTGTAAAAAAAAACAAAGTTAATATTCCTATGCACAATGAGGGAGAGCAGTGGTTAGAGATGGCACAACAAACAGAAGTGGCAATAGGCTGTTGTAAGGTTTAGAAAACAAGTATCGAAACTGGTTTGGCATTTTAACTGTACCTGGAATATTTATTTATTTTTGTTTATTTATACACTTTTATTTCTTCTGCCTTCATGGCTTATTTATGTATTTATTTTTCTTTTTTCAAATGTTTTTTTCAAGGCAGAGCACTTTCTTCAAGAGGGGGGGGGGGGGGGGGGGGGGGGGTTGAATCAAGTTTTGTTCTGGAGGCACAGATAATGTAAAATAAGTAATGGATGGATTCACGCAAACTCACATTGCCTAATACAGTACTATATTGGTGGAGAAACACTTTGCCTCTAGGGGTGGGATACAGTATTACCAATTAAACCATACACTCACAGAATATTCTTTATTATTGTTTTCTTCTTATAGTCCCTGATGACTATGAGTCTGTTATTGGTCCCCTCACAATTGTGAAAGAAGCCCCGGCTTTGCTGTCAACACATGAAGGTACAGTATGTATACAGTATTCGAAGGGGTGCAAATCGTTTTGAAAAGTGACGCTAAACTGTTTTGAAAGTTTAGCACCAGAGAGCCTACTCCACCCTACTCAAGCCCCCACCTTACAACTTTCCACATGACACAAAGCTTCTCTCCTGTGTATGTGAATGAGTGTGGGTGAGTCATGTTCAGACCTAAAGAGAAACTATCATCTATGATTGCTAAGGAATACATAATAATAATAATAATAATAATAATAATAATAATAATAATAATAATAATAATAATAATAATAATAATAATAATAATAATAATGTCTACTGGCGCCATAATTTAATGTTGCTGCCGCTACATGAGGTACGCTGGTGCTAGAATCTAGAGCCAAAGGGCCAAATTTGCACCCCTGATCAGTTTTTGTTGAATTACAAAATAAACTAATGTACTTTGTTTTTATTATTATTATTATTATTATTATTATTATTATTATTGCTTGTTTAAAAAGTTTCAAGAGCACAAAACAACCATTACAGTAGCTACCTTTTGGCAAAATCAACTAGTCAACCTGTCCTTGGTGATTTTGTTTTAAAACTTGTTCTAAAATTTGTTTCTTTCTTTTTTATATAAAAATAGTTATGTAGGTTAGTTCATGGCATGTCACGGGTATCCACATACCAGTAATTTGAAACAAATAAAACAATAAACTATTATAAATGTGACATGAGGGTGTTCCGTAGCTTAGAAAATGTATGTTTAAAAACGCTCAGAGGATGTGGTGGAACTTCCTAACTTTAAATACTGTGACTGCCTTTTTCAGAGTTCGTTATTGACTGCAGTTTTGGGCAAGGGGCTTGTGAATGGGTTCAAGACACAGAAGACGACTTTGACTGGAATGTTGCAGATCATGATAATGGTAAATCACAGATTTTGGACCACAGTTCAAATAGATACAGTATGTAACTTAAGGGTTAATATTCTTAAATTGACCCATGCATTATACAAACCACAGCAGATGGTCCTGTAAATTTGGTATTGCAGAGAGTGCTGTTAATATGATGGTAATGATCTGCAAAGGTGTCTTCCACCCTGGAAATATTCTTTGGAGTTTTAGTAGACTGGGCTACATTGTCAAAGCTCACAATATCCTAATTAGCAGTTTTAAAGTTACCAAACCAGAAACAAACAACTCAGACATTTATAACATCTCTGAGTTGTTTAGAAATCTAGTAATTTCCTTTCAGAGGAAAAATATAAAAAACAAGTCTGGGAGGGGATTCTTCAGTTGGCAGTCACACTACTTAACTGATGCATTTCTTCCTACTGCATCCATTAGGATTAGGATATTACATGGCAGTTCCCGGGTTTGTTGGAGAACGCAAGGATGTCAGCCGCCTGAAACTTCTGCTTAATGACCCTGCACCAAATGATGAATTTTGTTTGACTTTCAACTACCGCTTGATTGGAGACAGGGTGGGCAAACTTAGAGTGCTCCTCGATAAAAACGGCTCTCCTATCTGGGAGCAGAGCAGGAGCCGTGAGGATGGCTGGCAAACCGAACTAGTAACAGTATCCCAGGGCGAAAGAACACCTAAGAATGTAAGTACATATTACAACTTACTTACAGCAACTAATCATCCACATGTTGCCCACTTACAGTTTTGTGTTGTGTGGCTGCAGCATGTAGTCCATTGCGAATTAACCCTTAAACTGAGTTTGTGCACTAACAACATAACTGTTGTAAAAAAAATTGAACATTTCAGCATTCTCACTAATTGAACCCCCAAATCAAAGTAATCTACACAAACCTTAACAGCTTCTAAATCTTAATCTTGAACAGAAACCTTGTGAGTGCCCATTATTTCCAAGAACTTATGTTTGATTTCACAATAGTTTCTGGTCAGAAATGCTTTGGAAACACATGTTTTGGAAAATTTGTTATAGTTGACTTGTATTTAGTTTCTATTCTTATGTGTTTGTCTTGCAGATCATCTTTGAAGCTGAGCGTGGGAAAGGCAGGGCAGGAGAGATTGGATTGGACAATGTTGTGTTGACGTCTGGTTCTTGTCAAGAAGACGATTCCATAATTTTTTAAGCTATTATATACTGTAATTTACACAGGTGAAAACAAAAATGAAAAAAAAAAAAAGGTTATCCTTTAGGAATGTACATACCTCAAGGGCAGAACCTTAATTTGAAGTTCTCAGTCTTAATGACATTACAGGAAATTAAAAAGAGGATGTTTACATGTGTTTTTGTAAAAACATGATTGATTATGTATCAATACTGTACTGTATTTCTAGACCGAAGGGTATGGTTTCCATATTTTGCACCATACATTATGCAATGTAATTCTATAGAATGGATGGGATTAGTTTGTATCAGCTTATTTAGGACTCTATGCAATGTTCCCATGTCAATTTGTTCATCAGATATCAATATATCTTGATGGGTTTTTTTTTGTTTGTTTTGTTGTTTTTTTAAACAAACTTTTATCCACTGCAATTAAAATAATTGTGCTAAATTACTTGGCAAGTTATCATTACCAAGTGTTCCGTGGAGCCATAGTCTTAAAACATTTTGGTGTCAGTAATTGCTATGCAGTTCTAGGCATTAACTGTCACACTAATGCATACTGAATATATTTTAGAATGTTGTACTAATAAGTACAGTATTTATCCAAAGTTGTCAAGCAGAGTCTATAAAATATCTCTAGGATCCATTTGTCTTTAGTTTTATCTTAAATATGTTTTTGCTTTGTAAATGTTGCTTTCCCATAAAATAAAGGTTTTCATGTGTGTTTTTAAGTGTTTTTTTTTTGCTTTTAAAAATATGATACAGCTGTCCAGGAAGTTACATAATTACTTTACGTACCTCCCATGGATGGCTAGAGTGATGGTTGTGAGTGGTGACGTCAGACCAGGAAATGAAACAATAACAATGAACGTATGGGCTAAGCTGAACACAAGAGCGCTCAGCTTTTTATTAAACAAAAATAAACAGTTTAAACAAAACACAAAATGTAGGGCACACTG
Organism: Polyodon spathula; assembly: GCF_017654505.1. Taxonomy (NCBI): domain Eukaryota; kingdom Metazoa; phylum Chordata; class Actinopteri; order Acipenseriformes; family Polyodontidae; genus Polyodon; species Polyodon spathula. The sequence goes on from NC_054542.1 coordinate 31,024,366, forward strand.
GCCAATCCAAAATAAACACAATAAATAATAATAACACAAAACAAGTATATTTTGGAATATAGCAATTGTTTTCTCTCAATTCAGACTCAGTTCTCTTGTCTCACCTCTGACACTCTTCCCCTAATGAGCCTGGAGTGCATATTTTTATATTCTGTGGCTGGAGCCTTAATTACCCATTAATAAAATAATTACCTTAAGGCTCCAGCCACATTCCCACGAGAGTTCTAGGGAAGGGGTTTTAACCCTGAGCAAGTCACTTAACCTCCTTGTGCTCCGTCCTTTGGATGAGCCATAAAACCGAGGTCCCATTGTAGGTGGCTCTGCAGCTGCAACTGTTGATGCATAGTTCCCCTAGTCTGTAACTCGCTTTGGATAAAAGCGTCTTTGGACAAATAGATGATTTTTTGGCCTCTGATTAATGTGTTGTCACAGTTTAGATTGCTGGTTGCAAATGTAAACGTTGACAATCCTAATTTGATACTGGAACATGATATTTACATTTACGGGTCGGTACCATGGTGTCTTTGGCAGCTTATTACAGCTTTGTCCATAATCATCATACAACTGTTTTTGAAATGTATTACTGAGTATCCTCCAAGTGTTGTATTAGTCATTCTGATTTTTAGTTTGTGTAAAAAATACTAATGTCAATTGTAATTATACGTAACTCATGGATCATGCTCAGTAAAATTCTTTATAAAACATTTAAACTAGAATAATTTCTCATTGTCTTCAAGTCTTTAAGAAAGACTGTAGTCTATATGTTTGTCAAATAATTTTACTACATTTCATATAAATATTCTATCATTATGTTTTACAGCTATGGGTCAATTAAACCAATACACATCTTTCATGTTAGTTCAGATTGAGAAAGACAAATAATACATTTGTTAGCTATAGAGAACAGCCATAAATAAGCCAACATCAAAAGGATGATGCCACAAAAGCGATCATGCCCCTCTCACTGATAAACAGCCAAAATACATACAGTCTGTTAAAACTGTAGCTCACAGATCTATAACGAAGATATGTATAGTTATGCTACTAGAGTTACTGAAATTGTATATTCAGTATCCTACCCAATTTTATTTGTTTTATTACCAGACGGCAAAGTGCAGCCAGTTTCCAAACCTTAAAGCGGTATTCCTAGTATTCTTATTTTAAGACTGATTGTTTTAATCAAGCTTTGACAGTTTTGCTGGAATTCTGAAACGGGTGTGTCAGACTTCATTAGCATATGACCCCACACCTTCAAAGATGTTGAAATCGACACAACAAGCATCAGAAAGGATCTCAGTCAAAGCACAACACAGCCTGCTCCGGAATTACTAATTCTGCTGATGTCAGACTCAGAATGGTAGCAGCACATAGTGTTTTAAATTAAAATCCAGGACCTTACAAAAAAAGTATTATCCACAGCACTTGTCCCACACAGTAATATCCACTATTAGAAAGTGCATCAAGTGTATTTGGAGACAACTGCCCACTGCTTGAAATAACTTCAATGCAGTCAATAAGTCAAGCAACAGCTTGCAGGAATGAGCTATTCAATTATAGTTCTTGGTTATCTCGTGATTGTTATATACTGTTACAAGTTGTTTAATTCCTCCCTGAAGTTTTTGAAATATATATATATATATATATATATATATACACACAGCTATTTGAAAATTTAAATATGTACAGTATGGGCTTGTTACTACAGAATGGTGGTCTTTTACACAGGCTTGATTTCAGTATCCTATCTAGCTATTTTTATGAATATCTGCATGAAATTGCATTTCTATTTGACAACGATAACATGATTACTGGTATTCTACCACACCAATAAAAAAGGATAACATTTAGTTACACAAAAATGGTAAACTGGATTGTAAACATAAGGTACATTGCAAAATTGATGTTTGACTGAAAATGATTTTCATTTCCTTAGTAACCAAAATCTTTTTTAAAAATGCCTTGCAGTCCTCATGTTTTTTTTTTTTTTAAGACCTTGCAAGTCTTGTAGAACTGTCAATTGCTGGGACTTGCAGGTAGCTTGTCAAAATATATTTTATTACTCTTTATGAAAGACAATGTATAAAAAGCTATTCGTAAGGTGGACAGGGTATGCAAGACTTCTACCTGTTAGTTTAATGGGAAGTGTTTAGCAAGTTTGATATTTGCTCTATGATTCTACAGCTATTGTACCATACACACGAGAAATAAAAGAGTAATGGAAGAAAGTGATCTGTGTGAAACTGTGTGGGTAACATGAATCTGCTACAATTTTGACTTCTTCCATCTAAAGGCCATGACAAATCCCATCAGAAAAATTAAGTTTCACGGGGATATCAGCATAACTGGTGCAGCAGATGTGAGCTACAGTGAATAGAATTCCAAAGGTTGGTTTAGATTTACTAATCTATGTGCTAAATTATGCTGTAATGACAGGCTTCAGTAAAATGAATCAATAAATGTGTGTGTTTTTAATGTATAACTTTTATCATGCATTTTCATTATTTATAATTACCAGAATTATCTTAATTTAATCAAAAGCTCCAACTGTTTCAGCAAGGCTTACCAACATATTCAATTTAGTGCAACTTCAATGGTTCAGGAAAAAATATAAAAGATAAGGTAAGTAAGATATAGAATGGTAGGACCCGACATTGGCGCTAATCAGGGCAACTCATTTTCTAGCCTTTTTTTCTATTGTGTTTTTGTTCAATTCTTTTTTCTATATTTCTTAAATCTTTTTTATTTATTTATTATTTTTTACTTAAAAAGACCATTTGAAATGTTTTCTTGCTTTCATGTCCCTGAAGAGTAGTCACGGTTGTGTGATGCGGGGTAGGCCAGACAGCAGTGATTTTACTAGTTGAACCATGAACCATGGGGGACCCTCTCTTATTTATACTTTTAATCAATATTTTGTTCCATATTTTATTTTGTGCCAAATTAAAATATTACCTGCAAAAATGATTTAGTATACTGTATATCAAAATTATAAAAAAAAAAAAAAAAAAAAAAAAAAAAAGATTCAAAGCTATATGTGAATTTAATATCTGTAACCGACCTGTAAAATTATATGAGTTAATCGTGTTTGCCAGGGTCTGGGGGCTAAAAGAAGTCTGGGAAAGTGATCTATCAGTATCAGCGCTAAAGTAGTTTGTGGTGCTTAGCGGGAAAAAAATAAAAGTATTCTTAGCTGGACTCTGGACAGGGTGGTGAAATTCTTGCAGATCTCATGACCACTAGGTTCCTGTAGTGCACAGCCAATGATGATTTACAGTAAACTCTCAAGGAAAAATCACGAGCGCTGCATTCATAGAGATGCACAGTAACATACTATAAAAGAAGTTCACACAAGTGAGGTAAGTTCACACAAGGGAAGTAACTCACATTATCTTCCTAAACTCATAAGAGCTTGGAAGCCAGACAGCAACTACTGGAAAAGTCCAAATGAAACATTCAAACTGCAATTCATTTATAATTAATAGACTTAGCAACTGAGGGCAAGGTTTAACAAAAACAAAAACAAAAAATCAATACATCAATGATTTTTGGGAAAGCACTGATAAGCAGTAGCAGTTTTGTTTTAATAGCAAGGCCATTCCTCACTCAAAAAATGCATTGTTTTTTTATTGAATACCTACCAGGTTTATGTTGTAGTAGTTAATTAGGCTGTAGTTATGTATGGCCTGCCTTTTTCATCTTTATAATTCACTTGTCAAAGCTGCTTTTTTATGGTCAACTTTTGCTTCAAATTAAAAATAAATAAAATAATGGACAGCTGTTACCTGTCACTGCCAGTGCAGAAAGGAAAATCTACCAAATCTAACAAAGGCATGGGAATGTTTGATCACACTTTTGTGGGAGGGGTAGGAATGCTTCAAAAGGTTAAAGAGGGTTTTATCTTAGCCTACCTTTAATAATATGTTGTCTTCGTGTTGGCCTTTGAGTTCAGAGATCCAATCAGTGTACCGAAATTGCAGCAAAACTGAAGGAAAAGAGATGGAAAGCCAGACTGCAGTAAAAACACCATCCCTTCTTACTCCTTCAACCCAGACTGCTCAATCACAATAACCGATAAGAACGAGGTATGTTTTAAGGATCGTGAAAGTGTTGTAATTCTTCAACTTAAGTTTAATTACTTTATCGTTTTTCAAACAGTAATAACGCTGCCATTACAAAATAACTCACCCATTGTTGCACTTATTTGCTCTATGCTCCTGATTCCCCTTTTAAAAATGTATTTAGTAAAACGCATATCAAAATGTAATAAAGCACAGAGAAAGCATAGGGAAGCTGTGTAAAGCCCAGAGAGGTATGGTAAACTATAGAAAATGCATAGTAATTTGGAGAAGTATGGGAAAACTGCAAAATGACTTTCAAATTTACCACAACAAGCTTTTATAAGCAATCTGGTACAGTACTGTAAAGTAGGCACATTCACCTCAAACACACACAATTTACAATGCAATTTACAGTAGTGTCTCGTTTTCTATAAAATAATAATAATAATAATAATAATAATAATAATAATAATTACAAAATAAATAAATAACTACTACACATACGTGCCACATACCCTAAATGAGACAGACAGACACACCTTTGGGAAAGATTCCGTTTTCTCATGGTCTTCCTGCACCCTCTTGTGTTCAAAGGACCATAGCACACCCAAGAAAAAATCAAACTGTAAACAAACATGGCTCCCGTGGACTGACTTTCAGGTTTGTTGTACAGCCGTTTTTAATTTTCATAATAAAGCTGCATTTTAGTAATTTTAATCATGAATGTGAAGTATTAGGCTAATAAAGCCCTTGTAATGTACAGTAACATACATATTAAGAGGTGCACGACCATTACCATACAAACAGGCTAAATATATGCGCACGAGAACAGACTCATTGGAAAACAATACAAACGAATGGAAGAAAATATAAAATGTTTACAGAATGTTTAAATGTGAATTATGTTCCAGCTGTGTTCACGTACTGTACAGATTTTGCATCAATATAATCTGAAGCCTGCCTACCCCCAAATTATCCACGTTTTAATTTAATTTTGTTTGCTTTAAGTCCCTGCACTCATGTTTGCATCTGTGAAGTTTTTGTTTGGTTTTAATGTGTTTAGTGCAATATTTGTACATTTAAACACATAAGCCAGACAGCCACCAAGTTTAAATACCAGGAACCGCTGGTTCACCAACAAGATTTGGAACAAAGGTTACTATTTTGTCCCTGGAGCAGGTGTACATTTTTTACAAAAAAAGTTATTAGTTTTAAACTCATTTTGAACTTGAAAATCCATTTACTTAATTTTCTCGAATCTATGAAAAGAGGAAAAGTCCTTAATACTGTAACCCACATTTACAAGATGTAGGCAACCAGCAGGAAATGTGGTTCAATTCATGCTTTGGAAGCTACTTTGAGGACAAGGAGGATGCAGAAATGGACCTTCCTGGTTCAGGAGATAGTCAGTGGTCCAGCTGATGTCAAGCCTAAAGAAGAACCTAGTGACTTATAGTTAGATGAAGTGAGAGTGAGCCTTTCGTTGCCTTTGCTTGAGGACTAGCATATTTTCCCATTAAGCCTTTTTTAGCAATCCAAAAGGTAGAAAAGGTTTTTGGATAATAGCTTTCCAGTTGGGGTCCTTTTGTAAGGACATGTTATCGATACTCTTTTTTTTCTTATTCTAATTGTGTGGCTAGTCAAGGTTTTCTGTTTTTAATGTTCTGTTTTTTGGTTTTTTTTTAAAGAGTCCAGTGCAAGGAATGGCAGAATAGCTGTAGAACATTATTCTGTGGAAGCACACAGTGACAACCACCAACAGTACAGAAATAGTACTTTTTTATTGTTCTACTTAAGTAGTGTGACAGTAATTCAGTAATAAAATGATGCTGTACTCTCTATCCTGTTGGAAAAGATTGCAACATCCTGATATCCGTAATTTTACAGGCTGCATCGCTTTCTGACTAGGTTCAACTCCCCTTGACGACAAACTGTTTTTGTTTATTTGTCAAAGTAAAATTTGTCATTAGTTGCCATGCAGTTTAATGTAGTGTCTCAATATTTGTTTAGGGTTAGGCCATGTTGCCAGTAAATTGTACTGTGCTATCTTCACTAATTCACTGCTTTCAAAATGTCACAATTTGTTTTGTGTGTGATTCAGATGGCGGAATAACAGACATTGCTGACAAAACGAATGTCTTTTATACTTTGACAGGTTCAAGATGGCTGACACAAAAGAAATCATAAACCATGCTTATCAGATTGAAAAACTCCTTGGTGAAAGTGACTATCAAGATATCAAGCATGTTCTGAATAGCTTAGAAAACATTATTGTGACTTTGGAGCAGCTTCAGGAAACAAACATTATAAAAGCCCTGTACAGGGTCCTTAAAACCTGCCCTGAGGCTTCTGTGAAAAACAAAGCCAAGTGTTTACTGACAAAATGGAAAAGACTGTATAAAAACCATTGTCACCAGCCCACTGAACAACAGGAAAGAAGTGCTGGCATTAGGAGGCTTTCAAGATCTGGCTAAAACTACAGAGGAGTGGTCAACCCAGCATCACTTGGATCAAAATGAGACACATGCCTTCATTTATGAAATGCAAAATATTAATATTCTTGAAGAAAACTGTAAAAGTTGAGAGTTTTGTATGATTTCAGAAGAAAAGTTTCAACACGATACAGGTGAGATATGTGCAGATGCTTTGTATAAATTAACAAATAAAGATTTTAAAACAGATAATCTTTCTGTTGCACTAACTCCAAATCAGCAGAGTGCAGTAGACACCTCTAATGACACTGTAGTTGCAAGCCTATCCTCGAAAACCCTCAGGCTAACATTATATCCAAATGTACCAAACTATTCTTTCAAGCTCATATTTCAGAAGAGACTACAGAACTGAGGGCTCAAAAATGAAATGAAAAAATGAAGTGGCCAAGAATATTGAAGAAAACATTTTTGTCCTCCATGGCAAAAATGTTAAGAAGTATAAGGCTAACATAAGAAGCTTAGAAGTTAGAAGTTTCTAACTTGAGGAACTCCAAAACTTCTCACTTGTGTCAAAGCTTACTGTGTGGGCAGTTGAGCCCCAAGACATTTGCTGAGGTGTCCGCAATGGAAATGGCAAGCAATGAGCTGAAGCATCTCAGAGCAGTGTACACAGAGTCCGCCATTAATGAACACCAGCTCCCTCAGGGGTTGGAAGGGACGAAGACAAAGAAATTAAAGTGCAGGTGTTGTGAGACGTTTGACTGCACAGTTACAGTCATTGCCAGAGGAACACTCTTCCTTCCAGGCTGGGTAAGGAATGGAAACCCAGATGAAGAGATCTTCTTCTGGATTTTCTTGTTCGGATATTCGCTCATAATTTAAATATTCGTTCGGATATTCGTTTGTTTTCAAAATAAGACATATTGCTCAGAATGCAGGCAGAGACAGCATAGCAGCAGGGGCAGGGCGTGGCCCCTGTGTGTGTGTGCCTTTATTTTACAGCAAGACTTTACAATATGTAACAAGTTAAAGTAGAAAAATGTCCCAGGATTGAAGAATACATTGTGTAGGCCTTAATTTACTCCAGTGAATTAACTACAAAACAAAGGATGCCAAATAGCAGTTCAAGTTACACATTGTTTTGTTTATTCCCGAAATAATACTACATAGCTGACACTGCATTTTATTTATTTTTTAACTTTATTTTTCATTCCTTGCCGTTGCTGTTTCTTCACAGTAAACAGTGACCATAGACACATTTTCATAACATGAGGTTTACTTGCCTTTTTCTGTCCCATGAGATTCTGGCTTGCTCTAGCGCATGCTTTTTTGACCCAGGTGGCATTCCATAGAGATCACAACACGTGCACGTGCATAATTTGGTTTGATTACTATTGGCTGTCTAAAACTTTTAAATAGGGCTGAAGAGCTGCTGTGTTGATCCTGTTTATATATATTTAGCAATTTAGCAATTTTTTAAACTGCAGCTTCTGGTGAGGCGGTAAATAAGTGCATGGTATTTTTGTAATTTCTAGTGAATACGAACATCGATTTTTATCTAGTGAATACGAACATCAATTCAGAGTACGTGTCAAAAAATATTTGTTCGGATATTTGTCCCAGCACTATAATGTGGTCATCATTCTCAAAACCCAGTATGTATGAAATTACAGTATGTATGAATTGATCCTTGCATCATTTTGAAGCCTGTCCAAGAAAATTACAATTTTCTGTTGCTGTGTCCCTAACACAGAAGATAGCAGTTATTTTTATAGGATAGGAAAGAGTTGCTGGGAACCGTATATGAGGGCTACAGTGTTTATGGAAGTGTCAGAATTTATAATTGTCATTGAATTCTAACTAGTGGTGTCTAAAGGCATTGACAAAATGGAACAGTGTATTTTAAACAAACCTGCTATACAGTAGTATCTTGCTAAACTGGACATGTCGGGCAGTAGACAGGTTGTCCAGAATAACACACACACACCTACATTTATAATGTTCAGTTTATTTTAAATGTGCTGGAATAACATTAATGTGTTCTCTGTAGACATTACATTATGTAAAAAATATAAATTTGTCTATACAGTATACAGTAGTAAAATCAAATGATTACCTAGCGCACATTCTTTTTACTCTAACTTATAAGCGACTGGTAACACAAAATAAGTCATGTTGCTGCATTGTACAAATTACGATACTATACAGTACCTTACATATACTGCACACACTTTACAGAAATAAATAATTTTCTTATATATATATATATATATATATATATATATATATATATATATATATATATATATATATATACAAGATATGTCACCGACGTTTATTTTGTATGCTGCAAATCGATGACATAAACAAAAGAGCAACTTTACTCAGTCTGTTTTCGTTAATTTCTTTAAGCAATTAAAAATAATGACATTTTAATTACTGTTTTCCGCAAACCTTGCGACCTTAGATCGTCTGGAAATCTAGCGTTTTTTAACCATGACTTCTTTGGACTAACATAGTAGGCTACGTATCTGAACATAGACCAAAGACAAATCTGTCTTAGTCAGACGTGTATATATATATATATATATATATATAATATATATATATTATATATATATATATATATATATATATAATATATACACACACACACAGCTCTGGAAAAAAATAAGAGACCACTGCAAAATTATCAGTTTCCTCACTCAAAACTTTCCTTTTCAACTCTTTGGGCATGGTCAATAGTTATTTTTTGATTCCAATTACTTCTGAGGTACTACTAGCACTGTTTTGCCATCCAGCTGGTCCTATTGAAAGAGGATAGTGATGACCACACGAGTGGTTTTTATACTTTTCCTCATTAAATAAGATTTGGTTCAGGTGATCCCCTAATCAGTACCTCATTCAGTAGAATGAGGTGTGCCTTTGTTGGAATTCAACAGACACTTTGTTGGAATTCAACAGACACTGGAAACAGAGCTGTGTGTGTGTGTGTGTTTTGTGTATATATATATATATATATATATATATATATATATATATATATATATATATATATTATATATATATATATATAACAAAAAAAAAAAGTGTTTGGATTATGCAAATCACAGTGATCTAATGTCACACTTAATAAAATATTATTGGGGGACATACGTTGTGTCAGCTATATCCAAATGTAGGACATAAATGTGTCTATATTAGCGAGGGACACCTATACCATATTTGTATTTATTACATTGGAAAAAAGGTCTTGAAATATTGTTTTCTCCCTGACTGTGAGGTGTCCCTTTGTTTCTGCAGAAGATAATGGTTTCACCCCTCTGTTTTCATCTGACCTGACATTTTGAGGTTTAAGTGGGTCAGAATGCCTGACAGTAATAAAAAGCTGTATGTGGGTCATGGCATGCCAAATCAGCAATTCTAGACACATTTTTCATGGTCACCATCTCAGAATGCGATGACTTTATCAGGCTAACACGTTCAGTGAGAATTCCGTAATTCTGAAAATAATGCAGTTGGGACATTGCCACTTTGGGGATTGTAGTATGGACTAATTGACAAGACCTGGTATTTTCTTCACATTCAAAGATTTGGTATGGATGACCCATTTGTGGTTACTGTATAAAAGTATGGTGGAACTCAGTTGTCATTGAATAAGTACCCTACAGAATTGTGCTATATTGGCACAGCGGAGTGAGTAAGTCATTACTTAGTAGCATATTTGAGTATCCCAGAGTGACAGCTGGTATTCGGTTTGATCATCATGCTTGCCCATGGCCATTGCATAAGCGGTGGAATTTTGTGTAATTAAATTAAATAAACTGTGCCTGAAGCTAAAGTGTGATGCAGTAAACTCAAATGTGTCACAAGTCTCAAAAGTTTAAATTCTTAACCAGATTAATAATAATAATTAAATTGTTTTGTTGTTTTTGTGCGAGTATGTTCTGGCAGAGGCAAGGTAACAGCTTGTCCTCTGCCAGGAATAATTCATAAAAAAAAAAAAAAAACATTGTGCATAAGGTGGCCATCTCCCAAATTAATTAAGTGATTAATTTGTTGCTAATCGGGAGATGGTCACCTGCATAAATACCTGCAGCGCTCTCTCCTCAGGGTGGGTGTGTACAGAGGAGTGTACGGGAGAGCGAGAGGCGAGTGAAAATGAAACTAAAGAACAAACTAAGGAACAGTGAAGGCACTTCCCCAGTGTGAACTTAGCTTTTGTTATTGTTTGTGTTCATGACTTTGTTGTGTTTAAATGTTTTATTTTGTTCTGCCAGCAGTGTTTTCTGTTTGTTTAAATATTTTATTTATTTTTGTTATTTTAAATAAATGATGCCGCAAGTGTCTTTTGCCTGAGGTACTGTATTTGGTCTCTCTGTTCCTGCATCAGGCATGATGTCACCACTCGTCATCCTGTCACACTGAGACATAATGATTTAATTTTAGTCAAATCTGAAATGTCCTAGTGTAGCATATACAGTGTATATATGTGTGTGTGTGTGTGTGTCTATATATATATATATATATATATATATATATATATATATATATATATATATATATATATATATATATATAGCTCTGGAAAAAAATTCAGTTATGCAAAATTATCAGTTTCTCTGGTTTTACTATTTATAGGTATGTGTTTGGGTAAAATTAACATTTTTGTTTTATTCTATAAACTACTGACTAATAAACTACTCCCAAATTCCAAATAAAAATATTGTCATTTAGAGAATTTATTTGCAGAAAATGACAACTGGTCAAAACAACAAAAAAGATGCAGTGTTGTCAGACCTCGAATAATGCAAAGAAAATAAGTTCATATTCATTTTTAAATAACACAATACTAATGTTTTAACTTAGGAAGAGTTCAGAAATCAATATTTGGTGGAATAACCCTGATTTTCAATCACAGCTTTCATGCGTCTTGGCATGCTCTCCACCAGTCTTTCACATTGATGTTGGGTGACTTTATGCCATTTCTGGCGCAAAAATTCAAGCAGCTCGGCTTTGTTTGATGGCTTGTGACCATCCATCTTCCTCTTGATCACATTCCAGAGGTTTTCAATGGGGTTCAGGTCTGGAGATTGGGCTGGCCATGCCAGGTCTTGATCTGGTGGTCCTCCATCCACACCTTGATTGACCTGGCTGTGTGGCATGGTGCATTGTCCTGCTGGAAAAACCAATCCTCAGAGTTGGGGAACATTGTCAGAGCAGAAGGAAGCAAGTTTTCTTCCAGAACAACCTTGTACTTACCTTGTATTTATATATATATGTATAGAAATGTGTATATGTTGTAGTACATATTATAGTATCTTAAGATTTCATGTTTTACTATACAGTATATCACATTCACTATCTTATGTATTCTTGGTGGAGTTCAAGTCAGTGTTAGACAAATGTCCTGGATTTTTAGTAACAAACAATCCAAATATATGTGTATATTTTAAATTGAAATGTTTGAAGTCTGTTATGCTCATCGGTGGTTAAGTGTTTTCTGGCGTGTGGAATATACCCTTATTAAATACTGTTAGAAGATGGGGGTGCAAAGTCACTATTACAACTCGAATGTAGTAGAGCTCATGAGGTTAGAGAAGAGAGCTGGGGTTCGTTCGTCTTGCCTTTTGTGTTACTCTGCACTTGAACAGAAGAAACACAGTGAATTCTGCAATGTGTTCCATTCAGGAACCTGACACTTCTTTATATTGTGGAACATGAAAGGATTTCCTCTAAAAAACAGAAATGATGTAATAAACTGACATAAACTGTATAACACCATTTTTCATGGTATGATACATTGCTTGAATGCTGATAAGACCCATGCAGCCTTATGGGTGAGTTTTAATTGAAGTCTTTCAATTGACTCTTATTAGAGTTAATGGGGCCTTGCTGTGACTAGGTCCAGCATATTTCCACACATGTACTGTATAAACACAATTATTTTGTATTATGAATAGCAGAAAATAACTAAAGTATGGTTGTGTAGTCTCAACTGGATCAGCAGCCTGTTACACATTAGAGCACCATGTTTATCCACACAATGATTTGTCAAAATAGAAACTGGAATTGTGTGTGACAGGCATGCCAGTGTAGTGGCAGTAATAATCTGTTTGGATAAAGGACAATGAATTGCTCATTCAGTAAAACATAGGCCTTTCCTAGTAGCAGCAGCTGTCAGGGATTGAGGTTTGCTGTCTGTAGTAATCTAACAAACTGCAACACTGGTAATTATTGATCACCATATGTATACCTACAGTCAGAAAGATATTTGGTAAGGTAGCCAATCTAAAAAAAGAGAGAGAGCAAAATCATTAATTGTGCAGAGTGCAGTAAGTAAAATCAATAAGCAATTTCCAGACTTGCTGCATCTACAGAACCACTGCTTGTATGCAAATGTAAGCATGACCACCCACACTTTTGTCTGTGCTACAAAGATACGTGCTTAGAATGTGGGATTATAGTATAACAATAGCTGTACTGAAATAAGAGCCAGAGTGGCTTTGTGCAAGGTGACATTATGCATAACATGGCGGTGTACATGAACTACTAATAGAAAGTACCAAAGACAATAACAACAGAATCAATGCATAGAAGGCATTACAGATAACTACAAAAACCCTAAAAATAACTAGAATTCATAAGCGCACTCCATTTTGTTGCCATGTATTAGTTTTTTTAATATGTAATGGTGTCCTGGGTTTTTTAATACCTACATCTGAACAGCAGTAGAGAAAACCAGCAACCCTTATGGAGCCAGTTATTTTGAATTACACTAGACAGTACGGTAGACTGATAATAGAATGCGTGCTGATAGTAGCAGTAGTATTATAAATGAGACATACTGTGCAGGTTAACATTCTGCTTAGTATTAAAAGAAATGAAGGAACTGAACAACTTGCAGGAATTTACAACAAGCCGTTTCAATAGTTTAACACATAATATTCAATACAGTGCAGAAAAATCCTGACAGAGTCATTACAGCACATGTTGTATGACAGCCCTCATAAGGGTTGTTGTAAGTGGTTGTTGAACTCCACCTGCTTCATTCAGTACATACCAATATTGAGACCCTTCAAATGGACATAGTTACACTGTATGATTTATACAGGCTAGCGATTTTATCCTAGACATACAAAGGAAAAACTATTTTAAACTAATGATCTTCAGTATAGTGTCATTTTAAAACATTACATTACAAACAGTAGGTACAGTAAGGATTACCAGGCATGGAGGCTTGCAAGAGTACTTGTATCTGTGTTCTCCATGGAATCTACGTGGAAACCTGTTAGATTAATTAATTTTGTTTCTTTTTTTGCCAAACCACTGGTAAACAGAGATGTCTTTATGTGGAAATACATATAGATTTCATATACATATACCAATGTATATGAAGGGAATGATTTCTGTCTGGACATGGCAGTAGCTCTCACTGTTTAACTTTAATTGGTACCCTGTTTCTCATTGGCATACAAAAATGAAAGCAAATACAGAATGTTTCTGAGATGTGTGCGTAATGGACTTTAGTGGACTGAACATTGTGCAGAGATGTGTTGTGGTTTGTATGCTGTATACTGGTTTACAACACCAAAACCACCAGGAATAAAAAGAATGCAAGAATGATCCCCTTTGCTAAATAATGTATCCCTATATATCTAGCCTAAGAACCAAGTAATGTAAGACTGGGGGAAACTAATTTATTTATTTATGTATGTATTTATTGTTTGTAGTGTTGTATTTTATGTTAGCTTTTACACAATACAAATTATTCATGTTACACGTGTTGATGTATTTGTTTTAAAACACAAAATTAAACATTAAAAGTACACTGCATGACGTTTTGGGCACATACCAGAAGAATGGGTTTTCCCTTGTTAGATGTGGTAGGAGTGACTGTTGGAGCGAGTCACATGACAGATAGAGCTGACGGTTCCTGCCAGCAGCGCCATGTTAGTAAAGAGGCGCATTAAGACACGGGAACTCAGCAGGTAGAGCAACAGTAAACATATATAAACATCGCAGCACTGTTAAAGCAGTACGCAAAACACACTGACACTGGTAAGTGTTATGTACTGTATTTTTTAAACCGAACAGGTGACAGTTAGTTTTATATTATGATGTGTTGTATGTTATCTATTATGGAGAGCAAGGACTTATATCGAAGAAAAAAAGTACATGAAAGAGGCCTGGAAAGCAAAGTATAAAACATATTTTTTAAGGAAACTGTAGGCCTGGACCAATGTCGTTAGTTTTAACATTTATCAAATTGAAACAAATGAATTACAGCTTTCACGCGTTATGCACGTACACTGGCTGACTGTGTTGTCTGCAGACATTATTTTGAATTAAAACTTGCATTTTCTACACACTGACATAACTAATCTTTGACACTTAACAGTGTGTATTAAATACATCGTTATCGTCCTAGTATTATTTGTACTTTTTTTAAAGGTGTTTTACGTACTACAATCAGCTGACTAAGCCCTCCTCTGACTGTCACTCGTTACAGTTTGTGTAATGTAACTGAAAACTCCAGTCTTCGAATACAGCATATTGGCAGTGTTAATTTAACAGCGCAAACATCTTCATTTAATGTTATTTTAGTACATTTTTTAAAATCTGAAAATATGTTATTTGGACTTTTTGTTGTTTGTTATACTTTACTATATAGTTACTGAGAAACTGATCAAATTTTGTGACTCAGCTAGTCAAGTTCATGATACTAGCAGTTAGCACATGATCCACAACCAATGCAGTGGGGAATTTCCAGTGCACTTCATTTGAGCCTACCTAGTTGTACGTTGTGGGTACGGTGCCTTTATTGTTCATTGACAAAGCGTTGTGTTAAAAATAACAAAATTAGTCATTCTTCTTTTGTAGCTAAGTTTACATCTATACAGTATGATGTAGTATGGGCGTAGATGTGGCACGGCCAAACAAACTGGATGTACTGCTTATCCCATGTTTTAAGGCAGTTAGTTTGGATTCATACGTGCACTGTATGCTACTGTAAAGGTGGTCAATTATATTTTACAACTATGTACTGTGCTGTACCCCTGACACGACTAAATATGAGTGCATCTATAGTAACTACTGCAAGACTGCCACTTTGTTAGGTTAATTCATTGCAATAACACAGTCCATAACAAAATGATATTTTAACAATCTAAACAGCAGGGATCTAAACTGTTTTCCCTCATTTTATCATCATTAAATATCAAATTTTCAGATGCCTTGCCGTCAATCTCTTTTTTTTTTTAATAATTATTTTTTTAGTACTCAATTTAGCTACCTTTAGTACCAAGGCCTAAAGTTATCCAACTGGAATTGATTTGACCACGCTTTGCTCCCTCCACAACTTCATCACTGGTACTGTAGCAGTCTGTCTGACCCAACCTGTTTAGTTTTATTCTTGTTAAAATCTGCACCTCTGTTTTACAGAACAGTATGGAAGATCTGCGTAATAACCAATCCTATGGGTGCTTTTTATGGCTTCCTAAATGTGGCCCATGTGCTGGTGTACAGGTGAAAAGATTAGAATGTTTTGACCGACTGACTCTGCAAGTGTCTGCAAGAAAATTCTATACACTTAAGTGTTGTTTACACACCTTTTGCGTAGATCCTGCATGCTTATCTGACCAGAAAATCTATATTTAAGTAAAAACACGATAACTAATTGAAACCGACTGGGCTTATTTAGTGTATATAGTGTATTATTTTACAAGTAACCTCAAACCATACTCTGTATATTGGATTTCAATAGTCCGTTCAGCCAATCGGAATGTTTCAAAATGCATATGTTAACTATCACATCTACAGCCCGTACTACTGGATACTGTAAGTGGTAGTACCTTACCTGTACATTGCTCATACACACAGCTAGATGTGATGCTTTAAATTAACTCCTTGAAGGAAAAGCAAGGGACAAGACTTTATTGCATTGCTACCAACACCGTACCATAATATTTTGGTCGAAATCATCATGCCTTTGTATTTATGTATTTCTCACTCTAGACTACAAAGCAAATGCTGCTACTGTACAATTAGCCTGTCCTATAGTTTTGATAGTGATCCATCGTATTAGTAAAAGGGCAATGATTGTTGCCTTGTGAGATGTGGTACTGTGTACAGTATGCAGCTTTATTTGTGCTAGGCAGAGAAAAGCACAGAGTAAAGCACATCTATAGGAGCACACATTTAAGGTTGTGGTGTCGTTGTTGCTGACCTTTTAGTATTTGATGAAGAGAGCATGTTAAAATAATGAATATTTGCTGTAAAACATTTGAGCATGTTTGAACAATCACAGGATCAACAAGAAATCAGCTACATAAATAATACAGTAGTCTCTGCATATAGGAACACCTCTTAAGAGAACGCTTTGGCTTATGGAATGGATTGTTCCTATTGTATGTGCTCTGCCTAAAGGAACAGGAACTTCACTTAAAAGAACACCTTTTTGGCATTGATTAGCAATTAGTTGCTAAATGATTCAAAATTAATACAGTACTGTTTTTTAACCTGATAACTACATCATCAAATTCAAATGGTTTATTAAATCTTTTCAAAACTGACTTCTCATCTCAAGGGTAATCTAGAGCTGCTGCTGTATTTGTTAACATGTGTATGGGTGCTGTGTTAATAACCATTGTGTTAAAATGTATTCTTGTATTCATAATTACTCTTAGACTGCCACTGCTGCATTTTTACTGTATGTAGGGGTGTTTTTTTTATTTAGTTTGTCAGTTAGTTTATTGATGTGGGTTCATCAATTAGCTTATTAACATATGCTTGCCTATTACTCATCTCTTCTGTTAATTTCATATCTTAATGCATGTGCTTCATGACATAAGCATTTATTGATTCATATCGTGATTAGCCTTGGAATATTGTGTCCAGTGATCAACTCTTCGAGAACACTTTGCTTGCATCCCGAGGGGTCTTCTCTCTGCCTTAGACACTGTATTACATGTATTGTTTGTTACATTGTCACACAATTCTGTGTTCCACAATTGTCATCCCTGACTTGCAAATAAAACCCCACCTTTGTGTTATCAACAGCACAGCCTCCACATTATACTGTACCTGAAATTATTTAATTTAATTTATTTATTTAGTTAAATTTTTATAGATTTTCACTAGTCAATGGTTGTATTTATCCATAGGCTTGGATGTAGTTTTTATGAGAGAGAGAGCGAGAGAGAGAGAGAGAGAGAGAGAGAGACTTGGATATTAGTGTCTGTAATAAAGACAATAAACGGGTGTTAAGGTTCAAATTGCAAGTGAATTTAATGAATTATAATAATAACGTAAATTAAGTCAATATTAAAGATTATTTATATGTTTTGATAATTCAGGAAAGGTGACTTAAACTGGATAGATAATGAACTGCAACAAATAATGTATTTTTAAGGAAAAGGTGTTTCAATGGGGTTTTTATTTTTTTCTTAGTCTCTGTCAGAGTAGGAAACTATTTGTCTTGCTCTCTTGTTTGGCGCTCCTGTTGGTGGAGGATGACTGTAAATCTTCACAGAGACAGATTTGTTAAAAGTGTTGTTGAGTGATTGAAAATTAGACATTTTGTGTTTTGAAAGTGGTCTCGGGGTGCACAAGAGTCAAATATTGGTCAAAGGTCAAGTATAATCTTCTAGACCAATATGCCATTTTGACGTCACTGCTGTGGTATTATGGCTTTTTTTCGAATTGCTCAAGATGCAAATATAGCCTTCAACTGTATGTGTATGTCTGTCTGTCTATGTATGTATGCCATTTTACTTATCCCCCCCCCCCCCCCCCCCCCCCCCCCAAACTTCCAGACAGTAGATTTGGAGACTAGGCCTCCATACCACATCAGCAGGGTATTCTTTGATGTGACTGATGGAACAATCACTCGCTGAAGCGCAGCTCCCTGTTAAATGTTTTTTTTTTTTTTTTTGTGTGTGTTTTTTTTTAAATAATTTAATTTCATGCTCCAGTGGATTTACATTGTTCCTTTCACTTGGTAGGTAAAATATCTCAAAGTGGCCAGCTGAAAAGAGTCCACCTTTTAGTGTTCCCTTTTAATGTTGGTATGTTTTTATTGATACCGTTGGTTGCAAGTCATTAACATTAACTTCTTAACATGGTAATCTCTGTTTAATTGATTCTCAGATTCCTACCATAATTAACTAACCACTTCTAATTGATATAGTATTATTAGAGTTAAAGCATTGTGAATAAGGCCTACCTTTGTCACATCACTGGTATATGCCATGACGCTAAATCTAATAGAGTAAAACATTAAACAGACATCAATGCCTAATTAAATTAACATAAGGATCAACAATGAAAGTTGATGAGTATAGGTTACCACTATTTTGAAAACTGAGAAACCGAATTGTTCAAACACTAATTCACTACATCAACAGCAAGGAGGAAGCCGTAGATAGATAGATATAGATAGATAGATAGATATTTAAAACTTGCTCATAAAACTTATTTTTGTCATGTCACTTTCAGTTTATGGGCAGTATGTAAGCTTACTGTAACATAAGTACACTGCTGGAAAGCTAAGTATTTCAAACTACTGTAGAGTAGTGGTATTGCAGGGTTGGTATTGCTCAATAAAGTTAGTGGTTTTCATGCAAGTGACTGAAAGGAGAAGGGAAACAAACGTTTTAACAAACAGTTTGTAACTGTGACCTGTGGATATATTCACAGTTGTGCTAACTTGCAAATAAGGCTTTGCCTCGTGTTTAATAATATACAGTGGATGGTAGGAAGTCTGCAAGTCATGTTTTTGGAGCAACAGTTTAGTTAGCCGAGAATCAGCTAAACAGTTGTTAGAAATAAACAGACCTCCGATTGTAATGCTACAAGAAAAAGCTAAACACTTTTCCATATGTTTTCATCCTTCTAAAATAAGAAAACAGTTCCAAAAAGCATATCTTTGAATTAAATTTGTATTTTATAGAAAAAGATTTTCTCTACCAGAGGAAGTTCATATCAGCATATGCATTGACAGGATATGACCTGTATTACTAATTTTAGCAGCACTGATGTAGAAATTTAGACTCAAGATGGAGCATGTGACATGTGGTTATTCATTGCAAGGAGAAAAATGATCAAAACAATGCTTGCTCATCAATGAATGGTTTTACTTTACTTAACATACAACATAATTATGCCTACAGCTATTGACAAGTTTTGCGTCACCTAGACTTTACGATTGAGGTGTGTGTATTTTATATTTATATTTATATATATTATATATATATATATATATATATATATATATATATATATATATATATATATATATATATATATATATATATATATGTGTGTGTGTGTGTGTGAACACAATTTAGATATTTTATTTAATGTCATGTAATCAAAGGACAAAATTATATTGCAAAAGTCTACCTGAAGCCAGTCACTTTTTCGCTAAGTATATGGGAAAACTGCAAAGCAGTATGTAATTCAAGATGTTAATGTAACATTCTGCAGGTTTCGTTCGACTTTATGAAGCAGCATTTGTTATGATGCATTATGTCATGATGCAAAACTTTAGGCCAGCGTTGTGTATGGAAGCAAGTTTTCTGGGAGACATTAAATAATTGTAACAGTATAAAAATTAGCAAGACACTATTTTCTGTAGTTACAGGAAGGGAGGATAGTTTTATACTGTTACAATGATTGTATAATTACAATAGGCCTATGCAGTATCTTATGATTTTAATATTGTATGTTCTATACTTGCAGGGAATATCTTTTAGAAAATTGACTTGATGTGACCAGCTTTTACTAATAACTACTTTTAAGTTGAAGAAGATACGTGATAACAAATATACTCACAGCTGTGGTATTAAACAAGCTTTTGAGTAAGAGAATCAGCCAAGCAGGACTGCTCTACCATCGTTGTAGCTTCCATTCACAATTTTAAAATGAGCAGAGAAGGTATTTTTGTATTTATTATGTGATTTATAAAGTGTATGTACATACTCTGTAAACAAATGACAGTACAATATACAGATGAGGTGCAGCTGTGGCTAACTGAATAAGAAAATTTTCTGGTCCAGAGCTTATCTATACTCTGTGAATATAATATAGATTTATGTTATTGTACAGTTAAACTGTTAATGCAAAAGCTTGATTTTTACAGTTGGTTATTAGTTATCAACATTGAAAAATATGTAAAACTCCTTAAATTAGGTCTTTGAAAATTGTCAAAATGGTCCTTGAAAAGTACTTGAAATTTGTGTCAGAAAAACTGTATGAACCCTGTATTTATGACATCTGGTTGAGTTAAGCAGAGATTGTATATGATTTGTGCAGCTGAGGTTTTGTAAAATTAGTATTATGTGAATTGGGCATACATGTAAAAAGTTTTAGAAATAAAATTTCAAAGACTATGTTTATTAACTAGCCTTGTGTGTGATTTTGTCAGGTTGAATGGCAAGTTGTAAGTGAAGTGATTTCTGAATTTCTTTTTCGACAAAGTTCAAGTTCAAATATGCTTCTGAAAGTGGTCCTAAATGGCTCAGAATCCTTCTGAGAGGATGTACAACCCCCCCAAAAAATTCTAGTGCTGATATTGCTGGTGCTTCTGTTTTTACCCCATCGTAGTAATGGATGTCCTACTGTTAACAAATAACTTTTTAAAAATGTTACTTCTTTCCTTTTAGATACTGAATGATGATTTTCACTGAACAGTAAAGGTAAGCAAGCACGCTGTAACTGAAGTTAATTTGTTATACTGTATGGCATTATTTGTCAGTCATCCAAATGGTACGTTTTTTAAGACGGTCCTTATATCGAGGTTTTAGTTGGTGTGAGCATTGCAGTAAATAAAGCTTTCTCTGTGGCTGTAGTCTGCTCTTAATCAAGCAATGAAATACAAACAGCAAATGCCCAAAAAATGGTTCAGTTTATTCTTTACCCAGCATTGGTTTATGTGGCAAATGAAATTAGACTACTTCCAAGTGTGTAAAAAAACTGAAACTGATCACACTTAGTTGTTTGTATTGTGTTTTAGAAATAACACATCAGTCTTTAGTATCTTCAGATTTGCACAATTTTCTGCACAGCACAAAATAGCTTTATTATAATGAAGGAGTTCAGCATACTTGGCATAGCAGAGTTCTGCAAGTTTATTCTTGATCTTTTTGCTGTAAATTCAGCCTATGTTAATAAAAATAGGCAACACCATTGTCTCTAGTTAGATATTTAAGCCACCATCCAAACAGTCAATATAAAATCTACAATGCAAAATACTCATTAAACTTTGTATTGGCTTAAGTCCCATTATCACTACCGCCCTCTTGATTAGTTTAACTTTTTATTAAGTCTTTTAAAATGTCCTTTTTCCCTTACAGTCTTTGCCATTCTGCTTTGTTTAAACATATTATTTTTGTTAATACAGGACGTATCGTATTCTACAGTAGACCACCTGTGGCAACCATGTCAGCAAAATCCTCCCTGTTCAAAGTCATCCTATTAGGAGATGGCGGAGTTGGGAAGAGCTCCCTCATGAATAGATACGTGACCAATAAATTCGACACCCACCTGTTCCACACCATCGGCGTGGAGTTCTTAAACAAGGACTTGGAAGTAGACGGACACTTTGTCACCATGCAGATCTGGGACACTGCCGGCCAGGAAAGGTTCAGGAGCCTGAGGACTCCTTTCTACCGCGGCTCTGACTGCTGCCTCCTCACATTCAGCGTGGATGACAGCCAGAGCTTTCAAAACATCGGCAACTGGAAAAAGGAGTTCATGTACTACGCCGATGTCAAAGAACCAGAGAGCTTCCCCTTCGTGGTCCTGGGAAATAAGGTGGATGTTGCAGAGAGGCAGGTGACTTCAGAGGAGGCCCAGACCTGGTGCAGAGAAAACGGCAACCACCCCTATTTCGAAACCAGTGCCAAGGATTCCACCAATGTCGCAGTAGCCTTTGAAGAGGCGGTCCGTAGAGTTTTGGCCACAGAGGACCGGACGGACCACCTGATCCCTACAGACACTGTAAACCTCCATAGGAAGCCCAAGTCAAGCTCTTCCTGCTGTTGACTATTTTATTTGTCACTTTGGTGTGCCGTAGAAGTTCAAATGCATAGACTGCTATTAAAAAATAAAAAATAAATAAAGGGGTACAAAAACCCTCATACATTGTCCTCTAGCTTAAAACTCCCCTTCTCACAAACACTCATCTTATCAAAAGCCATTTCATAATGCTGAATATTGGCACCCTTATGTATCCGCCTGCAGGTATGATTTTTGAATGAAGCAGGTTAAATAGTCTTTTGATGGCATAACTTTTTTGTTTTTTTTCAATTGGGTAAAAGTAAAAAACATATTAAGTGCCAACTACAAAAAAATGTTAAGACTACAATTATCTTACGTAATTGTTCTGTTGCCACTTTAAGTTTTAAATCTAAAGATCTAGAAGTAACTGTCAATGGAGAGGACTTAAATACTAAAAGCACTACTAATATTAATTCAGAAATGAAAAAAGAGGTGGTGGTTTACAAATCTGACAATGGCAATAAGCTTGTTTTAGCTTGTAAAACTATTCACTTGAATCTTGCCTCTGTATTAATCTGAGATAGTAATAACCAGCCTTTAACTGATTGTATAAAGCTCTAGTAGACTTTAAAACCAGATTAAACTTGTGGTGACTGAAGTGTCTGTCCATAAGCTCTAATTATATTTTCATGAATCAAAGGTAAATGTTTACATCTTGCCTGCTTTGTACTGAAGGCACTGCAGTGCAGCTATGGATTGCCTACATGGTTTTCTGTTGTACAAACCCAGTTACTGGTTCCTATTCCTAGTCATTAAATACACTAATCCAAGGACAGTGCTTGTGCAGTGAGACTTGAACCGTGGCTTAAATGGGCGATTAGCAAAGACTACGTGTTCATTTTCTTTTAACTTGCATGGCTGACATTGCTGTAAAAACACACCTGTTAAGTTAAACCTAATAAAAAACACAAAATCCCCACCACCACCACCACAACCACACACGGATAATTCAAGAAAAGCTCAACTATCCTCAACAAAACTAACTGGTTCCTCCCCCTTTTTCCTGTTTTACAGACCTGACACCAAGTGATTTTTTGGCTAGTTTCCACACTTTTCTTCTTCCCCCTGGCCATGAGTTAGCTCAAACGTGGTTTACAAGCAGCAATCATGGGAACTTAATGCAAATCACGATGCAGTGTCCAGTGTATGTGTTGACCACCATCTGCTGCTAAAACATTTGCAATTGTGAGCATACAGTGGTTTAAAATATGACAGGAATTGTCTACTTTAAAAGTTTTACCTGAGAGTTTATGATTCAGCATCTGGAGAGTTGCGTGGATTGCATGTAGTGTTAAAAGGATTAACTGCACATATTTACCCCAGCCCCTCCCTTCTATCTCATAGAATCTATTGATAGATGGCAGGCAATGAAGCATTGCTTTGTTCTCAGGATTTTAACATAGCGCCTTGATGTCTCGCTATATAAATGCTTTCTTTTCTGCCCCACAGTGGAAGTGTATCACTGATTAACATTTGCCCATCTCTTGTGTTAACAAGACCAACTAATATATTCTAAAACAAACTGAAATGTTGTTTCTTTTTGTTATTTACCTGTGACAAAAATGTATAGTGATAATCACAGCAGAGTACTTACACTTCAATATCAGTCATGCCAGTAAGCCTGAATTATCAGGCTTCTCTGCAAAATCAGTGGCAGCCATCTACAACTATAACATATGCAGATCAATTCTGGTACAGTGAAAAGAAAATGTGTGTGTGTATATATATAGATATATATATATATATATATATATATATATATATATATATATATATATATATATATATATATATATATATATATAGATAGATATATATAGATAGATATATATATATATATATATATATATATATATATATATATATATATATAGATAATATATAATATATATATATAAGGTCAGAGTCCAGTCAAAAGTTCCTAATAAAATTCAAAAATGGCATTGTTAAACATATACCAAGAAGTCCAGAGGATGAGGTCAGAGTAACACAGACGTGGAGGCCTGTACTGGTGCTGAGCTGTAGAGGGGCAGAGTACACCTGCTTGAAACCAGGTTTTTCATGATTACACTATGTAACACAATTTTTGTTCCTGGGTAGTAAGTGTTATTTCCTAATTGCTTATGCCTCAAAAGTATAGAAAATGGCGATTATTCCCCACAAACTTTGCTTTTGTGACCAGGACAGTGATATTTTGAAATATCACTATTTCCAATGAGAAAACAGGAGCTTTTGTGTCTTTTCGTTCACATAAAGTCAGAAAAAAACAACATATGAATCCAAATTAACATGTATTTATACTAAAGTAATACAAAAATGACTACAAAAGATTTAGAAGCGAGTAGTTTTTCGAGATTTACAATTATACTGTAAATTTACAGTATAATCGTAAATCTCGAAAAACTCACTATAACAATTCACTATAAATCTGTGGCCTCACAAACTCACTTGAGCAAGAAAACTACATTTTATATTTTCAACACTATCACAGAATTAAGCAGTGAATCCCTGTATCCTTCTCTCTCTCTCTCTCTCTCTCTCTCTCTCTATATATATATATATATATACATATAATCTAAAAAGACTCAATTGAACCATTCTAAATTTCTTGTTAAAAATAAAAAATACGGCACATGCTGTTAAAACAAAACACATTTTTATTGTTTAAGTGAGAGTATGTCATAAGTTACAATTATTATTTTTTATTATTATTATGATAATCAAACATTGTTAATCAATGAAGATCGAAATGCTGCTGTTTCAAGGAGTAGTTTTATTTTTTCTACTCCAAAGCAGGGTTCCTGATAGTTATGTATATGTCTTAACTGTAATCAACGTTCATAAATTGAACATTTTATAGCTTTATCAAATAATTCAAATATTTTTTATGAACTGTTGGTTCAAATATACTGTTAATACTAGCATAGTTTTTTTTTTTTTTTTTAATCTGTAAAAATAGGGAAGATGTCAGTTTTGCTGGAATAGGAATTGTGTCAAGGACAAAAGCCAACCTTAATAAACACAAAGTTTGTTGGAGATAAAATCCCTCTTTTCACCCACAAAGCAGGGATACTAAAGGCAATGTGAGCTTCCCTTAAGTATTCTTACCTCATAACAAGAAAAACAACCAGTCTCAAGGTCAGATAGCAGTTCAGTGGCAATGCTATGACTAACAAATGTGAGAGGTTGACTACTGTTAAGAGAATCAATTTCATTATAGGCTCAAACTCTAGGTTAATGTTCAACATATTATGAGTGATCTTAATAGCGATGATAATGAAACAGCAACATCTTTATTGCTTGACAATAATAAACAGTGCAGTGTATTTTTGGAGTGTATCCTTTCCCACATCTTACCTGTAGTTTTAGAAAATATTTTCTAATTAAACTGGGAATTGCCATCATAGAAAATACATTATAATAAGTACAGCTCAATAAAAAACCCAGTTCAAAACTGAGCTGCTGTATGTGCAGCACAATGCAGTAGACATTAACTCAAGAGGTGCTTCTTGCCAAGAAACTGTACTTTTCTGTCAAAGGCAGTTGATCGAATGGGAGCATTTGGTTCATAAAATGGATTCATCGCAAACTATAAAAGAAAGATCATACAATATATTACTTTCAGCAAGTGTTGTATACTGAGAAGTACTATGCAGTGTGTAACCTTTAACAAATAAATAGCAGGAACAACCTTTAAAATAAACTCCTAAGCACAAATATACAAAAATAAGTCGTCCAGATGGCGGATAAATCTCAACAGCAGTAGTAAAAATTAGTGCTGGATTTATTTTTCTGGAAAAGACCAAAAAGAATATGGCACGTCTTTTTAAAACTAATCTGATTTCAGTCTGCTATCAGTTGCATTCTACTTTGGAAAGAAGTTTGTGTTATACTTTGTATACATTGTTTGAATATAGATGATTCAATTAAATAACACTCAACACACTAAATATCACCTCGTGATGTACTAAATGTGAGTAAACCTACTGTGCTAAAAAAAAAAAAAAAAAAAAAAGAAGTATTTCAAAGTGTCAATACATACCTTTATATATAAATCATACACATCATTGAAAAAATTCTTTATCCCATCTTCTTGCCTTACATCATGGAGCATGAGAAATCTCATATGTGGATAAGAGTAAAGGTAAAAATCATAATGACAGTTATAATGAAAAAAAAAAAAAAAAAACAGTTGCCAAAACATTTATTTGAATCCCTCACCAACAGTAAAAAAAACAATCTATACAATTGCACAGATACTGTATTTAGTTTTACTACATGTTGCTATATTGTACTGCATTAATTACAGTAGTAAGCTTGGTAAAAAAATCTTTAACCAAGTATCTGACCTAAAAAACACTTGTTTACCATTAAATTAAACAAGTTACATTTTACTGGCTGGTAACACAGACCCGGGTTAGTGCTAATTTTGGACTACATTAGGTAAGGTTGTCTAAGAGTAGTGCTCATCGGGTCTATGAATGATTATTGCCGATATCACTACGTATCTTGTTTACTAACTATGCCAGCATCGTGATCATACAAAAAGCTTGAGCTTTACTCTTGTATCCACAATTAGCATTGGATGTGTCTTTTCATATGCACTGCAGAATACTGAATTATGAGAATTCTGACAATTGATTGTCAAAATGGATAGGGGAAAAAAAAGACTTGGGAAAGGTTCAGGTATTATTACTGAAGTTTTTTTGTGTAAACCTAACATCAATTATTTTGTTAAGGCTATTCCCCAAATGGTTTAAAGTAAATTATGAAGTATTTTAGCACCTGGTTCAATTGAATTACTCAGTACACAATTGGTTAAAAGCCAAGATTCAAAAGAGCTGATGACTGGAAATGAAATGTAAAAACTGTGGAGAAAAGGATATGTCCAGCTGTGACAAAGGCAGAGACAAACCACTCATTAAACTTGTCCACTGTTTTGAGGTACATGTTGTTTGATGTCCACATGTTCTCATCAACCAGGTCAAGAGCAGCATGGGCTATGAACTGGTTTAGATGCCGGTGGTCGTCCTGTTTATTGACAAACACAAGAAACAGCCTTTGAAACAAATAAAAGTACCTAGGTTTTAACACAATAATGACCTGCCTTTTAAAATAACAATACTTAATTCGTTATCCCCGGAGAAGCTCTGCAACACCCATTAAGACTTTACAAGACACTGATGTGGATGTTTACTTCATGATCATTTCACAATATGTAATGAGCAATTATTCTGGCACACAAATAATCCCCTGAACAAGTACTACGCTAGACGCAATATTCGGAAATCAAACTACACACCTTTGACTCGGTTTTTCCTGCTGGTAGAAACTCCATTTCAAACACTGGGTTATCATGGTGGCCAACCATAACAAAATAGAAACTTCCCGACATGGTGAATTCTGTAATGAAAGCAACAAAGATCAGGTGTACATAAAGCAATAGGGGTCATAAAGCAGTATGGGTATTGACTGGAAATGACTGGTGTTTTCAGGATCAGCAACCCCTACATACTATACATAGGCAATATGATGCAAGATCTGAGTTACAGATGTGCTCTGCCCCAATTTACAATTGCTGTAGTTATATTTGTTGTATGAAAATACAACCCTTAGAGAACCACGGTAATGTGACATTTATTTACTCATATATAATCAACGATGTACGTTTGTTTAGCTTCAGAAAAGTGAAGACGTGGACAGTCCTAAAAAATGTGTATGGGTTTCAATATTTAATTTCTAAATCTGTTTCAACCTGCATGTTTTAAAGATTGATGCCATACAACAAAATAGGTTTCATTTCGTTAGGTTATAAACACACTATATACTGCCTAACACTAAAACAAAACAAACCAAAAAAACAAAAAAAAAAAACAAAAAAAAAAAAATGTCGTTGACTATACTACATATGTTCAACGCTGGACCGCAAATTACTGGCGTTTTTTTTTTTTTTTTTTAAGGGTTTAAGTAAAAAAAATGTTTGACAATCATCTGATATCTGTTTACAACAAGCACCGCCCTGATTAAACAACGTATTTTCTAGATAACACTTCAAAAAGAAGAACATAAACTATATAACACAATAATACAATTTATATAAGAGAGAGCTGAGACCCGTGTGGAATAAAACATGACAAAAATATTAATTTACCACCAGCAACAGAAAAAGCTTCCTTCGGTCAGGTTAGTGGAGGCACAGGATGATGACATCATTGAAAGTTAAAGGGATAGGCACATTTTGACAGAAAGCAGTATGACAACTGGAGTTAACCCAAATGAACTATGAATACTGCTTGCATAGCCAAATAAAATTATCACTAATGGTTCAGTTCATTTATAGCTTGGAAAATACACTAGGATTTCACAAGTAGAAATAATTATTCATTACTTTCTGTTTACATTCTGTCTCTCTTGCAAGCTTGATGGTTTGCAACAAAAAGTGTTAACAGCTGTCTGATTAGATACAAGAACCCAGAGATAAAGGGGCACTTTGGGATGCTGGTTGAAAATTTTATTTGGAACTGTTATTCAATATTTAAACGATATATTTCAAATTCACCATGGTTTATCTTTCTTATATATATATATATATATATATAGATATAGAGAGAGAGAGAGAGAGAGAGAGAGAGAGAGAGAGAGAGAGAGAGAGAGAGAGAGAGAGAGAGAGAGAGAGAGAGAAACCAGGTTATTTGATTACGTAGACAGATGTACCTCTTTAAAGAACCGCTCAGAGTAACTTGGAACCGCGTTAGCTTCTTCTAAAGCCAATCAGAGCTCTAAAAGAACGAAACAAAGACGTAACGTTTATTATCCTTGCAGTGAATCCGGAAGAAGTAAAGAAGCGTCTGTTGGTTACTCAGAGACGGGCAGCTAACCAGGAGATATCAATGGTTGATGGAACTGTAACTGCTATTGTTAATCCATAAATTAACTAGTATATATCTAAAAAAAAAAACTCATAATCCGTATTTGGAAAGCGCAAGTCTGTTGGCTAAGGCTGTGTTTCTTGTTATGTATTAAGAAATAGGTTACAGTATAATCAATTAATTTGTGTGACATTGTTTGCATTACATCGGTTGTGATCTCTTGTGACAAAAGTGGTAATATAATGTAGTGTCCACACACCAAATGAACGCCATGTATATATATATATATTATATATATATATATATATATCTATATATCATATATATATTCATATATATATTCTATTATATATATATATATATATATATATGTGTGATCTAACAATGATTGGACTGTATGTTGTATCGAATAGTACGAGTTTAGTTTGAAGTTTGCATTGCATACGACACACCATGCTGTAGAAATACATTTGAGTCAAAATATATCGTTAAATAATTGTCATAATTGTATTGATACATACTATTTTTATTTTTTTATTAATCTTGTTTACGTGCTTTTGACAGTTGACATTGGACTAGTTGCAACTGCAAAAATGTGTCCAATAACATTTACATGTACAAGCGCTGTAGTTATAATGTAAGATTGTGCTGCCATTTTAGTTTGTGTGGTGGCTACTTTAGATATACTCCCTCTAGCCCTGGACATATTATTACTGATTGGCTAGAGAACGTTTTTATTTTGTCATTGGCGGGGGCACAAACGATCAGTAAAAATATAAAACATGGAAGATCCACCAAGAAAATGTATTGATTGTGCAACACGTTTAAATACAACCATTAAAGGCTGAGAACGTGTTGTTAGTTGTAAAACAAAGAATGTTATAGTGGTAGTTAAAAAGAGATAGGGGTTGATGTTTCTACATCTCTTTTTAAATTACAGTACAAGTTAAAAAAAAAATGTCTGCCATGAAGGATGAAACAGTTTCACCCGATGAACTACGGAAAAGGCTTTACCAGACATTTAAGAACCGTGGGGTTTTAGATGCCTTGAAGGTAGGCTAACTTTATTTATTTTTTCTTTCACTGAAATTAATACATAAAAAATAAACTGGAAACACAGTGCACGGATTAGCTTCTTATTAGTGTAACTAATAACATAAATGCATGAATCACAGTGGCCATAATGGAGTTATAGAGGTATGGAATACAGAACTTCCTTTATAAGCAACCACTTTGTAACATGTTAATGGTATCTTCTTTCTTTTCTTAATGGCTTCACAAAATTGATATTACTATAATTCTCCTACTTCTGGCTTATTGTTACCTAGACACAGCTTCGGAATCAGCTAATACATCAACTAAAGCACCCAGTGTTGAGTGGAGAGGTGCCCCCACAACCAGTTCCTGTGGAAGCTGATTCTGTCCTGGTCCAAGCCTCCAACAGTTTGGTAGTAGATCACTTGCGCAGATGTGGATATGAGTACTCCTTGTCTGTTTTCTATCCAGAATGTGGTCTGGAAACAGATAAGGTAAGTCCTACGATTTCAAGTTTGATTTGCTTAACATAAAAAGTAATTTTATTGTAAAAGCAACATTCTGTCCTGTTTTTTAAAGGTATTTTCAACAAGAGACCTGCTTCAGCTAATGAATGTCAGTCCTAGATCAATGATGTATAAATCTCTTGTAAGTTGAATTTATTTATTTATTTTCTTGAGAGAATTGTCAAATGTACCTCCTATTATATACTTTTAATGTTTTTTCTTTTTTACAGACCTCTACTGTGCAAAATGAAAATAAGAAAGGTATGGCTATTATCTTCTTTAAAAATGTTATCTCTGTCAGAAACATTAGAAAAAACACCTGTGATAGTTTAAAACTGCAGCCTTCTACAATCAATTATACTAGGACTGGAGAAGGCAGATGTTCCTGAAAACAGTACCATACTTCAATTATTCACCAGATTTCTAACAATGTTAATCTAAAAAAGGCAACGGCCCACTTCTACCTCCTTAAATATCAGTTAATGTTCCTTTTTTCTTTCTTTTAGGTTTCCTGATGAAGCTGCTTATTGAGTTGACTGATCACCTGCATAAAGCACGCAAAGATGCAGATACACAGACAGACTCCACCCCACATTACAGGGAATCACTTGGTAAAGAATACAGTAGAAAAAAAATAAAAATAAAATACTCAGTTCTTATAAAAGAAACGTAAAACAAAATTAGTTCATGATCAACCGATCAGTTTTATTTTTAATCCATTAGAGTAGTTCAGACCCCAATAATGCCCAACATTACTTGCTTTGCAATTTTACAGTCTTGTATTTGTGTACATTAAATATTTGGTGCTGCAGGACAGATCTGTTAACGTTTGTAGTACCAGACTTAAAATAAAATGCTAGGACATTTTGAAATAAAAATAGTTATAATAATAATAATAATAATAATAATAATAATAATAATAATACATGGTCAGTTTTAAAAATGTATTTAAACCAGTTTTATTCTCTTATTTGTAGCTGACAAAATGCAGATGATTGATGACCAGTTTGCAGTTCTATATCAGAAAGGAAGCAGGTGTGAATCTCTGGAAGCAAAACTTTCAGAATATCGGAAGGAAATTGAAGGACAGATTCAAGCAGAAATGGACCAAAAGGTACATAGCTGGGGCAGATAAGTCAAGACTTTCTAAAGCAGTGGTTTTTCGTAAAGTATATTTAAAATTTGTAAATTATCACAGAAGAATGCTGCTTGCGCTGTTTTTGTTTCAACTGTCTGGCAGTGTCTCGTGAGTTTGCAGGGGTTTACTATGAGAAGGGATTTAAAATGTGAGCCTGGTGTTTTTATATTTTTGTTATTACATGGCATAAGGGTGCAGTGGATTTGTGAATAAAACTATGTTAAATTCATGCAATGTATTTTTGGTGTAGTTACAGCATTTCAGAGAGGTTGAACTAGCCAAACTGAGGATGGAGGAAAAGGAAAAATCCCACAAAGAAGTGTCACAGTTGAAACGGGAGCTGGAGAGAACCTACCAGACTAAGTCTGATGCTTTGATCAGCCGGGAGAAGAATTCTATTGAACGACTGCAGAAGCAACAGGAGGTACTGTACAGTGAGCAACCAAAGGAAATGGAGTAGTCCAACGCTAAATACACTTAATATCAGTGTTGCTTTAAAGAAAAGGCTGCAAAGAATTTTGGCCCACCACCAAGTTATTACTAAGTTAAAATAATTTCATTTGGAATTTTTTGTTTACTAGAGGCAAAACAATTACAAACCCAATTAATTCAATTGCTCTTGTTATGTACAGCTTTTAAAATATAGAATATATAATAGTTTTTGGCAGAATACTGATTTCAGTAAACGTAAAGGAGTCATACACGCCAGCTATAGCCAGTGCCTTGGAAGTTAACTCCTAGGTGTTCTCCCTCATCACCCTGTCTTTGTACATATACAGCTCAGGGTATTTCTGAAGAAATGAACTTTTCTTTGCCATTGTTTCCTGAAAAAAGGCACACAAGGGAAACTGTTCCTTATTGGTCAATTCCCAATATGTCGCGCGAGAAAATCGCAAAAATAGACACCAATACTATTATTTTCGTGTTGTTTCGATGTTGATCTGTCACATCGCAGGCAGTGTGTATGGTTTGTGTCACAAGGTTTATTTTTATTTCTTTTGTGGCACGGTGTGTTGTACTAAACGTTCACTTGTCACATTGTGTCTCGTGTGAAGAGACCTTTATTTTTCTGACAATAACACTACATTAGAACCAAATAAATTTCTAAATCGATCTATCCACCATTTCAATTTGAAATGTTACTAATAATGTCCATGCTTACAGACATACAGTTTGATTCAGTCTTTGGTATTTTGTGGAGGTTCCACTTAAAAACATTTTTTCGTTTCATTACAGATTGAGGAAAAAGAAATCTATACCCAAAGGCAGTCGTTGCTGAAAGAGATTGAAACTCTGAGGAACAGAGATGCAGAACTGAAGCAAAGAACGGAAGCGTTTGAAATGTAAATGTATCTGTTATATAGATAATGGTTATTTAAATTGTATTTCACCAGAAAAGGAAGCCGTAAAACTAGATAACTTAAACACTACAACCTATATTGAGCGCAATCATTTCATGTTGTGCAACTGAGCATCTAGGGATATTACCCAATTTTGTAAAGGGTCAAAAACCACCAACCGATCTCTTCTCTGTTGCATGGAAGTAAATCTCTGATTTTGGATAAGAATCTTATATAACCCCCTGTTTGGTTAATTGAAACCAGGATTACTGCAACATTACTACATTTAAACACATTTAGCTTAATTTAATGAATACGTTGAGTCTGCTTTTGTTTTATTGGCATAATATTGCTTTACTGTTTTAAAACTATCCAATTTGATTTGTACGGAAATCTCCCAAGTGGTATGATATTTACAGCATTGCTGCAAAACAAATAACTCATAACAGACAGTATTGTAGCAGCAGCCAAATGTTATAAGTAGAGGATATGTCATGGAAAACCATGACTTGAGGTATTTTTGTCATGGGTGGATGCGGCAACGTTAAACAAACCTTTGTGCAAGTTTGTTATCTGCTTACTGCCCGTGACACGAACACTGCAATTCATGGTTTTTCATGATATATCTTCATGAGTGCTTAAGAATAAGAATATACTGTATAATTTTGTATTCAAAATGTGTAATTGCACTAGTTAGTTTATGAAGGACAGTATTAAAGTAAACAGTTTTTAATTTTTTTTTTTTTTATTATAATGCGACTTATGACATCATTACACTGAAGACGGTCATTCTGTCAGTACAGAGCAGTGGAACCTGATGGGGATTTAGTACCGATGTTTTACTAGTGATAGTATAGACTTACTAGTCATTTTTTTAAAAAATACATTTAAAATGTATACATTGCTTACTTTATCTGGCTATTTATCCTAATGCCACTGTGCATTTTAATTCCATACTATTTGTCATGGTTTGTCATGACATATCTTGTTTATAATTAAGATATCAGTAAAAATACTGTAGCTACCTTAAGTAATTTGAAGGTACTGTGTGGTATTGTTATTTTTTACAAGGCAATACAGAGTAAGCAGAAGTACGGCGCTCACCCTTCCTGACAGTGTGCTGAGTGCAGAGAAGTGCATTCATCATAGCGGCTAGTTTTAGTTTTTTTTTTTTTTGGGGGGGGGGGGGGGGGGGGGGGGGGGGGGGGGGGATTTATCCACATGAGTGTTATAAACATAAGTGTACAATCTAAAATTAACATTGCAGTCTATTAACTACTTTTTGTATTTTTAGGAATTGTAAATTGCAAGAAGAGAAGAATAAGAGTATAGAAGAGGCTCTCAGACGACGAGAGCTTGCAGTTAAAACTATTGAAGACACCTACAATCAGAAACTAAAAACTGAACTGCTAAGGTATATTTTGTTTAATCTGATTTATAAATCACAGGTGTAGAACCAACACTTTTAAAAGAATAGAAACATCTTTTTTTTTCTTCTTTTTCTCAAGGATCGAATAGCTTTAAGAAATAATTAAAAATAAATAAATACAAATACAAACAGATGGCATTCCTTGGCAATCCTATACAAAAGCTGTGGTTGTTTATTCATTAGAAAACTAGCCAGTATAATTACAGAAATACTGCTCAGGAAAATAATATTTAAACCAAGCAGGAAAGATATACTTATTTTAAACATGAAATAATGCTTTCTCCATGACCCCCAACCACCACACTCATGCCTTGATGACAACTTGACAATGTTATCCTTGGAGCATTATTATTATTATTATTATTATTATTATTATTATTATTATTATTATTATTAACTGCCCAGTTCCGAATACAGTCTCTCTTTCTTTGGATTTCTTTCTCTCTTTGGATTTCTTGGTTGGCTGTAAGCGTGTCTGCCATTCCCAAGCTTTGTGTCATCTGTAAATTTGACAGGTTTGCTAATTATCCTCAGACCTAAGTCTTTGATCTAAATAAGAAACATAAGTGATCCATGTGTAGAGCCCTGCAGCACCCCACTGAGTGCATTGCCCCAATTTTACAAGCTCCACTTACACAGGAAGAGCTAAAGTTCAGTGTTATGAACGTGCTGTGCTGGAACTATCCTCCTTGGTGATGTGCAGAAAAACTTGCATTTGAAAAAATAATCCTTGGGTTATCCAGTAAGCACCTGCTGCTTTTACCAGCAGGTGTCACTGTTGGACAGATTTAGCTGGAACCGGAGCAAATAACATTTTCCACAATGGTTTTCAACCTGTGGTACGCGTTCCAGTACTGGTATGTGACAGGCTTCCAACTGACACGCAGCGGTAGTTGTCTTTATGATGGTGTGATTCCCCAACCACAATACTCACTTAATCGCGCTATCATAATGTATCAATCTGTTTGTATCACTGAACCATCGACAAAGAAAAGGACTTGGAGCAAGTTTGAGAAATCAAAGTCTGAGCTTTCAAGGTCAATTATGGGGAACCAAAGCAGCCACTCTGTTGTTTGTGATGAACGCTTGTCAAATAATTAGATGAAGCTGTCATATCCTCTGTGATACTTGGAAACAAAAAAAGAAAACTGGTTGTAATGGGGTGGGTCTGATGGAGACACTGGTACTGGAGATGAAAAGGTTGAAAGCCACTGTTTTAACATTACATCTGCTGTCAGTAGGCTATTCTGTTTCTTACTAACTGCATATAATGAAAAACGTATGATGTTGTGTAAGGTGAGCCGCTGTTTGAAATGTCTAGACGTACGGGGTCTGTTTCCAGAGAAGAAAGGTACGTTTTTTAAGCCTGCAGGACATTTCCTCTGCCTTATTAGAGGGGCCAGATTTTTCTGCCTAATAAAAGAAAACACACTGGGAAAAAAACATATTTTTTATTTGACAATTTCATGTTTAAATATTCTTTTATTTTAGATGAATATTGTTTAAGCTAAATTGCCTGTAAATGTTTTCTGTATTTTACAGTTGATAAATACATCCCTGTATAAGTGTGTTATTTATCACAGCTGTTTGGTGTGCATTACATACTGTATACTGTAAAACCTGCAACACAGCAGGTACTTCACTCCTAACATTGATGTAGACATGTCATTATATAAGCCTGCGACAATCTGTTTGTTAAATTCAGGGAATCTGACATGAGCTCCACTACTTACTTGCCCTTGTGCAACAAGCCATAGAATTAGTTTTTTTAACCTTGGCAGAGAAGCGATGATACAATTGCCAAGGACAGGTTGATGCATATCCAGAGCTTAATTACATAATGTAAACATAATATAAATGTGCATTTCTATAGACATGAATTTTCAGTACAAAATGTCCTGTAGTCCTTGCATGTACCCATACAGCTCCAGAATAGAAGTAGAAGGGTTTTAGTCCAGAGTTTTTGTGAGCTTTGTGATTCTCACCTCAGCTTGGGTGGGCCTATTTAAACTCATTAAAACCAGGATCGTCTCAGATTGATATGCAACAGGAGCCTTTTACAACCCTACTGCTAATTGTCCACCTTTCAGTGATACAATAACAAACCATATCTGCTCATAAACTTTATTATGAATTAGTTTGTCAACCTTGCAGCGCTGCGTATGTATTTGCAACAGTAATAAAATACACATTTTTGATTGTTTTTTATGTGCTTAGGTATCAGCTTGAACTGAAAGAGGACTATCTTAAAAGAAGTGAAAAAGTCACAGAAGATGAGAAATGGAATAGAGGTTAGTTTAATATCTTGTGCAGTGTGTTAGAATTTGTCTAATATTTGAGTTATACATACTTTAGATGTCACTAACATTGTATTACTACACTAATAGTCTCCTTTTACAAGTAAACGAAATTTTGTGCCAAACAAGTTGGCAAAGGCTTGTTGTGTACATTGCTTTAATTACAGTTAGCATATCTGTGTCAATATCTGAGTTCAACTTGAGATGTTATTGATCTTTCCTGTTACCCTTTTTAGCTGATGCTGCACGTTTACGTGAGGAATCTGCAGTTATCAATTCAAATAAAGAGGAACACAGGCATGCTTTAGCTGAATTAAGGAAACTTCAGGTAATTTTATATTTTTTTTACCTGAAGATTTAGATTACTGTCTAATTTACTTTCCAAAGAAAATCTGGAAAACTGTACACTTTTAACATCAATTGATTAAGAGAAAATAAATCAGTTTGTTACTTGTACACAGCTCTTTTGTGTTGCTTTGTACTTATTGAAGCAGCCTAGCTTTAACATTGGTCCTATGTGTTAAATGAAGCTAAGATTTAAAGCCTGCATCTTCAAATCTCAGCTCATTCCAATTTTGATAAAACATGTTACGGACATTCCTTAGCACAGATTTAACTGATTTTGCTAAATATGTCTTCAGGCTGTTTGGAGAATATTTTTATAGTGTCCACAAGTTCAAATCCATTAACTACCTTAATGTAGAAAGCACCCTTTTCAAAACTATATATATATATATATATATATATATATATATATATATATATATTATATATATATATATATATATATATATATATATATGAGCATCATTGTACAAGGTAGTACCAGTTGTTTCTCATTAGTTGTAACTGTTTAATTTCTTTTCACAAAATTGGTGCAAGTTGGATTGAAATAATTTGATTGACTAGGGGGAGCGCTCCACAAGTTCAGGTTGAAGATTGCTAGACTTTGTGATCATTCTATTGTGTAAAATGCACATAGGAAAGTTTTATGTTGTTTTCTACCTGTGTGTAGGTGGATTTGAATTCTGCTAGTTCCCAGATATATCTGCTAACGCAACAAAATGAGCTGCTGAAGGAAAGACTGAATGAGACTATGGACTACCCCCTGCTGAAGAGGGAGAGACTGGAGCTGCAGACTCAGTTAAAACTGCTAAAGAGGCAACTTGAAGAGGCCCATGAAGAGAACTGCAAGCTCAAAGAAGGTCAGTCCATTGACATTTCAAATTAGTCTGTATGGCTTTTACATGTTTAGAGCTTATAAGTGACATCCTAACCTGTAATGATTCTGAATGATGTGTAGTGAAATACTAAGCATCAATCCTATTTATTTATTTTTTTAGCCTTTTATTCAGAATACATTTTCTTTGGTGTTGTGGCAAAGTGGCTAGTGGAGGGGAACAGGTAAAACGGTGATGCGATGCAGGAGTGACAGGCAGACAACAGTTTCCAGTGAAAAGGTGCTTTTATTTATAATCCAGGTCTGGTGACCGTTAAATAATAAATCCCCGGCTATACACAACAATGTGTAAAGCACGGGGATAGCAATAACACAGACACAGTCCCGAACAAAACGAACACACGGTCACCAGTCCTGGGTGAGTGCAGACGTGCTTGTGGTGGGTGAAGACACTGTATTTCGTGACGGTTCCGTGCAGTGGTGATCCGGATTGTGCTGACCCTGGTCGACAGCTCCGGATAGGTGAGTTAACTGTCTGGTGGTGCAAAACGCAGACAATTACAAAACAACACAACAATACACAACACGTAATTCTCTGCAACAACGAGAGCTCCTCTCTCGATCCTTCTCTCTCCAAACGTTTACCCAAACGAAGGAGAAGATCAGCGTTACCCTGGCCCCTATATGTAATCCCGCATGATATCTAGGTAAACGGTTGCAGCTGCCTTATTACTTGCACCTGCCTCTCGTTTATCTCTCAAATCAATACGGTCTTACAACAGAGTCGCGCTTCCATCCAGGCTGACCCACTTCCCTGACCCGGAAACGAACTGTCAGGCCAGCCCTTCCAGATGCTTCTCCTCCCGTTCTTTAGCGCCCTCACAGGTTGGGAGGAAGATTTATCACCAGAACTCATCTTTCCGTCACATATCCCACCGCTCAGAGTGGAGCCGAAGGAACACTCGGCTAAATCTACCTTCCCCATTACTCCCCCCTCCCGGGAAAAATAATCCGCATTTTGGTGGTCTTTCCCCGCACGGTGTACCATGTGGTACATGAAGGGCTGCAATGCCAGATACCACCGAGTTATCCGGGCATTGCTGTCCTTCATTGTGCTTAACCACTTGAGTGGGGCGTGGTCTGTGACCAGATCGAATGAGTGTCCCAGCAGGTAGTATCGTAAAGAGTGAGTAGCCCATTTAATGGCCAAACACTCTTTTTCGACTACGGAGTAGTTGCGTTCCCGAGGTAACATTTTTTTACTGAGGTATAATATCGGGTGCTCTACTCCAGCTACTTTTTGGGACAAGACTGCACCCAAACCTACATTCGATGCGTCGGTGTGGAGGATGAATCTCTTGGTGAAATCTGGTGTGATAAGAGTGGGGGCCTGGCAAAGTGTACGCTTAATAGTATCAAACGCTCCCTGACACTCAGCTGACCATTTAATTAAATTTGGAGCACTCTTTTTGGTGAGGTCGACTAACGGGTTAACCACTGTGGCGTACTCGGGGATGAAGCGGCGGTAATAACCGGCTAAGCCCAGTAGTGACCTCACCTGAGTCTTGGTTTTGGGGATCGCTGCATCAACCAAAGCCTGGATTTTGGTGACTACAGGTCTCACCCTTCCATTCCCCATTAAAAATCCCAAATATTGAGTCTCTGTTTTGGCAAACGCACATTT
Source organism: Polyodon spathula (assembly GCF_017654505.1). Lineage (NCBI taxonomy): Eukaryota > Metazoa > Chordata > Actinopteri > Acipenseriformes > Polyodontidae > Polyodon > Polyodon spathula. The sequence goes on from NC_054542.1 coordinate 31,064,396, forward strand.
CCTCAAGTTAGCTGTCAGCCGGGCTGCCCTTAGAGACTGAAGAACGGCTGCAACCCTAGCCAAATGCTCTCGCCAGGTGGAGCTGTAAATCATCACATCATCAATATACGCTGCTGCATATTCATGATGTGGGCGTAAAACCTGGTCCATCAGTCTCTGAAAGGCAGCGGGCGCACCATGTAGCCCAAACGGCATGGTTTTAAAGTGGAACAGCCCTTCTGGTGTTGAAAATGCGGTTTTCTCTCTGGAGCTGCGGGTTAAAGGGATTTGCCAATATCCCTTCGTCAGGTCCAGAGTGGAAATAAACCTCGCTTTTCCCAGTCTGTCTAAAAGTTCGTCGACCCGAGGCATGGGATATGCATCGAACTTAGCAATAGCGTTCACCTTTCTGAAATCCACACAGAAGCGGTTGGTGCCGTCTTTCTTAGCCACTATGACGATCGGACTGCACCACTCGCTCCTGGAAGGCTCAATCACCCCAAGCTCGAGCATATCCCATACCTCTTTGCGAACGCCACTTCGTCGACTTTCCGGGATCCGGTACGGTCTCTCTCGCACTGTGACACCTGGTGGAGAGATAATGTCATATTCAACTAAGTTTGTCCTGCCGGGCACGTCAGAAAAAACATCGCTGAACTCCTCAATAAGCTTACGCAGCTCTCTTTGCTGATCCGGAACCAATTGTTCCCCCATAGAAATCGCTCTTGTGCTCGGGGTCTCTGAACAGGGACCTAAATCATCCTCCATATTGCCTGGGGCTATAAATAAGACCTCCCTTGCCTGCCAGGGCTTTAATAAATTGACATGATAAATTTCACGTTCATTTCGGCGATCGGGCTGTCTAATTTCATAATTTACCTTCCCTATAGCCCGAATCACCTCATACGGCCCCTGCCATTTAGCACACAGTTTTGATTCGGATGAGGGAAGTAGCAGCATTACCTTGTCCCCTGGTCGAAAGGTTCGAATCCGTGCATTTTTGTTGTAATGCTGCTGTTGTCAGTGCTGAGCCGATCTGAGGTTGTCTTGGGCCAAACGACCGACCAAATCCAGGCGATCTCTTAGTAGGAGCACATACTTCACTACATTTTTAGACGAGCCTTTGTGCTCCTCCCACCCCTCCCTCAGCAGGTCGAGAATGCCGCGAGGCTGCCGGCCGTACAGGAGCTCAAAGGGGGAGAACCCCGTTGAACTCTGCGGCACTTCTCTCACCGCAAAAAGGAGGTAGGGAAGAAGCGATGCCCAATGTTTCTGCTCCTGTGTTACAAATCGCCTCAGCATCGACTTTAAGGTCTGATTAAAACGTTCAACCAAACCGTCCGATTGTGGATGATAAACGGACGTCCTGATGGGACGTATTTTTAATATTTTGTACACCTGCTGTAACGTATTGGACAAAAAATTGGTTCCGTGATCCGTCAAAATCTCCTTGGGGATCCCTACTCTAGCCATAATCTGCGCTAACTCGGTGGCTATTGCAGCTGCACTAGTGGACCTCAATGGAACTGCCTCTGGGTATCGCGTTGCATAATCCACCACTACTAATATATGCGTATACCCAGAGTCAGAAGGTAGCAAAGGGCCCATTATGTCCATTGCAATGCGCTCGAACGGAGTGGAAATAATCGGCAGTGGGACCAAAGGAGCGGGGCGCACTCGACCTGGCGCTACTCGCTGGCAGTCTGGGCATGTGGCTACATATTTCGACACATCAGTATGAAGACCGAGCCAATAGAATCGAGCCAATATTCGCTCCCTCGTCTTCTCGGCTCCGAGGTGCCCCGCAAAAGGGATATCATGCGCCAGCCTCATGACCTCGGTCCGACAAGACGGGGGAACCAATAATTGTGTTACAGGCTGTCCTGTGCCCGCGGCTAGGTTTACCCTATATAGTAATTGCCCCTTTATACTGAAATGTGGATATACTAGCGGCCCAGCGCCATCAACATCCTTACCTTCAATGGACCGGACCTGCCCCCAAGCGTGCACCAGTGACGGGTCGTTCTTTTGGCCCCACACTAGGTCCGCGCTTGAGTACCACGGGTCCGGTATATTGAGAGGGGCTGGAATAACCTCTGCCCTAGTCGGCCCAGTAACCTCGCTCTCTCGGTCGCACTGCGTTCCCACTCCCTTCGACTGGCGTTTGTTACCATTACAGCACTCTCCCACCAGACCCCAGCCTTGTCTCAAAGACGCTCCCTCCCATTTCGCGGTCCGTCTCTCCTTATTTGTTTTTCTAGGACGGAACAGAGGGGAAAACATTTCAGGATGAAAAGGAAACACATCACCAATCCGTTCCTTTTTCCCTTTTTCTGCCACGTTTACGTGTGTGGCTGAGACTGCCATTATTTGCACCAATTCTTTGAATTTTGGCCAGTCTCGGCCCAGAATAACTGGGTGCGGCAACCTTTCCGCCACCCCGACTACAAGGTGACGTTTTATCGGTCCTACCGATAAATATACTTTTAGGGTGGGGTATGCCGCCGTGTCTCCATGGATACAGGAGATGGCCACCTGACCTTGTGGCCGCCACGACATACCGCCCAAGAGAGCTGTCCTGATCAAGGTTTGCTCACACCCTGTGTCCACTAACGCGTGGGTTTTCACATTCCCTAAAACCACGTCAATCAGACAGGGCCCCTCCCAACCGTTTTCCCCCTGCTTACCCGTTCCAGGTGTCCAGTTGCATGCAGCCACGTCACACTCCATAGCAGCGGGGCATGACCTGGCCCTATGTCCTGGCTGGTTACACCTAAAACAGAGTGGAGGGACAGAGGGGGCATAGGTTAAATATCTGTCCCGCTGCTGGTAGGGCAACGGGGCAGGGGCAACACCTCTACCCCAGCTGGGGGCCATCCTCGGTCTCCATGGGGGGGAGGCAAGGGGGCCCAACGGGGTCGGCGGTCTGGGAGGTCTGGGTGCCGGGACCGAGGGTGATGGTGGTGGTGTTGGAGGAGAGGGAGGGAGAGGTTGGTTCCTGAGCAGGGCAGGGGCTGACAGGATCCCGACCCGGGCTGACGTCAAAGAGTCCTCAAAATCTTCGGCCAATTTGACCGCCTCCTCCAGGGTGTCAGGGTTGTGGCGCCGTACCCACGCCTGAGTTTCGGCGCCGACCACATGGCAGAATTGTTCCACCACAATGGCTTCCCCCATTTGTTGAGCGGTCTTCTTCTCTGGGGTCAGCCAATGGACCATGTGGTCGCACAACCGCTGTGCCACCACCCTGGGGCGTGTCTCCGGGGCTCTCCGGTACTCGCGGAACCGCGTCCGGTGGGTCTCCGCGGTGATGTTGAGACGACGGAGGATAGCCTGCTTGACTAGGTCATAGTCAGTGGCGTACTGGTCGCTCAGGGCTTGGTAAGCTGCCTGCGCTTCCCCGATCAGGCAAGGTCCTAGCTGGCTTGCCCAGAACTCCCGAGGCCATCCCGCCGCGGTTGCCAGCCGCTCGAACGCCACCAAAAATGCCTCCGGATCATCCTCCGCCGTCATTTTCATGGCCCGTGCCTTCGGGGCCGACATCAATGATGTTCCGGTAGGGGTCGCTCCTGCAGCAACGATCAGCCCTACCCGTTCAATGAGCGCCGTATAGCGCTCCTCCCTCCGTCTCTCCTCTGCATCCCGTCTGGTCTCCAGTGCCTGCAGCAACTCCGCCAGCGCGTTGCGGTCCATAGTCCCGTGTTCTGACACCACGTGTGGCAAAGTGGCTAGTGGAGGGGAACAGGTAAAACGGTGATGCGATGCAGGAGTGACAGGCAGACAACAGTTTCCAGTGAAAAGGTGCTTTTATTTATAATCCAGGTCTGGTGACCGTTAAATAATAAATCCCCGGCTATACACAACAATGTGTAAAGCACGGGGATAACAATAACACAGACACAGTCCCGAACAAAACGAACACACGGTCACCAGTCCTGGGTGAGTGCAGACGTGCTTGTGGTGGGTGAAGACACTGTATTTCGTGACGGTTCCGTGCAGTGGTGATCCGGATTGTGCTGACCCTGGTCGACAGCTCCGGATAGGTGAGTTAACTGTCTGGTGGTGCAAAACGCAGACAATTACAAAACAACACAACAATACACAACACGTAATTCTCTGCAACAACGAGAGCTCCTCTCTCGCTCCTTCTCTCTCCGCACATTTACCCAAACGAAGGAGAAGACCAGCGTTACCCTGGCCCCTATATGTAATCCCGCATGATATCGAGATAAACGGTTGCAGCTGCCTTATTACTTGCACCTGCCTCTCGTTTATCTCTCAAATCAATACGGTCTTACAACAGAGTCGCGCTTCCATCCAGGCTGACCCACTTCCCTGACCCGGAAACGAACTGTCAGGCCAGCCCTTCCAGATGCTTCTCCTCCCGTTCTTTAGCGCCCTCACAGGTTGGGAGGAAGATTTATCACCAGAACTCATCTTTCCGTCACAGGTGTGTAAATTATTCACAAATAAGAACACTAATTTATCTAAAAATATGAAATGACAACCTGAGCAAGATAGGCAAAAGCAAACAGTAAAGATGACTCAAACTTTTACACAATCATTCTGAAATGGGTCCAATTTTATATATAGCCTTTCGTATGTATGCTTGTAATCAAACATTTCTTTAGTTGCATTTGCAACTCAGTAATGGCAGAAATTTCACAAGTTTTTTTCCTGGAAATCATTAGGAATATGAATGCATTGCCACCTCCTTTCCCTTCTGAAAAATACATCTCAAAACTGTCATCTGTACTGGCTGTTGTCATTCCCATACATTGTCTCATATATCTTTCTATTTAGTACCGGTATGTGTTCTGGATGGACAGAATTGCTAAGTTTTTAGGAGGACATGTTTCCCCTTTAAATTGGCAGTAAGAAAACGCTATGATATATACTGGTTCCAGCTGGGACTGGCATTGCTGTATGCTTTCCTGGAGATGCACTGTCTGTCAGTGTTCCATTACTTTGCAACAAACACTCTGCCACTGACAGTGCTGGGAAGCAAACTCAAAGCTTTGTGAGGCAGGGGGTCAGTGCACTAATAAGTTAGAAAGCCTTGGTTATTGAGGGCAGAGTGCCAGGCCTGTGTAGTCAATGTCTTACTGCAGTCTCTCCTGGTGTGATTGATAACATGCTTCCTGTGTGAGAAGGAGATGGTTTAGCCAGTCCCATGGAGCTACATTCACTTTCTAGTCCAAGTGCCCATCAGCTTGACCATATTCTTATACAGTGCCGAGAAAAAGTTTGTGAACCCCTTAGGATTTTCACATTTTTCACATATTTCAATCCTAAAATGTTATTAGATCTTAATCAAAGTCCTAATAATAAAGAAAACCCGATTAAACAAATGACACAAAAACATGATACTTTTTCAACATTTATTTATCCACAAATGATTCAACATTCAATATCCATGTGTGAAAAAGTATGTGAACCTTTAGATTCAGTAACTGGTGGCACCCTCTTGAGCAGAAATGACTTCAACTAAGTGTTTCCTGTAACTGTTGGTCAGTCTCTCACATCGATTTTGAGGAATTTTGGTCGATGCCTCCTTACAGAACTGCTTCAGCTCGGTGACATTTGAGGGCTTATTTGCATGGACTGCTTGCTTCAGGTCCTGCCACAACATTTCGATGGGGTTTAGGTCCAGACTTTGACTAGGCTACTCTAAAACGCAGAATTTCTTCTTCTGCAGCCATTCTTTTGTAGATCTGCTTGTATGTTTAGGATCATTGTCTTGCTGCATGACCCACTTTCGGTTCAGCTTCAGCTCACGGACGGATGGCCTGACATTCCCCTCTAGAATCTTCTGATACAATGCAGAAGTCATGGTTGTGTCAATGATGGCAAACGGTCCAATCCTGAGGCAGCAAAAGCAGCCCCAAACCATCACACTCCCACCACCATGCTTGACAGTTGGGATGTTCTGTTCGAATGCGGTGTTTGGTTTTCACCAAACATAACGTTTTCATTGAGGCAAACAAGTTCTACCTTTCCAGAAGTCTTGTGGATCATATATGTGCTCTTTGGCGAAGTTCAGAGTTCATAATAGTTTTTTAGGGCTTTTAGAAACATTCCAGCCATAAATACTTCAAATAATGTAAATTTATTCTAAACTATACTTATCTTCATATATTTTTTTGTATGTCACCCATCATTTCTTTGAAAGATGTGTCTTCATAAGTACACAAGTGTGTAATTTAGCATTTTAGTATCCATCAAATAACATGAAGCCTAAAGTATATACCCTGGCTGCTTCTGCGTCCTTTTTTTTTTACCTTGCTGTTATAAGTAGCCATTTATTGAGGCTTGCCGTTCATATCATTTTCTTTAAGTTGTAGCCTAAAACACAAATTCCTGACAGCATATTGTGATGTTGGCTCTTTTGCAAAGTCTGGTGCTCCACTTTTATAGCAGTGAAAAAAAAACAAAACAAGCACTGCATTTTCACGCTGAGTTTATTTTGAAGAACGCAGTCAATATGGCACGTAATATGGAAATATAGGGAGGGGCTTCCACCAGTTCTATCAATGTTTATGTAGAGTGCTGTGAACCCCTTCTGTCTTCAGAATTAGATGCTGTACATTTTAGAGATAAAGGATAAACGGTCAAATTGTATTACATTATTAATATTCATACATTGCGCAATTAGCAGACAGTTAGTTTAGTGGTTAAATGGACAAATTAGTCAAATTTAATGACATACAAACAAAAGGATGTTTAAAGTATTTGTTTATTTGAGACCAAAAGAGTCTTTAGTTGTATGTTAGAGTCAGTTCGATAACAATTAAAAGGGTTTGTACCTTAAACTAGCCCAATTATTTGTTTTAACTGAAGGCAAGCTTATTATTAACATGTAGGCCTGTGCATAAAAAACAAACAATCAAAAGCTTTCGTAAGAAAAGATAGCTAGTATAAATCTGATTTAAAAAAAACTACAGGCCCGAGTACAGCTCATCCAACCCGCGACTCCTTAATATTTCCCGCGGCTGTGTTTTTAAGTAGCCCAATTCCGCGGGAAAACCGCAGACCTGGCAACACTGCTTGTAATGTATAGGGTAATCAACTGAAAAGTCCTGGTAGGCTGTTTGCTCATAACATGTATTTCATTTGTTAGAATTTAGATGGCCTACATCTGAATACTTGGCTCTCCAAGCTGAGTTGAGGAGAGTAGCAAATGCAAGAAAACTGGACGAAGAGGAATTTGAAAGTCAGAAACAGGTGTTGGAGGGGCAGCTACAAAAGGAGGTACACAATTACTCAGAAGATCTTCTTGTCTTTTCCTGTAAACAAACATGTTTGTCTGTAATATACTAATATAAAACAAATTTCAATCTGTAGGTTGAGCACTCTGCACAGATAAAGGCCCAGCTCATAGAATGTGAGGAGAGAGCACAATGGCTAACTATCCAGGTTGAAGATGTGAAACTCCAGCTACAACAGACACAGCTAGGTTTGTGGTATTACTATTGAACCCAACCTGTATAACCGGACTCTTATATACACACACACACACACACACACACACACACATACAAAATACATTACATAGTTAGTTTGTATGATATAGATAGACAGAGTTAGTTTATATATAGATAGATAGATAGATAGATAGATAGATAGATAGATAGATAGATATAGATAGATAGATAGATAGATAGATAGATAGATAGATAGATAGATAGATAGATAGATAGATAGATAGATAGATAGATAGATACCTGACATTTCTTAGCTTCTTGAAGCTACAAAGTAGATACAGTGAAAAAAAGTAGACTTTGTTTCCCTGAATTCACAGGTTATACAGTCTTAAAGTTATTCCTTTGAAGGTATTGCAGCATACATGTGGTGTCCTTAATTGAGCTTCCATTATGGCAGTGCCCAGGGGTGCAACAGCTGAGTTAGGCACTAGTGTTGTGGCTCACAGGGCCACTGGGGGAGACTTCTCTGGGCTCTGCAGGCTGGTGCTCCTGCAGCGTAGTTTTGTATTTCTTTCACTCTCCCTATGCTGCAATTAGTCTGATTGGATATATACCCCTGCGGCCACTGGCTTTATGTAGGCAACAATAATTGTGCGTTCATTAAAAGTATGTGTGTAAGGAGGAACCATGCTGATGACTAATAAAGTTCAGCTGGAAGCGAAATCACTAGCCACACACTGCTTTTAAAGTCTAATTATTAAGGTTGTTGTTTAGAGTAATTTGAAACCTAAAGCTAACAATGTTAACTGTACCAAAGTAAAGCACTTCAGTTCACTATATAGGTCTCAAATGTTGTAGCAAACATGTATTTTAATTTTAAAACATCGTATCAGATACTGCATAAGGTTAAAGAATGATTTCCCAGTTTGATTCCCTTACCTTTCAGGAAATTTTTTACTGCTTGACATCCTAGGTCAGGGGTCTCCAGCCCTAGTCCTGGAGGGCCAGTGTCCCTCCTGGTTTTTGTTCTAGCTGTACACTACATTAATTGTTATTATTAATTTGACTGGCTGAAAGCATGTCAGTCAGTAGGGGAAGCAGCTGGTTGGTGAATGACAGGAAAGAAGCCAGTGAAGGGGTGGGGTCTTTTCACTCAGTAGGTTAAATGATTATGCAAAACTGTCTGGAAGAAAGGCCTCCAGAGGTTATTTTAACCAAGTGTAGTACCATATACCATGTTTTGAAATAAAAATGTGTTTGTTAAACTGTAGGGTTCTTTCAAAACTGTATATTTGAGACCTCTATAGTGAATGGATGTGCATAACATGGAACATGGCATGTTTGTTAGCTGCAAACATTTTAAGAGCACAACAAGCTTGATTATGCCTACACTTTATTTCTTCAAACCTATTTTCTTTTAGTGTGCAATTCTTACCAATCATCTAATCAAAACACCAAATCCACCATATTGTGTCACAGCAGTTACTCCTGCCAAGTTAGAATAATGGGCGCAGCAACTATCGTGGCTATATGAAAACCGAAATTTATGGGAAATCTAGGGTATCGCTACAACTATTGTAATTGTTTAAACACCATTCTACTAAAGAAATCATCTTGTTCCTCTTGTTCTTCATTGCCCCCTTGTTGAAGAAGCAAAATGTAGAGTCTGTATTCATGAAACTTGACATTCTGTTAGACATTTTTATGAACTAGAAAATTTGAACTGGCAGTATTAAAATGAGTCAATAAAGCCAAGTTTTGGCTAGAAACCCCCTGCCCACCCTCCCGAAAACTTGGAAGTTATCATGGTCTTGCAGTGTCAAAGCATTGTGACTGAGAATTACTATCTCCTGGAGGCATAGATTCCAATTATTTCAAATAAATAATTCCCCCCCCTCCCCCTTTTTATTTTTCATTCTTCTTGCTATTAATCGATGGATTCAATTTACATTATGTACCATCTTCTGTCAACTCCAAATATTTCAATTCTCAGTAATGTCCTGCTTTTTCCTGACACCTTACCTTCTCCTTTCTCTTTTTCCTTCCTGCATGGCATAATTTCCTGCAGCTCTGGAGAATGAAGTGTTCCGCAATCCAAAGCCCTCTCTTGTTGACCGCTCTGTCCTTGACCTCACAGCTGATAAGGTTGTGCCCCCTGATATTTATGTAGATGGTCCTTTACTGAGGGGCAGGCCAGCGTCCGAGGATGTCCTCTTCGAGCCTGTCGGCTCAAGATCCTGCAGGTATTCCAGGACTTGGACTGTGTCACAGGATTCTGGTACTGAGCTGGTAGCTGGTGCCCAGGCACGAATTAAGGAACTAGAAAAGGAGGCTGAATCTTTAGAAGAGGCCTACAGGAACTACCAGCACAGGGCCATCAAAGCAGCCATATCCAGCATTCAACCAGCTAGACCTTGGTCTCCCCCAGAAACTCTCAGTATTCCCAGCAGGAGCCCATCTGCCTCCCATAACCGAGTCACATTCGCAGACGAAATGCTTCCATCTCAGGAGCTTCAGCTGATGGCATTAAGAGGCACACTGTACGATGCACTGAACCTGAATAGAGCTGGGATGCAAGGACAGGAGACCCCATCTGTGCAGAACTCCTTCCCTCCCAGACGACTCTCCTCCACGCCCCTTTCACTGTCCAAAAGACAGGAAAGCAGAAGGCTTTTGCAAGGTATGTTTTATATTGTTTCATAGCTCATATTGATATATAGAAAGATCATGTCATTCTTATGCAATAAAAAATAACTTGCTTTGCTTGATTGTTTCAAAAGGAACAGAGATTGTCCAAACATTTTAACTTCCAATTTAAATAAATGTTTTCCATTTGAATGGTCGTTGAAGTACACAAACATGGTGGTTAATTTGGAGTGTTAAATTTGTATTTTTTTCCACCTAGATTTATGCTTTTTCTTCCTATAGTTCTCTGACATTTCTATTTTATTTGTCATATGCAACTCAAATGTTTAGAAGTTGTATTCTTTCAATTTTGGGTGGGACCCCTGTAAAGGATGGCAGTTGCATCTGTTTTTCATTGCTGAGAAGAAAAAACATTATTTGATGTATTATGAGGGTAACTCTAAAGGCCTGGTCACACTGGCGACATTTGTCGATGGCAACAAGGGGACGACAGCTGTTGCCGACTTGTCGCCTTGTGTGACCACCCTGGTCAACACGAGGGCAACATTTTCAATACCAGCCAAGCAAATCTGATAGTAGTCTATAGATATGCAATACAGTGTGTATGTGGATAAGCGAATGTTAATGTCCACTTTTACAATAACATATTTAAGCTATGAATACAATTCTACAATAATAAAATACACATATGTAGCATATTTTTTAAAATATGTTTTATTTTAAGTTAATTTGCCCTGTATACAGTTATGGAGGATAATTTGTGCCAAAATTAAAAAATAAATACACAAATAATAGATGTAATTTTATTTCTTATTTTTATTTACCAGTATATTTTTATTTATTTATTTTGTTTGTTATGATGTAATTAGTACATTTTTTATATCGTAGTCTTCTTTCGCAGCATGTTTATGTCTCATGACAAAAACTTGCATTATGATTGGTTTGCATTATGTTGTTGCCTGTGTGTTGCCAGCTTATCGCCAGCTTGTCGATCGCAGGCTTGTCTCCCATGTGACCACCTAAACTGCAAGGCAACACGCAGGCAACAAATGTGTTCCTCTTGTTGCCATCAACAAAAGTTGCCAGTGTGACCCGGTCTTAAAAATCAAGATCTCTACATGGTAGGTGCAAAATGATTTTTCAGTGGATTGTGCTCTGTTCCTCTTTACAGATCAAGAGGGTTCATTTCTTACACCCTGTCACCGCTCCCCTGAACGGCAGATATCTCCAATTCCTTCCAACGCATACTCTTCAACAGTTGTCTGTGCTGCTGACACAAATTCTCCCGGTAGCCCATCATTGAAAAACACTGCTAGAGAACACAGCAGGTAAAGTAATCCAAACTTGAGGGTCTTTAAAATGAATGTCTGCTTGTTCATGACATGATAATGAGGTATGAGTAAATGTTCTCCTGAACTGCTATATAAAAGACAAGAATATGTTCTTAAGTTGGTTTTCTCAATACATATTTTTAGTGTGTTTTCCCAGCATTTTGTATTGTTCGACCATAAAGGCAATGTGTATTTTATCTGTCATTTATACAGATATTGATTGGATTAAAATGCATATTAAAGTAGAGATATTGGTTGGATTAAAATGCTTATTAAATTATGATCAACATTTATTTCCTCAAAATACTGAATTATTGAAATATTTAAAAATGTGACACTCAAGCTAATTAAGGTGGTGCACTGTTGGGACTCCAATTTGCATTATGTACAGTTTGATCTTCTGTTGGCAGTTTTAGATTTTATTTTTTATGTTTTGTTTATATCTCTCAGCTGTATCTGATTCTGCAAAAAACAAGATAAATAAAACCCAGAAAGACACTTTGTACATTGCCACCTCCAATACAAGCCACCTGTTTCCTTTTAAGTTCTTATTCTTTCTCAGCAAGCATTTATGACAGCAAAAAGTCTAAGCAATTTACAGGAACTTCTGATTGGTATTGTGCAGTGACACGACGTTTTTGAAGAACCACTTAATTGCCTCACAGTTTTGATCTGTGGTTTTATCAGAAGTTACATCTCTAGTTGTGTCCATCCTATGGGTTTCACAGCCCGGTCATTTTTAAACACTGTTTTTCACTTCTGAAAATTGTGTACCATAGACAAAGCTGTTACTGTTTGAATGTCTATCATGTTCATATCCTGTGAAGTAGATTCCTGTTCCAGTGTTCCTAGTTCTTAGTACTTTAACCTATCCACAGCTCACAAAAAAAACTTGAAGAGGTTTCTAGCCCAGATTCTTCACCACACCCTGAAAAATTAACATTTGAGGATCTCGCAGACTCTATGGAAGGTAATCCTTTTTAATGACACATTTAAATTCAGACTTGTTTGCTGTATGTACAGTACAGGTAAAGTCTAATCTTTCAACTGCTGCCCACTTGATGTAAAGAGGCAACCATTGGATGTATGTTTTCATCAGTTTATATCTTTCTTTTTTTGATGTACATGGCTTGTAATACCTATAGTGAAAGTATTTCTGCATGAATTCTTCTGTCGTTCTTCTTGGCACTTGAGGATAATTAAACTGACCCCTTAACCTTCCCTCCACCTAAAACGGCTATTTACAGTTGCTTAATAAAAACAACAGACGTCATCTCAGCTGGCTGCTATGCCGAGCTGTCAAGATCATTTATCTTGAAACTGATTCAACGGTACCTGACAATGTGGAAAGCCACTAATATTAGAGGAACACAGATTCTTACATAAAGGCCTTGCTATTTAAATGTATTTTTTTACCATGCATCACCAAGCGAGAACCTAGGCATATTAAATATTACCAGCCCAATCAGAATGCTGTGTAAAGTGCTGTAATAATCGTATTTATAACAAAATATGTATGTGCTATTGTCACAAAGACGGCCGGAGTGGGGGACATCAGACCAGAAACAGGAACCAGGAAATAAACGACAGAGAGGTGGAGTTTGGTGGAGCTGAGCGAATGTTCTTGCTCAGCATTTAATAAATGAGCAGACAGTCAGAAAATAAACGGTTGTAAGACAAACAAAAACACAGGACACGGCACTGGAAGCCAAAATAAACAGACAAACAAAACGGACTAACAATAAACAAAACACGGTGAGCAGATATTTGAACTATTACTATTACAATTATTATTATTACCTCCATCTCCAATCCCGTTCTCCACTCACCGAACACACAACCCAGAGTATGTGAAAACATGCTGCTTTTATGCAGCTGTACAGAGACTCGATTGCTAATCAATCTTTCAGTTGGAGTCGCGGTACAACTGCATATGAATTAATAAAGTGCAATTCCTCATGCTCACATAATATTACTTTTTACTTGCACGTGAAGTGCTGTGCAATTCTCGTGCCTAAATACAAATATACATTTTAAACACTCGTGTTACACAGACCCGTTTATATCCCGTGTACCAATGACTATACACCAACATTAACATACAACATGTAACACAAAATGCACACAGGGGCAGGCACTTTGCCACAGCTATATACTTGATTGAGAATGGACTTCACCCCCACCCTCCTCAATCTTGGAATGGTTGTACTGTAGTAAGTATCTCTACCATTCCACATGTGGAAGTAAAAGAAGCAAGAGAAGCTGTATCTCAGAATTGTTCAACTCATCTTCTGTTCATACTCGCTTCCGGAACGTCCGGCCGTCTCAGACAAGTGTGTCTACAAGCTTCTCATCACTATGTCCACTAGGCTTGTTCTGCCAAAGTCTGATTATTCACAGCAATCTCATCTCCTGTTTACTATAAATACCTCTTTACATTCTGAGTTTTGATCTTAGGACCACAACTCTTTAACCACACCTCCCTTCACCTATGGGCCAGGGTAGCTTGCACAAAGATTGTTACCACTGTTGCCAGATTGCGTCTATTTTTCCTTTGACCGTAGGTCCTTCATATCTTAGCACACAATTGCCATATTATACTAGTGCATTAGGGATGTCGGCTATTTTATAGTAGTGTGGCATTAAGTCATTACCAAAAAAAAAACATTTTAGCTTATTTTTACAAGACAGTGCAGTAATAAAAAAAAAAAGTCACCAAGCAAATCAAATAGAATGTGCAGAACATACCGAAATTATACAATCATAACTACGGTAATCATAACGTCCATTGTACTTTCTAATAGTGATATAGAGACCAAACTCAGTGTACTGGCTGAATACATATATCTAAGACTTGATAGTCGAAAGTGTGTTGATAGTCACTGATACACTGACTGTTTTTATTGTCAGTAAGTCTTCGGAAGTTTGAGTCTAAAAATGTCACTTATGAGATAGTCTGTGAGTAGTTACCTTTGCAAAGTTAGATAATAATGTTTGTAACGTGATTAAGTTTGAGATGTGTTACAGAGCTATATCTGGACATGATTTAAGTATCCAACATGTAAAAGAAAAACTATTTTAGGTCCAGATACAAAATCTTTATACTTGCAAGATATTGGCTAAAGGCCATAAATTAGAAGCAAGAGTATGTTTCCTAAAAACCTATAAAGTAGTAGAAACATGGAGTAATGTCTCCTTAATAAAGTGCTGGCTGTTTATGTATTCTGTGCCCGTTCCCTCATCCTCCTCCATTATAGTAAGAAAATAAAGAGGCCATTGTGCTACTTTCTTTTTAGATCACAGTGACATTCCAGAGCAGCTTGAGGACGATGTGTCCCATCAATCTGAGGACCAGATGAATAGGCTCAGTGTCACCACCCCAGAGCCAGTAGCTGCTACTTCACAGCAAGACCACAGTGAGTGCCCATCCAAAATCTCGATTTCAGTGCCCATTACATCCAACAGCAACACAATTAAGCTTTTTGGAAATGTTATAATCAGTGTGTGCTTCATTAGTAACAGTTTTTTTTTCCCAGGATTGAAACACTGCCTAAAATGACTGAGCGTATATAAATAATACATTAGCAAAATCCTTAAAAGAGTATTAAGTAAGATTTTAATATCAAATTCCCTACTCTTAAGCCCCTTTCACACTGGCACTTCTGCCCGGGTCCAGACCCGGGTTCTACCTACACAAGTCACAATCCTGCGTGGTGTGAAACTACATACCCTGGTCGTACCCGGGCCCCAGCGACCCACCTCAGGATGTGGGTTGACACGCTTTGATCTGGGTTGAGCGAGACAAAATGCATGGCGGCCGACAAAATAACAAACAGCCACATCTGTGTGAAGGTTTCACTTACACAAGTGATGTTTTTGATAATTCTGTTTAGCCATATTTTTGTTGCTTGAGACACACAATGATCCAGATTGCAGCAGGGATGAAGAAACGTTTGCTCTAATCAACATTTGGGCCGATGGTTCAATCCATAGAAGATTGGACTATTTAATTCTGTGTCGTCCATCAGTATCTTATTTTTAATATAACAGTACAAATAAAGATTATGTTGGGAGATCGATTTGGAAACCTTTATTGTATTGAAAACCATAATGTTTTTCTGTACTTGTAGAACTGCCTTTTATTATACATATCACTATATACTGATGAACAAGCAGACAGTTGTTTTGTTTTTTACCTCACATGATCATTATGTGTAAGGCAATATCTAAGACTTGAAAGGATTTGCCCCTTGGTGTGATATGAATCATTTTCAGTTTTAAATTGAGGAGAAAAAAAAATCTTTCCATTATAATTTTACAGCAATAGATCAGAACATGAAAGAAGAGGGAGAGAGACAGAAGAGGGAGGACAAAGAAAAAGAAGAGAGAAAATGGGAACTGGAAAGAATGAATAGAGAAGAAAAAAGAATACAGGAGAGGCAAGCAGCCTGGGAGAGAGAGCAGAGGGAACTGGAACGACTAGAGCAGGAGAGAGTGAGTTCATAATATACAAGGCCTAGCCATCTGAACTGAGAGGTAGCAACCTCATTCAGAGACATCTGTGTTGGTCTGTGTCCACGAATAAGAAAAAAAAAAACAAGCGCAGGTGGTGGGTTCTAATGAAACTGACTTTGTCAGGTGTTTTACATTTCCTCAAATGTTTATATTAAGTCAAATTAAACTTACCCAAATTGCATCCAGAGGATTTGGGACAAACCATTTATTTTGCTTAGCTATTAAGGCATTCACACATGCCATATTTTGACAAAAACATGTTGGTCCTATCGCTTCACCAGGAGTGTGACCGTTTTGTGTGATTCACTGGGTTCGGCCAATTTTAGGTTGTTTAAGGTTAACATAAATGCTGCAACATGCTGGAGATAACAACCCAGTGCATGTGTGGCCATTAGAAACTGCTTCAACAAAGTCAGCCTTCCATCTAGAAATAACAATTGTTTACTGTCCAAAAATGTTTAATATGGGTTGTTGTTGGGTTCCATTTAGATCCTGTGGCCACAAACCACTAGAGAACAGATCCCTAACCAAGATGATCCACGCATATAAGACCTGAGGAGATAAATGGTTATCCTCAAACACTTGTAATTTGTTATTTCCAAGTTTAAATGGAAACAGGGAGCTCAATCTGCTTGTAATGAACAGTAATAGTTCAAGTTTTTTGTAAGGACAATTTGTGTTGCATGTTTTTTTTTTTTTTTTTTTTTTTTTTTGTATTACTACAAAACTTGTACTAAATTCAACAGTGATCTGTTATGCAAGGGGTATTTTTTTTGTTGTTATTTTTTTACAAATAAATAAATTGATTTGTTTTTAGAAGTTGATTGAAAATGCACAACAGCACGAAGACAAAAAAGGAGAAACAGAAGTGGGGAAGACAGAGTCCAAAATGTCTGAAGCAGAAGACAATTCTTCAGGCAATAATGCTGATCCTGTTGAAAAGTACCTGAAAATAGTCGAGCAGCATAAACAGCCAGAACTGGACCAGGTACAGTACTGCTTGCAGCAGTTTTGTACCAAAACCTTGTACACTGTGAAGCTAGGTAGCACTTTGCGTGAAAGTGGCAACTACTGCTCTACATATAAAGGTATTGTAGAATTCTCGGGGACTGCAATTTCTTTACATTGTTAATGCCTTTTACTTTTCAGTGTCATCAGCAGTTTTGGGGGTTTGAGGCTTCAGCTCTTGGTTGTGGTTCATTTATTTTTAAAAAAGATTCCGCTATCATAGGAAGCCTTGCCCAAGTGTAACAGTAGTCCTCTTGTCCAGTCTTTGTTTTTACTGCTGCTTAATGGAACAAAAACATGTCAAGGCTTGCATTGTGGGGAACATAACTGT
Organism: Polyodon spathula; assembly: GCF_017654505.1. Classification (NCBI taxonomy): domain Eukaryota; kingdom Metazoa; phylum Chordata; class Actinopteri; order Acipenseriformes; family Polyodontidae; genus Polyodon; species Polyodon spathula. Next base: position 31,081,627 of record NC_054542.1, read on the forward strand.
TTAATGGAAATGCATATTCACTTTTGTTAATTTCTGAAATAATACAATTAGTATATTAATAAAGACAAATCTTTGGTGGAAATACTTACAATCTTTGTCATTTTGAAACTGTTTTTTTCAGAGTTTGAGGAGGGAGGCTGCAGAGCAGAGCTCTATTCATGATAGACTATCTGATGAAAAAGATGACAGGTACTTTGTGAACATCTTGACCCTTTTTTTTTGCTTAGTGTTTCCAGACCTTTTAATAAAATTCAGCAAGTGGAACAATGGCATTTACAACTACTAATAGTACTGTTGAGTCCACTGACTGGAACTCCTATCTGCTTTCTATTGTTTTGTAATGCTATTGTGTAGGTACAATGGGCTCTGTTCACATCATTTTAATGACTGCAAGCCTTTATTTTTTATAAACCCCCCCCCCCCCCCAAAACTCTTGAACTGCAAATTAACCAAAATGGGCTTCAATAAAACAGGTTGTAACAAAACATTACTTAAAACAATTGTGAATAGAGCCCATGATTTCTATAGTAAAATTTAGTAAGTTGTTAATTTTTTGAGGACTTTATGGCCATTTCATTATCCTGGGGGGAATCATTCCAAAAGCAAGAATAATTAGAATTAAAATAATTAAAGGTTTTTGTCATTTTTGTGCATGTTTTGGAGTTTTCTATCGGCAGGAACAAGTTAAAACTCCTGGTGTGTTTTTTTTTTTTTTTTTTTCTTGTAGTATTGCTAACATTTCACATGAAGATGCAAATGAGGATTTCTGGTGAATCTTTTGTGCAGTCACTGTCTGGACCGGGGTATGATGTTCATGTATTAATTTTACAAGGTTTATGTGTTTGTATTTTTGTGACTTTTTTTTTTAATGTTCCATTTTTTAACTATGAAGATGCATAGTGTGATTTATATTTGTACATGTAAACAATAAAAAAACACTATTCTAACCTTTATCTTAAATTGTCATGCATACAGAGTAAAATGTGAGTTCTATGGATTTATACCATGCATGTGTGTCTTAACATATTTGTCCAGTTCATCCCAAATTGAGTAAGGCATCCCTTTTTTATGAATTGTTAAATAATTCATAGTTTAACAATCAGCTGCTGTCCATATGGCTCTGCAGAAAAAGATCTGAACAAGATACCCATATTACATTGGAGTGTCCCAATACTTTTGCCACCCAAGGCATACTGTACCCCTGTACCATGATGCTGCATCTTCCCTGCAGCATATTACCAGGCTACCACCCACAAAGAGGATTATGTATTTTTTTTTCTTAGCCTTGCCTTGCCATCTGGGTAGCAGTTGATAAGAAGGGTTTACCTCACAGCAAAGAAAGCAATGAGCAGCTTGCCTTTAGGCTACAGTATCTATTTGGTGCAATGAAGGGTTATTACCCCTTCCCATTTACCAGGTGATTTCCTTTGAGTTGCAGCAGACACAAATAAATAAATAAGTGATTCTGATTACTGAAACTTTCTGGCAGCATCTACAGAAAATAAAAACACATTATCTTGCTGGGATGTTCAGAAATAAAGAAAATGTGTATATGATGAACCCCAGATTAAAAGGAATATAGATATTCACTCAGTTCAATAAACACAGTTTAATAAAATGTTCTACCGGTAAATATATTTAAATTAAGGGCTTGTAGAATTTCAGGACAACATTAGGCTATTGCAATAATGTGTTTTAGGTGTCCAGTGACTGGAGGTTTGATTGAATAGCACATATATAATTGAACCACACAATTCCCTACCTCTTATTGCTTGAATATTTGTGTGTGAGTGCCCTGTGTGTCAGTCAACACTTGATAATAAAGTTACTTGATGTATACTTGTAACTGTCAACACCTTGATGGGCTGAATTTGTTTTTAATTTTGCAGATGTGTTCTGTTACCACATGATAAATAATGATTTATACACTTAGTTCAACATGATGATGGTCCTGTTACGTTTATATGAATGCAACTTAAGTTTTTCTTTGACTTTCATTGTGATTGGGGTATCATCGGCCACATATTGACATCAGCCCTTCACATTTTTCATTCGGATTCTGGACATTAAAAAAGAAAAGAGCAAAACACTTGTCATATATGTAATAGCCAGAACTAAAGGATTACTTTTAAGAGAACCATTTCCCTTGCTAATATAAAACCTCAACTTAATCTGTCTGATTTGATCTATTTGGAAGACCTGTTATCTCAAACACTATGCGCTCAATAGTTATTCCTTTAACAACTGTCTTTGAGCTGCACAATGTACAGCTAATGAGAAATAAAGGATCATTATATAATAAGAAATGCTAACCCAAAATGTTTTATCTACAAATGTTTAATAACTGCTTGAATAAAACCACAAGGAAGCCCTTGGCACGCATAGAAAATATTGATTTACTATTAGTTTACAAAATTGGTACCTTTTTGACTTTTTTGAAAAAAAAAAAAAAAAAAAAAAAAAAATGCAATAAAAAAGGTCTATTAAACTAAACTGATTTTTGACGGTACAAGTGATGTATGTAACTTGACATGAAGGTAATTATTTCCTTCCCAACCACCGTAAACGCTGCCTACCATAGTTTGTCAGAACAAATGACGACACTGTATTACTGCAGAAACAGTTACTCTCTTCCATGCAATAATGATTAAACACTAAGATATTCCAGTACATCTCTTCTACCTAACATAAAACAGATAGTACATCAGTAACACAAGTCAGTTTTTTTAACCTTTACACATCTGAACAATATTGACAAACATTTTCAGAGATTTTTTTTAAAGAATTAATACAATATTTTAGAGGTTTTCATACCAAATACATAGCAGCATTAAAACCAATAACATTTTTTTTTTTCTAAAATGCATGTATTACACAGTGAACACAAATTATGTGTACAACAGGCAAGGGCTGAAATGCCTTAGAACTTCCATGTGCCAGTTGCTGGCTATAGACATTCAAACATCCTGCTTTGGCTGTCTTTTGGCTGCCTTTGCAGCTAGATGAAACCCATCTTTGTTTGGGAATGTTAGCAGTGATAGCTGGAGTGGTACTGGAAGGTTACACTGAAAAGAAATAGCATTTCTCCATGGTTTCCATCAGCCTTACTTAAAGGTGCAGTGGTTAAAGGCCGAGGAGGTTGTGGATGCAATCCCCATTCAGTACTAAAGTTTAAATTAGTACCCTGGGTTATGCTGGCCATATGTTGAGATGGTAAAACCTGCTAGGTTAAGGAACCAGAGAAAACCATAGATAATGCTGGAATGAAAACAGGTGCTACAGGCTTCTTGTAATCCTGCAGAGCCCAAAATCAGTCAATTTGTGAGGGAGTAGAGATGGATTTCCCTACAAACCCCTTTATATGTTATTGAGGTTATAGCTGTTTAAACACTTCAGCTTGCATACAGATGTTTTAATTGGGTTAGGCAGTTTTGCTACCCTGCAATAACATGAAGTACTTTTTATTTCTGCTTTAAAAAAAAAAAAAACTTGTTTCTGTATCGGCTATCCATTTTCTTGGGTAAACGATATAAACTCAATTAAAATAAAGAGTATTCAACCTGTTTAAAGGAAATCAGTTTGACAGTTTCCTACATGCCGGGGTAGTTTTTCCTCTGGGTCTTACATCAATGTTTGTTTACCCATGCTGAGTGTTCACATGGAACATACAAACAAATGGAAAAAGGACATCAAATGGAGGTGCCCCAAAAAAGAAAAACCTACCAAAAAAGAAAAAACCTCCTGAAATCCTGAAAATCTTATTATCCCGAAGCCTTATGCTAAAGGTGTATTAATCTATATATCTAGATCCCACCCCCAATCCTCCAAACAGGAATGCATGCAGGGTTGATTTTTGAACTTGAAATTCAAAACTAAACATACAATGACAATCGTGCATATAGAAATAACACATTGCACTAATTTTTATTCATTCTCTTCCCCCTTTAAACCGGTTCATGTGTAAGGCGCATATATTGTATTGTGAATATAATCTTTAATGAAAGATGAAGGAACATTAAGCCCAGAAGAAGCTACACTGTTTTTCTTTTGATTTAGCAGCTGTTAAATTTGCTAAAGTAAGAAGAGCGTGCCGTAAAGCAGCTGAACATGTTTTTTTTTTCTTTTAAGTAAAAAATAGTGCAATGTTTTAAGTTTACCAGTGCAGGCTGGTTAAGAAAGGGTACAAGTCCACACACAAAAAGAAATATTCGAATTGGCATACTTTTGAATTTTTTTTTTTTATAAAAAAAAAAAAAAAAGAGAGAGAAAATTTAACACAAAAGGAGGTTCCTACAAACTTTTCCAGGAGAGTTAGTGCAGAAAGCAACATTATGCATTAGTTTGTTAGGGGGACCCACATTAGCACTGCGCTGCAGGGGGCAGTTTGTATAGTTATCATATCTGAACATTATCTTGTCGAATTACTATGGTTGGTGAATGTAGACTATGTAATGCCCTTATGTGTAAGAATTGAGCTGTTCCTTTGACCGGGACTGGATGTCTTGCAGCTCTTGCTCTTCCTTCATTTTGATGTCTTGGTACACATGCATGTGACTTGCGTCCTTTAAGTAGGCCCAGTTTGCTGACAGTATCATGAGGAAGTGAATCTGGAAAAGAAGGGTGAGGTTGATGGCTAGTGAGCATGTCAAGATGCAAAGCAAGCTACTAGACAGGCTAATTAAACACACACACACACATGTTACGTGTGAATAAGCACCCTAATATTGTGAGCTACTGAAGTTAAAGGGTGTTGGCTCTTTTTTTTTTTTAAACAGTTGCATGCGTTTTTGTTTTTTAGTTCGTTGTAGAGTAATGGGGGTTAGTTAATACAAAGTACAGAGATACATCAATGGCACCAGCCACAACGTGAGTTACCAACCTGGATTTGGTAGGCACGCAAAAATGCAAAGTAAGAACACATTAAATCTGCACTAATCTACCCTACAGTTTTTTTTTGTTTGTGTTGAAATAAATACCAATGTGGATCCTGTAAGATTCATAAAAAATGGAGACCAAAAACTTTTTTTTTTTTTTTTTTTTTTTTTTTTTTAACACAAGGATGTTTATTTTATGTGTATAAAGAAAAAAAAAATAACTACAGTTTTCAAAATCTTAAGAAAAAAATTAAATACTTAATTAACAAAGATATATTTAGAAAGTGAAAAATAAAAGCATGCAGTCTTAGGTTAACAAAAAAATAGTGGCACATTTAAACATATTTAATGGCAGGTATGAAAAAAAAATGGACAAAACATGAACATTCCTATTAACAGTTGCAACTACTATTTAAATATTTAAGTAAGTAGTTATCAGTAAATTGAGGAGATAAAAATCAAGGAAAAGTGGTGCGGTAATCTGTTACAATCAACACCAAAAAGATATTGGAGTATCTGATGAAGACAGCCAGATGCCATACCTTTCTATTGATAATCTCAAACTGTGCCAGTCCCTGTAAATAAATGCTAAATGTTGTGTGCACTTTGCTATTTACACATTATGTAAAATACATTTGTCTATGTTCTGTTTTAGTCCATGATGTCAGTGGTTGCTCAGTCTATTCTTTGCAGCTTCATAAACTCTGCACTGTGTTCTTAATACAACTTAAAATTTAGTGCAGCAGTCTTCTCGACTCTTAAACTTCAAAACAGCATAGTTATATGTGGTAGCCATCATGTAGATCAGCTGGTGGAAGAGAACAAAATACAGGGATGTAAGACAGTGCTCAGTGTTTCCAGACAAGGTTTTCGATGTTATGCTGCTGCTGGTTTTTAGATACAGTAAGTTTACACTGCAGGAAGGGGATACTTTTTCTGATTATGGTGCAGGTGAAGATCTGAATTCTCTATTTCACGTAACACACCAGTGTTGGTTAAACGGGGCACTGCGGTATTTTGGGAGTGTTATTTTTTTGCTTTCCCAGTGATACAACTAAGCGTTATTTCAACAGCTTGATTACCAGTACGTGAATGATTAGGTTTACCAACTGTCCCTATTAGCAGTTATACTGTATACTGTAATCCCAATTATTTCTGTACTTTTTATAAAATGCTCCTTCATTATGTATGTGTGTGTGTGTGTGGGTGTGTGTGTGTATATATATATATATATATATATATATATATATATATATATATATATATTCATAATATATATTACTTACTAAGGGTAGTGAATTAAGGACTGTTGATATGTATTAGATACATTTAAAAAATTAATAATAAAGCTGTCCGCAGGCCTAAATATATATTGGTCAATTATCAAAAAAGCTGTATTCAAATGTTCTCTTCTCGATTGGACCTAGCAATTCTGTAACAGTAATTGCTTAAATGTTTAAAGAGTAACTTCAAATGTAATGTGCCTTCCTTTTAGCATTACCCTTACTATTGCATTGTTTTGTAATGATTTTCAGTTGCACGGGCTTGGTCTACATTTCTGCTTGCTTTGAGCTTGTCTGGAGATTTAGAGGCAAAAGATACTAACTCAGTATTTGATCAACAGAACCTAGAACCACTCAAAATAATTGCAAACACCACAATATTGTAAGAGTAATGTAAAAACAAAAAAAAACAAAAAAAAAAAAAAAACAATTCAAGTGAATACTTACTCTTTGAACATACACCGCATCAACCACTAAGTAGATAAATGTTTTCATCAGTGTTATGAATCAGAGAATAGTCAAATAAGAAGGGGGCATTTTATTCCACACTTAACAGAAAAGGAAAACTGGAATTAGGAAGTGTAGCGAATTACAGTAAAACACGTTACTCACCAATGCAATAACAGTGGCACCAGCTCCAGCACAGGCCACGATGTACAGATGGTATGACAGATAGAACTATAATAAAAGCAACAAAGGTATTGTTTTAACAAATTAGAAGTAAAACATAGGATGCACCAGACGGTGCAGAACAATGGTTCAATCGTACCTCGCTTGTATTGCAGATTTCTCCTAACACTGCGCCGCAGGCCTTTCCAGGAGCTGCGTTCCAAGGAATGATTCCTGTAAAACAAAAAAAGAAAGAAAAAAAGTAAGGGTCTGTGTATTTAAGTGTAGACATGATCTTTATTCTTATTCACAAGAGAACAGTAACTGCAGCAAATGTGGTATCTGGGTTGCCTGAGAGGCAGAATCAGAAGACCAGAAAACGTAATTCCCGTGGCGAGTTTCTGACCTTCATTACCTTTAAATAAGATAACCGGTTTGTTTTTTCTCTCAAGCAAAAAAAACTTTCGTTATTTTTATATATGATATATATATATATATATATATATATATATATATATATATATATATATATATATATATATATATATAAAATATTTTAACATACATTTGTCTAGTTTTCAAATTTCAAATTAAAGGGTTACTTGGTCCTTTAAAAATATGCACACAATTACATTAAGTAACCATGTTTTGTAAGGGGAATTACAAAGTTACAATGTCAAGATGGATTAATTTAATTAGTGTACTATATATCCCACCTGGATAAGCCACAGGGATACTGTACTTTTATATGGCGGTGATCAGGACTGAGGGGACTGTTCATGTCGTGTCTCCACTTGAACTAAATATAAACTTTAAGTGCACCTTGAACAACGAATCACTATGTTTGATTACACACCACACACTAGTATGTTTATTTATACACCACACACCCAGGGACATGATCCACGAAAGAAAAATTGCAATCTTAATGGTATCTAGTTTTGCTTCAGGCCATTTATTTATTTATTTTTAATGAAAGTATTAGTAGTTTAGAAATCTGACCCAACATGTGCCCGGGAACAAAAACACTACATGAGGCAAAACTATGTCTTACATAGGAAAATTGAGTCTTTAAACACAAGCTTCAAATTTTGGCTTGCATAAAATTTTGGCTTGCTAACTATTTTTATATCATGTAATAAAAAAATAAAATCTGGAATGAAGTATGGTACCAAGTTATTAAGCTCCACAGGTGTTGTGATTTTTGGAATTCCTCAGAGTAATAAATGTTTGTTTACTTTGCCTAAATTATCACTTGTCTTATTCAAATTGTTAACTAAAATTGTGAATTCATGTAAAACATTTATACCACACTAGTAATGCCCATGATGAACACTTTCAAAACAAGAATGGCTGGAATACATACCGTACTGCCTGACATCCACACAGATAGATTCAATGGAAGAGGTCATGTTTGCCATTGGAGAGTTGAGGACTTGGCAGGTCGACCACATGTTGTAGAACAAGAAGACAGGTACAGCCGAGAAGCCAAACACACCCAGCCAGGCAACTCCGAGCACATAGGTCAAGAACACAAACTGGGAAAAGACAAGCATACCAATTATTGTGCGGCATTGAAAAGGTTCTGCAGACTCTCTGTAGAATGTTACTTTTTGGAACATCATCTACCAGTTTAAATGAAAAGATCTGCAAGGTTTATAATTCTGTTTTATTTAACATTTAATGTGCAGTGATAATACAGCACTGTACAGTTTTGATAAACAAACAAATACGTCCATAGCAGCTTCAGGCTGTTGCTGAGCCCAAAGACTGACTGTATATGCTTCTGTAGTTACTGTGCAAAAACAAAATACTTCATTGCAAAAGGATTTTTATTTTTTTTTGGTAGCTAGCGTCCATTGTATTTCCACATGTGATTGTATATTTTATTGTGTGACCACACATGCAATTAAGTGTTACCAAATTATTAAAAACACTCATTCTGATCCAAAGTATTTTAATCTGTTGAAAATAATACAGACAGATAGATAGATAAATAAATGCAGTAACTAATAAATTAGTGCCAGTATGTATAATTAGTCTTGTACCATTCCACTGATGCATCGTCCACAGGCTGTAGTTTTGAATTCACTGTGAAGTTCTTTTACAGCACTGGTGGTGTAGAAACCCTCTGCCAAAAGAATGATTCCATACAAGAAGAAAAATGATGCTATTCCGTAAATGATGTACTGCATGAGCTGTACTCTGCAAAAAAAAAAAAAAAAAAAAAAAAAAAAAAAAAATACCCACATTGATATCCATTACTGAATCTCAAGGGGCAATCTGTTTACCTGCTCTCTAATATCTATATCAAATATCCGAGAAACAAATGTGTAGTCTTGACAGTATATCAGATAAAACAGGTGTTTAATGTCCTGCTTAATGATCTATGACATGAGCATCACACTTTATGATGTGTCAGATACATGGAGAAAAATTAAAGATTACAGTCCCTAAGGAGTCTACAACAGCATGTTAAAGGCACATGTTTTGTGCCTGTAATCTCCCATATGGTGACATGAAAATTAAATAATGTAGGTTATTACATTTTGACATCTTTTAAAATTCCCTGTTTTTTTTTTTACTTTACGTTCATAAAAAAGATAATTCAAACGAGTTCAAGCAATCAGTCACGTATGCTAATTCCATTTTTTTGACAATCAATAATAAAGCTGCTACTATAATATGGTGAATGCTATGCTATAACAGTTTAAAACTGAAAATTAATGACAATGTCCCAGTATCTTTAGAGCTATTTACTCATATTTTCCCACATGTTTTGTCTACAAGAAAAATAAATACTTTTGTGTTAACTCAGATTTGTATATAAAGCACGCGTTTTAGACACATTCCTTCTTAAAACTTCCCAAGAATATTTTTTTTTTTATTTAAAAGGCAAGACTTTCACCTCCCAATCAAGAGGATTATAAAACTTACACTTCAGTTAGGAAAGCATGGTCGCTGACGGTCTTTGAGAAGTGGTTTTCCAGAATGGACACTGTCCCTGTTAATGCCACATGGCCACAACCACAGAAGAGTGCAACACCGGAGAAGCACAGAATGGTGGCAACCAGCGAGGCATAAGGAACTCCCCCCAGGCACTTAATGCAGCATTCAAAACACCCTGCAGGTACACATGAGAAGCAAACACAATGTTAGCGTAAAACAATCCTAAATCTAGGTGTGACACATACCCATGGCATAAGTAGGTCACAGTTTGTACTGTGTGTTTAAAATGCTGTTTTATCAAAGTGGACCAAAACAAATTGCACTTTAGTTGTATTTCAGAGATATGTTAATATGTTAGATATATTTTTCTTTTCATATGGGGATAATATCACAGCACTGCATAAAACAAATGAAATGGTAGTGAGTGTAGAAATAAACTGGGGCAAATTGTATTTTTTAAAAACATGATTTGAACTTGAGAATTGATCACACAGTAACTAAAACTATAGATTAAAACCAGTCTGATTATTCTATAAATGGGTCATTCAATACAATTATTTTGATGGGCTAGATGTGCAATAGTAACTTCTTATTGGAAACTAGGCAACAGACTTGGCCATCAATCAGTGTGGTAGCTAGCAGTGATGGCAGTGACCCTAATTTTGTTGTCAGTATAAAGCAAGAGCAAGACCATCATAAACAAAGACAATTTGTTATATATGTATAGTGTGATGTAAAATATCTAAAATAATGTTGACAGAGCCATGCTTGTATAATGTAGATGCCATGCTGTTTTTTCTCAGTTAAACCTAAGCTTGACATGTTTTAATGTTTGGTTAAGGGGTGTGTCCAAAGGTTGTGTCCTGTCTCGATGAGCCGCTGCTTTTCTGCCGCAAGCGACTCTATGTGTGAAGCTATTTATCACCCAGATTAAAGTGCTTAATGGGAAGCAGATGGGCCAGAGCTCTGAGAGCAGGCTGGCCACTAAAGAAAATCATTAGCAATTTATTATTGTAGAATGACGTTATAAAAGTGACCTAGTATGGCCGTGCAGTCTACATTGCTGTAAACGTGACAGATACAACTAAATGTCATGAGTGTTAACTACAGTTTAAACTGTGATAAATATCAGACGTTATCTATTAGGCAGGTTTTATTACGTTCTTATGACCATTGAAAAATGCCCACTGTGTTTAATTTTGTGGCATGTACTGTATAGTTAATCTTGTTGAGAAGCCATGCAGCCCCCACCCTCTTTCTTTTTTAAAGTAAGCACCAATGGGCAACATCTTACTGAAAACAAAACAAAACAAAAAAAACATTCAAGTAAAGAAGCTGTGCTTATAAAGCAGATTCGGTTTGGGATAACAAAACACTTGCTGCCTCATCGTTTCGGTTTTGTTTATTTCCAGAGCACATTCTTTAACACACACTCTGATATTACTGTGTGAATCTATACCCATGAAGGAACATTTACTAGTAGCCATTCCTTAAACCAACCGTCCTACAAAGGAAACGCTACCTGCCAACTTTTTTTTTTTTTCACTACAATGCTAGAAGCAAGCAAGCAGTGTGGAAAACTAGCAGCAGTCATACATTTCTCAAAACAACAGGCCTTTTATCTGTGCTGGGATCAAGTATCTATTCCCTGAGTCTAGTGACCAACTGAGGTTTTATTAGAAAAAACAATTTAAAGAATACATGGTAGCCAGCAATGTACAGTTCAGAGTGAAAAAGGACACCATTGAATAGTCAAAGCAGTTTATTCATAGTCTCTCATGGGTCACTGTTTCGGGATGATACAGGTTAAGGTTGAATACTGATACAGGCTGTCACAATAAAGGCCTGACCAACAAGCACCGCTTAGGGTGTTTTTGATTTACATTAGACTGGGTTCATAGGTAGTATTCCCTGAATTAAACGCTAAACCAACAGTCATTAATTGGTAAACTGTGTGGATATTAATTCTACCAGATACCTTGCCTTTGAGTCTAAATCTAAATAAAATGTTCTCTTTAAGTTGACACACTAAACTGAATTCCCACGAGGTATCCATTTCGAAGCCTGTAAGATGCATTTTACACCTCATAGAAAAGGAATCTGAAATGCTTCTACTTAGAATGTGTTTTTTTTGTTGATGAATTGAAATTCAAATATATTTTACACATATCCAAAATACATGTATGTTTATATACTGTATCAAAATTAGGCCCCAAATATCCTAGAGCCACAATGGAAAGACATATGTATATTAATTAAATGAATCTGTGTCTGACCTTAATGCAGCAGCTGCTGTAAAGTAGATTTCTGTCAAAATGAAAAAACACATCCAGACCTCATGTACTGTACCTAAGTGAGGAAAGTTATTTTTTGGTGTTGCCATGTTAAAACATAATAAAAATATATATATATATATATATATATATATATATATATATATATATATATATATATATATATATATATATATATATATATTAGCTACAGCACAATGGTTACATAATATTCACTATAGTTCTTTGTAAAGTGCAGCATTTTTGTCCTGGGGCTTGTGAATAACGTTGCCATGGCACTGTCTTAATACATGCCCAATTACTGGCCATGGATTTCACACACTCTGTGAAGACAGGCCTGTGAAAATAAGTCCTATTGTGTTATTCTTCATGGAATGAATGCTGTTAAATAAGATTAAATTAGAAGAAAATGCTAGGCTGAAGAATCTGACAGCTGGGCAATTAACACCATGATGCTTTACTACTCAGAGTCCCAATGCAATTCCCTGTTAGGTGCACTGTAGACCTGCTTATCTCTTTAATTAGGCTGTTTTAAAGTCATGATTCTTTTTAATCAATAGCGGTTTGGGTCACTTTATTTCACAAGGAGCGTCACATGCAGAAATCATTAATATTCATAAGTCATTTTCAACAAAAGTGCTGTTGAATGGATAAGCCCATCCATTTTTTTGTTCCCATGTGGGTGTGTTTCTGTTTAAAATCAGGAAAAAAAATGTTCAGATTTTGCTTTGAGTTTGCTGTACATGTGTGATAGAACATGCACTTCTGATTCTAAGAGTTCCTCTCTCTGGTCTCTGCTTTTCTTACCCTCACTGTATGTCCTAGCACACATGTTAACATATTATAAGGTTCAGAGGAATTTACTGGGAAATTATACATAAACTGGTTCCTTGGTTTCCATGGCAAAAAAAAAAAAAAAGTTTACACAAATTATAACCTAGTTGATATACTTCAAGGCTTTAAACCTGAAATAACCTAGATTCAAGGACGAATTGCTCATATTTACTAAACATTTGCTTATTTGTTGTTATTATAAAAATAAAAGTATGAAATCAATTGGGTGTTCGTTGGACCATATACAGTTGCATACAGTACATTACTACTAGTTTGACAAAACAATATGTAGGCTTAGTAAAACTGTCCCAGTGTCTCATTACTGACAGAAAGCACTCAATATTAGAATCTGTGACACTTGCATTGCTTTTATATCTGAGCTTTCAATAGCAGCCAATTGTATGGTACAGTATTACAGAAAAGTGCCACACAAATTCACATGCTCAGTACAGGAATCCCCTGATGTCCCACTGAATAGACTAAACAGAAAATAATCGATGCTTTATGCAATCAATAGATACAATCATATAGTTTTTAGACTATGCATTTGTTTGGGGTACAGTTTTGGTGCATCTTTATCAGCACTTATTTCCTTATTTATGCATTTTTGTATGGTTTGTACTCCTATGAAACATTTCTGCTTTGGCAACATTTGAAACTTTTCTTATCTGTCATAATTGTGAACCAATGTAAAACCAATATTAATGAATTTCTTGTTAGGAAGGATTTTCCGTGTGCCAAACAATAACAGCCTAACCAATGAACTTGACTATGTTTTAATCTATTGTCTGAGTTACAAGTTACAGATATGAATGCAGTTTCTTTTTTTGAAACAATTGTTTTGCATGCACAGTAATTAAATGTAATGTTTCATTATAACCTTGTCATTTTAATCCCTTATATATGCAGGAACCGTTTTCTGTTTTTAAGTCAGATGCAACATTGTATTTTATGAACAACGGCACCCATTTTCTGCCTTGAAACAGTATTTCACACTGTAGATCTTTTTGCTCAATAAAATATTTTCCTAGGCATGTGTTTGCAGCTGGTAGAAATGTATTTGTCACAGAAGTTGAGGACTCAGTATAATATTAATAGCATTACATCTTACAATTAGATCTTTTTTATTTGTTGACTAGTCAAATGCATCTGATACTGTATGCTTTATTCCATAGAATGTCTATACCACAAACAACCAAAGAAACACTTTTTCTCATTGAATGTGATATTTTTTAAGAGAAAAAAGGCTAAATTTTCAATTTTTCAACAGCAATTGCACCTCTCTGTTTTGTTGCCAAGAAGCTGTTAAAGGGTAATATTCTGTATACTGCCCTCTGACAATCATTGTGACATACGAATAATAGGAAACGACTCGCAGAGTGATTTGTTTTAGCCCTTGCATACTAAATATCTTGGTATCTTTGAGTAAATAATGGTCTCTTCTTGAAATATATACAAAGGATAGTTAACTATCTGTCAGAAAAATACAGTAAGTAACTCAAATAATACACATTTATAAGAAAGACTGGTGGGTGGGTCATACAGTTTTAATATGACCCCCCAGAATAGAATTCAAGTCTTGGCAGTCTCCATTTAGAACCCAATCATCTGGATAAGACAAATGCCCATCCTAGTTGTTCCGCATCTTTTCATCTGTCCTAAAACTTATTGGATGAGTTGTAGTAATTTAAAATGTGATTTAATAAATGTTCTGGTAGATGTCAGTAAAGCAATACTGGACAGTTTTTGCTGCAGATATGAAACAGTTTGTAAAGTTAGTCTGGGCATACTAAACCTGTTTCATCAAAGAACACGTCATGCTTCACTGCTATACAATATTTGGTCCCAATCACCACTTATGCATTAGAGAACGGTTCCATTAATCCACCAATATCACTTCACACATCTGAAAGGTAAAAACAATCATCTATTGATGATTATACATCTTCAGAGAAGCCTGGAGCTGCACATTACAGCTTGGTATTGAAATGCAACCTCAGTGATGTCATTTCAACATCTCCTTTGCCATTAGCACAGCAGATCCATTATGGGATATTTCAGAGAATTCAACAAGGTAATTGCACCAGTCTTTTTAGTTCAACATTAAGCAGCTCCACACTCAGGCTTAATCGGGTGATATTGTTTGGAAATCTTTTAGCAACTTTATAGGAATGTGCAGTACAATGGTACATCTTTAGGCTGTCACGTTGTTTCATTTCCAAATCCAATAGAACATGATGTTTTTACCAGAACTCATTATGGTCTCCATGGCAACTATACCACTTTAGAATCTCATACCTAAAGAAGTTGCAGGCAGCATAAGCTTCCAAACAAGGTATGTGAGAGAGGCATATTAATTCCAGCCCACATGTCAACTCAAAATGTATTATTGTTTCACTCATGCATGATTAACCCTGGACATTCCCTGCTTTAAACATGTGTTACAGACTGGGCAACTTACACTCCTGCTTTTTAGTGGCTAAGTTACAGTGATGCAATACTGAAAACAAACAGCTTTACAGCTACTCATAGTTAATTAAGCATGATACATTCTAACAGAGTCCATTAATGGCTATTATTTTATTGCATGATTGTGTTCACTATGGCATGTTCTGTGACAGTACTAAACTTCAGCACTATGTCACCTAGGTAAGACACAACATGTGTGGATATACCCCAAGCCAAGTGACCTTATGCCAGCTCTGTATAATCAGTTTAGGATTTTTTTTTTAACAATCAGTGTTTTGCAACACATTGGGCAACAAAAGCAGATGTCTTGAAGGCGTTTGACTCTTTTCTGGAATAGCTGCTCATCTTCAAATACAACACACTTGCTTGCAGTTTTCTTCACAGTCCCCAGCATACCTGATATGAATTGACTAAATTCATAGAATGAAAATCAAATTTGCTGATTTGAGATGCTTCACATGCTTCTAAAGTCTATATAGAAAGCCACAAAAAAACTATTTTGTTTCTCTCCTCTTGCTTAAAAAATTAAATAAAAAAGGATAACTACAGTACTATATAGCCAGATGCCGGATATTGTGCCAAGCCAAGACTTTAGTGGTAATGAAAGACACAAAATAATAAATAAATACAGCTCAAAGAAGCATACAGACCTAAAAGAAAGCATGGGATACTGTCAATGGAGCAATGGCACAAAGACCCACTGTGCTACTATAGCTTTACCCCTCCAGCATGGGGTCACAGCAGCCTACGATATTCAGCTTGTAAGGTTTCCGGCTTCTTGATTTATGTTCTACCCCGGCTAGCCGAACTGTGGTGATCTGTCCTGTCACGTTGCCAAAGCGAATGGTTTAACTTAAGGTGTGGGTGGTGGGTATAGCAAGTAGATATATATTCATATTAGTAATACATAAATGTGATGACAAGCTTAATCTTGATTTTGTAAAACGAATGGGTGCATGCTCTCCTTACAGTAAAAACATTATATCCCTCTAGTTACCAGTACTCCTGTTTATGACTGAGACACACAAATGGAAAAAGCTGCATTTTTAAAACAATGTGAAATAATCCTGTTTTGTGTACAGTAAGGCATTAGACCCAACAATTATTTCAGTTTGTGCTTCTTAAAATGTTTCTAACATGGCTGAAACCCATGCAAAATATATTTTGTATCCCTTTTTGAAAATGAAGGAAAAGCTTTGTGAACAGTCCAGTAAGTCAGTAACCTAAGCCGGAACACAGAATCTTCAGGTTAACTAATGTAACTGACTGCTAAACTGCATGTTTTTAAAATCCTGCAGCTACTGCATACTAGCCTACCTGTACAGTAAGGTGATCTAAGCAACCATGATGAAGAAAGCTAGCTGTGTGTGCATTTCAGAAGTTTATACACATTTGATCACTATGCTATCTAGCTGTCAACACACTCTGCTGTTTCTCTGTTGTATTAACAATAACTATGATGTACAAAGACAAAGCAAGAACGAGTTATGTAAAAATATATTTTATGCATGAATGGGGGAATTGTGGCACATTAAACCATTTCATGTGATGTAGTTGCACATGTCTTGCAGAAGGGCTAACTGATAATAATTATGTTGCAGCTTGAGTAATTAATTTCTAAGACAGATTTAAACTAAAACTAAAATGAATCTCACTCGTTGTCCTTTGCAGTTAGCACAGCACTGAAGGAACGATTACTATGAAATCTGTTTAAACGCCCTTGATAAAATACAAACTCTATGATGACAACAGTGTGGTGCTGCACATGGCTTTTTATTTTCTTAAATGTTTATTTTTTCTATTTACATTTGGGTTTTAAGTATTTCTCCTGTCCCCTGTTTTTGTGAATTGCTCATCTGTGGTGATATTTTGTGTTCAATGAAGTTAGATACATAGAGAGCTGTAAAAACAAGCTTGGTCCTCAGTTGGTGTATTCACAAATAAAATGCATACTGAATACACACAAAAGCAAGAACAAGTTATCAGATTTATCAGAATGTACACAAGCATAGTTTCAGTAGAGTTTTTATAAATACTGTGTTTGGCCCACAACATGTTAAACCACATTGATAGCTACATTAAATGAATCTGTATTACAGCGGGATTTCTTTGACCAGTTGAGACAGATTAAGCAGGAAAAGGTTACCTTTCTCATTCCAAGAGACAGCATTGCTAGAAAATCATCAAAATACTTTTTTCTCTACACTTATACTTCTGATACAAATTGTACGGTTTATGATGTACAGTGCAATGTTATTATTATTTTAGTTGTTACCTTTTTGCATTGTGCACAATCATTCCAGCTCATTGAATCTGCCTACATGTTACATCCCCATTTAGAGCCCATAGGTCAAATCTGTCAGTTGTTGTATGCTTAACATTATAACTATGGAAGAGCCTTGTGAAAATATCGTCGATGGATCTTACATAACATCTAGTAAATGAAAACTGCACCACACTGGCAACATACAGAACCAGTATAATAGTAAGTTTTGCGTTCTGTGACTGATGTTAAGCTACTAGATTGGTTTTCATTAGCACAGCTTTTTATGAGAATAGTTCAAACTCTTTCCAAAGGCAAATCAAACAGGAAAAAATATACAATGTTACCTACTATAGGGGCTTGCTTTGTTAAATGGAAACCAGAGACATCACTGATCTCACCCTAATGGTCCCTGATGCAAATTATTTTTTAGCTTCATACTATTAAAAGCAATGTTTACAATTAATCTTTAAACTGTACTTTGCCTGACACTATTAACAGAGGCTATCCATTTATCTTTGACACCAACTATTTTTTTTTATATAGTAAGGCTTGAAGCCAGGGTGCATTTAGGTGAGTTCTACTATTATTAATTACAAACACTGAAGGCTCTACTTTGTATAATACAAGTGCGGTTTAACGATTTAAACAAATGAAAGCCACTTATTGTAAAGATCATCATAACTCGATATGACATGTTCTTGCACTTTTGACTTCAGTTCATAAAGGTGAAATGCAATCTTGAACTGAAATAACCATTCTTCCAGTGCTGTAGATTCCCTACAAAATACCCTTCCAAATTAAAACTTTTGCAGCACTCATAATACAGACAGTGGTGAGACATATGTCTTCAAATAAATTCCAATAAAAATGACCAAAATATTTAGATATGTTTGGCTCCCTCAAAATGTCCTGTCTTGTAAAAATTCAAGAGCACACCACAACTAGACATGCAATTATTTAAACTGCTTTGTTCCATTACTGTCCTTCACTATTTGACAACTGTGTACATCTTTTGTTAAAATGCTAGTGTTAGAGCTTTGTTGTTTAGTCATTTGACACATTCACTCAAGGGGACAGAATTTAAAAATAACAGAGGAAAATGATTTTGTGAAACTTGCTTTGAAAACACAGAGCTAGATTCTCAATGCACTTAACTACACATGTTATTGTCATTAGCACAGTTTTTCCTTAAGAAAAGGAAAACCACACCAAATAAGGTAATAAGATGTTAAAATATGTAATTCAGTCAGCTTATTTAAGGGGCTTGTGAGTATTAAGTTTATCAATTTACTCCAAGTATTAACATATTGCACTACTTGGAGTAAATTGCTTTGAGTCTCAAAATGTCTGTTCTCAAAGTAAAGCTTTAACTCGCTGCACTGTGTTGATTAATTGCTCACAACATCCTAACCCTTTAGAGGACAGGCAGGCCATTAAAACAAATGGAAAGCCTAATTTTGCTTTTTTTGGATTGATTAATAAATACATGTCAGGTGTGGCCGTAATTACAATAAAAGCGTTTCAGCATTGTGGTATTCTCCCATAAAAATGAAGCTATTGCATAAATTCAAATAAGACATATAAACTTAATCATAAAAAAACAAAGGTCACCCATTTATCACTGTCAAGAAGGTGGTGAGCTAAATTCACAAGGCTCTTTAATAGAGACGCAATTATCTGCTTGTAAAAATTAGTGTTGTGCTATAAGGACAACAGCATGTCATAGTGAAAATGATTAATCACATCAATGCATTATGAAACAATACAGTATTAGCACTGTTGGAGATCATTCCTAATCACAAAGCCCTGTATTTCTAAACAATCAGTCCTCGACAACCTTACTGTTTTACATCTTTAATCGCTAACCACAGTTTCTTATCACCCACATTAAGGAAATCATATGTCAGATTTGCTAGTAGATGTTATTTTGTACACTGCAGTAACTCATGTACCAACCAGTGCCATATAAAAAGAATCTGCTTACAAAGACCTTGAGGCGTATTCATGCTGTATTGAAATAGTGTAGGGAATGGGAATCTACAAATGCATTAAAAGCATTAAAACAAAAGTAAAGAGCATGATGTAAATAAACAGCATGTTTTCAACAATCACATTAAAACGTATAATGGATGCTGAAGTAGACTGCAGGAAATTAATAAATTGATACAAAACACAAACACATACGTATGCACTTTTGTAAAAAAAAGAAGTGTCAGAAGAATTCTTTATGCCTCCTAATTATGCTTTACTTAGTTTACTCATAATCAACCATACATTTTATGGATGTTTCAAACAGAGCAGAAACTAGACCACTTTGTGCTGCTGGGTACCACAATTAGCTGCAAGTAGGTTAAACCCATTTGTAAACAATCTATGAAAAGCATTAAACTGCCCCATTGTTGGGGCTCAGTGGTACCTTTTTTCTCTTGGCTTTGCTCAGGATTTTCGTCCGCTGCAGTTTCCATGGCTGGCTTCATCCCATCAACCAAAAATGTTTTCCTTTACAAGCACTTTTCTCTCTTCTTCTCTCGCTCCCTCTCTCTCTCTCTCTCTCTCTGCTCACCCCCCCTTTTTTCTTTTTACAGCAACAGTATTGGTGATTGAGCGTCTCTGTACTTCTCTGTATATTACGGTTCTTTCCAAGATGCAAAGGTCTTGTCAGATCTGATTTTGTTCAACTTACTGGTCCGTAAAAAATTCTGCCAGCAAACGTTCAGCCGCACTTAGAATCCCAATTAGAAAATGGTCTTTCTGTTTTCGAAATCTGTTTAGGATTCAGCCCTGGTTACAGTGGGAAGAGCATTCACTAAAACCCCCCTCTTCCTCTTTGGTTAGGAGGCTTCCAATGAATGACAATCAAGGGCTGCAACTGAAGAATAGATGTATTACATCACAAGTGGGTATGTGTGTCAGAGTGAAAGGAACCCCCTCCGCTCCCAGAAATCAGCAGTGATGAAAGCCTTCTTATATGCTTTCTCCTGGGAGAATGCTTGTCATTGCACAATCACAAGCCTTTCTTTCCCAAGGGACCCCAGTTAGTGTGTGCTCTGCATTTTGATTTATTCCATATGCCCTCTGCTCTTGCAGCATACATTAAGTCTCTTACCACGGTCTCCGCTCCATATGGTGACTTAATGTGGAAAAATAAGGTTTTGGTTTCCACCACAGTCTGCAGCTAATTAAGTGTTTGCTTTCTGGTCTTCAGGCAAATAAATCTTACTACATTACCGAGCTTGGTAATTCAGAGGTCATTACAGATAATAATCTTTTTCTCAATTTAAGATTTATTTCACAATGTCCATGTTTAATATACACCTCATTTTTAAGCTCCAGGATTCCTTTTATCCCGAAGTCTCATGCCTTTCAATTATTATGAATCATGACAACATTTATCTATATTAAATGGTAAATCCTAACATTGAAGTTGAAGTTCTAATTTGCTTGCTTCTATTTGTTGTCAAGGAGCCCATGGGAGATACCTAACATTCACACAGAGTGTTAACAGGTTTATATAAACTATATATCAGTCTTGTGATAAAGGTTTGTATTCATGTAATGAAAACAAGTGTACCCAGTGCAAAAGCATCTGTTATCATCAAAACGTTTAAAGTGCTTATCAACACGGTACGACTGGTTCCTATAACACTGTATAATGTTTTTAGTAATGGACTTTAATGTAGAAAATAACCAGTACCCATATGGGTATTAATTTAATATCAAGGCCTAGACTGAGTGTAAAATTTGAGAAAACAATGGAGCATGACACTAGTAACAACAATGCCTTGCAATACCATGACAACCTCTAGTTTAGCTCAATATGTCATGCTGCTTAGATTACTGAACTAGAACAATTCTAAACCTCATGAATCGCCAATCAGCTTCTGAGTAGAACACTAATTATACTGCCCTCTAAAGCTAGTAGGACTTCAGAATCTTGAAACTACATAGATTTAAAGTTGTCTGAGTGATCCAGACCAAAATATAACATTAATATAACAAGTTCAGTTTATAATAGAATTAATATCCTCTGCAGCGGTCAATACCTCTGGGTAACTGACCTTCTCTTCTGTTAAGTTCTATTATGGCAAACCTCAATGGTAATTCAATTGTCATGCTTTATGGTATGTACAGTCAGTGCCGCTTTATCGGGACGTCTCGAGAGAAGGAAAAATATCCTGAATAAGCGGCTGTCCCAATTAAATGAGAGGCAGTTGAGACAATCTTTGTGACGCTTTTTTGATTCTTAATGTAAAGAAAAAGAATGAAGTAACATCACATTATGATTAAATGTTAAATACAGAATTTAAGATATGAGTCAATGTTTTTTTTTTTTATTCATAAACAAAATTAATCGCATCTGCGATGTTGACACGCCAACTTTCTTTGCAACAACAGTCTGTGAAACCACAGTAGACTCCTCCTTCTTCAAGAGTCCAACGTGGTTTACGCAATTTACACAAGTCACAGTGTAATCACGTACTGACTGCACTGTGCTGCTGTCTTGCTCTGAATAGCGACGAGGTGTCCTGCATTATATATATTTCACGTGACTATAGGATATATATCTATATCTATATATATATATATATTATATATATATATATATATATATATATATATTATATAATATACATATATGTAACCGAACGCTTCATAACTGGGGGGAATGGTCTTGGCATTTTTCCTATTTTGTTGCCTTACAACCTGGAATTAAAATGGATTTTTATTTGGATTTCATGTAATGGACATACACAAAATAGTCCAAATTGGTGAAGTGAAATGAAAAAAATAACTTGTTTCAAAAAATTCTAAAAAATAAATAACGGAAAAGTGGTGCGTGCATATGTATTCACCCCCTTTGCTATTAAGCCTCTAAATAAGATCTGGTGCAACCAGTTACCTTCAGAAGTCACATAATTAGTTAAATAAAGTCCACCTGTGTGCAATCTAAGTGTCACATGATCTCAGTATATATACACCTGTTCTGAAAGGCCCCAGAGTCTGCAACACCACTAAGCAAGGGGCACCACCAAGCAAGCGGCACCATGAAGACCAAGGAGCTCTCCAAACAGGTCAGGGACAAAGTTGTGGAGAAGTACAGATCAGGGTTGGGTTATAAAAAAATATCCGAAACTTTGAACATCCCACGGAGCACCATTAAAGCCATTATTAAAAAATGGAAAGAATATGGCACCACAACAAACCTGGCAAGAGAGGGCCGCCCACCAAAACTCACGGACCAGGCAAGGAGGGCATTAATCAGAGAGGCAACAAAGAGACCAAAGATAACCCTGAAGGAGCTGCAAAGCTCCACAGCGGAGATTGGAGTATCTGTCCATAGGACCACTTTAAGCCATACACTCCACAGAGCTGGGCTTTACGGAAGAGTGGCCAGAAAAAAGCCATTGCTTAAAGAAAAAAATAAGCAAACACGTTTGGTGTTCGCCAAAAGGCATGTGGGAGACTCCCCAAACATATGGAAGAAGGTACTCTGGTCAGATGAGACTAAAATTGAGCTTTTTGGCCATCAAGGAAAACGCTATGTCTGGCGCAAACCCAACACCTCTCATCACCCCGAGAACACCATCCCCACAGTGAAGCATGGTGGTGGCAGCATCATGCTGTGGGGATGTTTTTCATTGGCAGGGACTGGGAAACTGGTCAGAATTGAAGGAATGATGGATGGCGCTAAATACAGGGAAATTCTTGAGGGAAACCTGTTTCAGTCTTCCAGAGATTTGAGACTGGGACGGAGGTTCACCTTCCAGCAGGACAATGACCCTAAGCATACTGCTAAAGCAACACTCGAGTGGTTTAAGGGGAAACATTTAAATGTCTTGGAATGGCCTAGTCAAAGCCCAGACCTCAATCCAATTGAGAATCTGTGGTATGACTTAAAGATTGCTGTACACAGCAGAACCCATCCAACTTGAAGGAGCTGGAGAAGTTTTGTCTTGAAGAATGGGCAAAAATCCCAGTGGCTAGATGTGCCAAGCTTATAGATACATACCCCAAGAGACTTGCAGCTGTAATTGCTGCAAAAGGTGGCTCTACAAAGTATTGACTTTGGGGGGGGTGAATACTTATGCACGCTCAAGTTTTCAGTTTTTTTGTCTTATTTCTTGTTTGTTTCACAATAAAAAATATTTTGCATCTTCAAAGTGGTAGGCATGTTGTGTAAATCAAATGATACAAACCCCCAAAAAATCAATTTTAATTCCAGGTTGTAAGGCAACAAAATAGGAAAAATGCCAAGGGGGGTCAATACTTTCGCAAGCCACTGTATATATATATATATATATATATATATATATATATATATAGCCATATATATATATATATATATTCATTATGTATACTACTATGCTTGATTTGCATATATTATATATATATATATATATATATATATATATATATATATATATATATAGCCAAAAGTTTTCAACTAAGTTGATGTCTGGCACAGTTTACTGAAAAGCAAACTTTATTTAAGGAATAAAACATACACTGCTTTGTGAGTTAAATCATTGTGGATAGGGCTCTTAAATCTTACAAAATTTATGAAAATGATGTTATATCTGACAAGGTTTAAATCCTATGCAAACAATGTTCCACAGCTTCCAAGTCCACTGCTTAATTCAAAAAAAGACTTCAAATGCAGACGGTGTCCTAATTATTTCATGACTAACACTGCGTCCGGAAACAGGGCTTGCCATTAAGGTTGATGTACTAAGATAAAAGAGACTCAATAATCACAAGCAGATGCCAGCTTCTAGAGGATTACAACAGCCACTCATTGCTTTTAACAACATAAGCGTATACAGAATAAAAGAAACTTGGGTATGGCATTTAGTTCTTCCCTTGTCATCAGTAAAGCACAGCAGTGATGTTGCTGGAATTTTTGCACTGTGTAGTAATTCACCCCATAACTCTGCCATCACCTTACACTTGACAGATTACAAACTATCTCAAAAATAGTAATACAGCATTGTAGAACATGTTATAAATTGAACTGTAGCAGCTTTAAGAAATGATTAGAAATACAATAAAATATATTATTCAGAATGATCAGGGCCAGGGGGTATTCACAAATTGTATTTCTTCAGATCACTGAATTATTACTGTGTAATTGGTAGTATGACATTCCTAATCAAGAGACGTCTGGGAAAAAGTTGAGGGAAATGAATCTATTTAGCCTAGAACAAAGAATTAGAGGTGGACTTTATTGTTTTTAAAATCTTAAAACGAGTTGACAAAGTTAACCCAAGCCAATTTTTTTTTTTAACTCAGCACTGATACCAGGACCAGAGGACATTGTTATTACAGCAATTAAGTGGATACAGACTTAGGACAGAGGGAGACCATGCATACAGGACACTAAGCCTGTTCTCAAACCACTGCTGCAGGACCTTCTTCTGGTGGTAGGAAGTGCACTTTTCTCTGGTCGGAATAGTTCAAGTTTCTCAGAATTTCTACCTTATCTTTGCACCATGCCAGCTGCCATGTGCATATGACTGTAATCAGCACAAAACATGGATTCTCAGTCAAGGTTACTTTCAAGGCTATTGTTCCAAGGTGACAGAAACAAAGCAAACCTCCAAACACACAGGTAACGCTATCTTGTCAGTGAAAAGATTAACTGACGATTATCTCACAGTGTGTGTGTGTCATTCACTTTTCCAAATCACCATCATTGTTTTGAATTGGATTTAAGAACAATAAACTTTTACTAATTTTAGTAATTTTGCAGTTTGCTGTACCTTTACCATGCTTATACATTGTGTTCACCTGACTTTACCAAGGGTAACCATGTTTAACAATGCCTTACATAAGTTTTTGTGACATACCCATCTGTGCTTTAACAAGCTTTCTCAATACTTCCTTTGCTTGATAAACTTTGCAATGTTTCTACCATGACATACCACAGTCAAATTTCCTAAAGGTATAGTGGTCCCAATTCACAAAACTCCCAAGGCTGTTAAAGACTGTGTCTGATTCTGCAAGGACATGATTATCTGCCGTCCTCTCCCTGAGATCCTCCTTACACAATGTACAGGCCTTCTGACTCTTGTTTTCCTTTTACTAAACTATCCAGTTTATATGAATCCAAAGAGTTTTAACATATTTTGTGATAGTTTCCAATAGTAAATATAGTTAGAAATAGTTTATAAATATGTATGGTACAGTGCAGTCATATATTTGTAGAAAGTGATACTGTAATAGTGAGCTACTGCATCTTTTTTGTGACATCTCATAAGCACATTGAGTACAAGCAGAAGGAAGTGTAACAAGTTACAAGCACATAAACACACTACAAAACATCCTTTCATAGTTTATGTTTATGCAAACTGTGGGAAAGTAGGAAAAAACAGATGAGAACGGTTACAAATCCGATTTCGAAACGCATTCCAAGTTTCAACAGTAAACCAGAAGAAAGGAACTTGAGAATGCCTAAGGGAGGCTTCAGAGGTTTAAAAGCATGAAACTTTGCAAAATCAAAAGTTTAAACGATACTTCTTTCTCATGTCTTTAATATTGAAATTAGTTCACGTTCTTATATCCTTGGGTAATGAGGTCTCCACCACTAAGCGATGAAGTCTTGAAAATCTCTTAACGGTCCCATTAAAAGTAATATGCATCTGCTGAATATGCATATACAGTCGGCGCTGCCTAATAGGGATACTGATAATTAGGACTTCTGCTTAAATGGGATACAGGGTCAGGGTGTTTCTTCCCAATGCTGTTTATGTCGTTTAATTGGAACATCACTTCGTATTTTCAAATGATAAAGGGAGATTTTCAGAGCTTTTCAGAGTTGGCGTGCCAACATCGCTGGTGCCTCACCTTGTGATGTGATGTCATTATTTTTCATTTAATGCAGAAATAAATAAAAAAACAGCGATTCATTTTGTTAAGGAATAAAACAAAAGACAATCGAATTTTATTTAAAATTCTAATGTGAATTAATTATTTTTCTTTTTCATTTAGAAATAATAATAAAAAAAAAAAAACTGTAACTCTCAACTGCCTCTCGTTTAATTAGGACAGCAGCTTATTCTGGTTATTTTTACTTCTCCTGAGGCGTCCTGTTAGGCGTTGCAGACTGTATTAGGCATTATCCTCATTATTTCAATAATTTAATATTTTAGTGTTAAAAAAAGCACGCTCAGTACTGTAATAAACTCAGAGTAGTAAAATATAGATTACAATTGTTTTGTGACTCAAAACAAATGTTTTTTGTTTTTTTTAACATTTTAGTAGCAATATATAGACTTCTTTTTTGTTAAAAAGAAGTGCAGGTTGCCCTTTGAAACCACTTTTTTTTTGTTAATAACTCTGCCCAATTTTTCAGCCTATAAATACGGGAATGTTGTTGTGTCCATTAGCAAGCTTTAACGTGGGAATTGTAATTAATTTCTCTATTATTAAAATCAATTATGCATAGATACCAGACGGAGCCCATGAGAACCTGCCCGTCTCTATGAATCCTGCAGGCCATGGGTCTTCACGGGTGAATAAATACTTAACATCTATTCAACCCTCCTCTCAATACAGAATAGCGAATAGCATCACTCTCACAATACAAACCTCTGCATTGTATGCTGCTTCATCATCATTCATATCTCAGCTATGACATGAGAAAAAAAAAGAGCTCTGATGGGAAACATGGGGTAAATTACCATATACCGTCAGCACAACAAGGACCCTGCTTTTTAAATTGGGACTATTTATTTAGCAGAAGGTATCAGTCTAATTCTGTGAAGTTAGGAACAAAGCTCATTGGAACTTTATGGAACCTTCAAACGAATGTTTTCAGAAAAACTGACATACTTTCTACATTTTATATGACTCAATTTAAACTTACAACCAGGGCCTTCATGTAATAGCTGTGTGTGTGTGTAGTGTGTGTGTGTGTGCACGCTTTTCTTGAAATAAAGTTGCTTTTTTTCTGGTCATAGCTAGGATCAGTTGAATATGCAAATAGAATGTAATATACATTTTAAGCTAATCATGTTATTGGTATCACCAAACACAAAGTTTCTTGTACTTCTCATATACAGATCAGCACAGTTTATCCTATTCAGCAGATATAGTTTATAATTGTACAAGGTGTTACCAAATTATGAGATTCATGCATTAGCACAATAAAGTATAAACGTTGTTGAACAAAAACACGTACAATTTTTAGGAGAAGGTTGCCAACTTGAGCCCCACCAATGTTAGTCTGAATAAACTGGTCCAAAGTTCTGCATCTTGATTAGTTAAAATTATGCTTAACACATCTTAACAAAAGCCCTAGTTTATCCCTTAAATATTTACATTAAAAAATGTAACTGAGAGTAATAAATCAACTAGAACAGCATTTTTTAAAGTGTGGGGTCAAGGACCTCACAATGTTTTCCACGATCTCAATCCCCAGCAGTTATGGGATCTCTGTGGGGTATGTTGACCCCATAACCCAGACTAGTGACTTGTGCTGCTGAAAATAAAACCATTGAGATGTGTGTATGTTTTAATCTTAGCAGGACATGTTGTTCTGCAGTATTTTAATGAATCCCATTTTCAACTAAGCCCTCATGATCAAAAATCACTTCTTAGGTAATAACTTCAAAATACAAAATAATTGTGAGGTAATTAGAATTAGAATTAGAATTAGGTAATTAGAGGTAATAAACCTATCCAAAATTTTGTTTGCTGAATCAAATTGGCTGTATGTAGCAGGGGCTTAATGACTGTTATTCTGTTTATTGCCAGTAGCAGCTCAAGATTGTTTACTGTCAGCTGTAAATGAACCTATTATGCATATCGTATAATAAAGTGACACACAAGTATGCATCCTCTAATTGCATATATTAATATTGGTCAAAAATGGGTAGAATCATTTATTAATATGGCATCCATTACTAAATAGCCTAGGAGTCTGTCTGTGTGGAGTTTACATGTTGTTCACGTGGGTTTTCTCCGGGTACTCTGGTTTCCTTCCACAGTCCAAAGACATGCTGTTCAGGTTGATTGGTTACTCTAAATTGCCCTCTGTGTGAGTGTGTGTGTGCGGTGCCCTGCGATGGACTGGCATCCTGTCCAGGGTGTACTCCTGCCTTGCGCCCTGTGTCTGCCGGGTTAGGTTCTGGCTCACCGCGACCCTGTTAAGGATTAAGCTGATAATGGATGGATGGATATATATATATATATATATATATATATATATATATATATATATATATATATATATAAATGACATACATGAGGAATACCTTACATTTACTGTGCCAGCTGATGTCATTATAGCATATGAATTACAAATATTGTATGGTACTGCACTACCACACATTAGAACTATCTGTCATCTTTATTTTGCTCCTCAGCAAGCCCAGTAACATTGAATAGACTCATCTGTCTGGATTTAAGACAGTAGATTATGTGTGAATGACTCAAATATATAAATAAGAGAATTATTATATTACAAACCTCCCCCAAGAGACTTGCACACACTGTTAGAAATATTGCTTCCATTATCTTGGTACACCAAGGGCCATGTTCCAGTCCAAATCAATTAAACAAACCCCACTAAGTGTAAAGGGTTAAAAACAGTGTCATCAGCTGTGATGTGGTTATAACCTAGCTAAAGGTTAGTGGTTTCCACTTCTAAACCATAAAGAGCACAAATACATAAAGCTGACAATAGCATAATGTTACACTTGTGGTTACCCAGAAAAACAAACAAAACAAAACACTGTAACCAATAAAAATGGACAGCAATATAATTTGTCATACAGTAGTAATTCAACATTATTGTAACGGTATACTTCCATACATATCCAGTAGTCTTTCTTGACATAATTCTAAAATATATGCTTCTAATAGGCTTTGTCAAACATGATTACATTCAGTGTCCAAAGGGGCAAGTACTGCTTGTTTTATTCATGTAATTATAATATTGGTGGCAGCCTATCAAGAGAAAAAAAAAAAAAAAACATTACCAATGTTGTTTACCAATTTCCTGCCACACCAAGACAATTATGGTCCGCCCCTCCACAAGTTAAGGAGTCTTATCAAATCATGAATGCCAACGCCACGAGCTTCAAACCAACATGGGTTCAGACTGGGACATTTGGGAAAGGCTCCATACACTACAGTGCTCTGTTCTGCTAGATCAGCAAAGTGTTGTTTTTTTTTTATTCGAACTTGGCAATTCCCTGTTTCTTTGTGCTGACTGCCACATATAGTGATCATTATAAGCAAGGCCTTTCTTTCCTTCTGACTGCTTCTGAACACATTTCCGGATAGTCTATTTAAGATAGACTGTAGTTGAATTGTTCAAAGTCTTGGTCTTTAGGAAAATAACTCTCTTCTTTTCTAGAAATAAAGACATTTTGACAAATCCAGCTTTCAGAACGGCTTGCTTCTTCCACCTCTTTAGTATTTAAAGTATAATTCTAGTAAACCTAAACTTTATGGAGACACATTTTCCTATATTGAAGAGGCACACATTATGTAAAATGTGTATTTGATTGTATTTGTTTTCCTCAACAATTAACCATAAGGTTTTACCAAACAATATTATACAACAGGAAAACATACAACATATGTACAAAACAAAACACAAAAATTTAAAAATGAAAACACTGAACAAAAGCAGCTAAGAAATAAAAGGCTGCCATGAACTGGGCGGTGCAGTGTTCCTGCTACAAAAAGAGGTCCCATTGTCACTCTCTTCCTATCTATACTTTTAAATTGGGATTTTAAAATCCCTAAACTAATTCCTGTTCTTTTCAGGCGAATTTAAATTACAAACCCTGATCCCGGTTTCACACTTGGTAATCTGTGGGTTTTAAACTTTCTATTTCATTGTTTACTCACCACACATGCCAACGAGGGATCCTTTTTATAGAGAGACACAGCTGACCAATCCTTGACTGTGATTCCCCGTAAACAACATTCAACTGGCAGCGCGTCACAGGAAGAGCGTCCCGCTCTCTCCTACAAACATACGCACGTGCCTGAGAAGCCAGTGACGTAACGCTGCACATGCAATAAATGTATGCAGATGTTTTTTTTGTGTTTTTATGTTTCTATTCTATTACAATTATTTCTGTTGTAAAGATAGCCCTGTTTACAGTGTTGAGTTATTTCCATTGTATAAAGTGCCATTATGTAGCCTATTAAAATTGGCAAAGCAATAAAATAAATAAATTAATTTTGTTTCTTCACACTTGAAAGAAACCTGTGTGATATGGTGGATAAATACTGTAACAAAAATAAGAATGATCCTTCAGTAGATTCAGGTCCAAAATCGATCTTTATTTATTACAACAATAACAATAATAAATGATTAAACACCATTTGAAAAAGGAATCTCAGGGTGGAACTATTCTGTTTGTTTACTTGTTTCTCTCTCTGCTTCACAACAACAACAAACATTCCCCCTATCACTGTTCTCCAGCACCAGCCAGTCCCGCCTCATCTCACTCCACGCCCAATCACCAGCAGTTCCTACGGTCTGTGCTCGTTGCCCATAGGCTGCTGGACTGATGCGAAACACAGCCCCTACCATTCCAAGCGCTCCTGCACTCCACAGACCCCACATTCGTTACAATATTAATACAATTACACTTCACTAACTTATTGATGTTAAATTATTGACCTCTGCATAGAAAATTACCTCAAATAAATGCATTTGGGCAAATACCATACACCCCCCTCTGCTGGCAAAGGTATTCAATTATTAATCCATCCCATTACTCCCCTGAGTCTAATTTCCACCAAAACGCCAGTCGTGGTTTAGTTATTCATCATGGTTTACAGTGATTTCACTGTAGTTTAATAATTGAATTAAAAAACATTAAAAAATCTGATACCAAACATGTGTCGTACTAGCTTTTAAGACAAGATGAAAAGGCCTTCCTAAACCACAGAAGATCGGCTGCATCCAGAAAGACAAGATAGGGCAAAGATGTTTTGGATGGTGCCCAGGATTTCTTCATTAAGATGTTTTGCACAGAAATCGCTTTCTATCGTTACTCATTATTACAGCCACATCTATGCGAAAGACCAAAGATCTACAGGGACCGGTCTCATGAATCTCCATTTATCTATTTAGAATATCAATCAAAGCACCTTGAATACTTGTTCACCTTTAGATGGTCCCTCCAGCAGATGTTATATAAAGCAGGTTTGACAGTATTATTAGTTCCCAACTAGGACTGCCACAAATCACATTACTTTAATAGACCTGGAACTCTTTTGCAGAGTATAAGTGTAGGCAGCATGATCACTAAAAGAAACTGTCAAGGAATAAACTACTCAAGTAACTACTTAGCAAGGAAATCTGAACTGGAGGCTATATGATCTGGAGGTTAAAGAACAGGGGCTTGTAACCAGGAGGCCCCTGTTTCAAATCTCAGCTCACTCACTGACTCACTTAACCTCCTTGTGCTCCGTCTTTCGGGTGAGAAGCTATTGTAAGTGACTGCAGCTGATGTATAGCACACACACCCTAGTCTCTGTAAGTCGCCTTGGATAAAGGTGTCTGCTAAATAAACAAATAATAATAACTGGCTATACATGAGCTATTACTGCATTATTAACTATTGAATGTTTACTTTATTCTCAATATTGGTATGACTGGTGTCACCTGCTTGAATATTCAATACTCTCAACTACTAAATCAGTTCAAAACAGTGACGCTGCAATCAGTCACGGACCTCAGCCACTTAAAGGAATTCTTGCAGTTGAATGTTGTAAGTTATATATTAAAACAAAGTATATAACAGAATTAGAGGACAACGAGTGTCTGTGTACGGGTTACACTAACACTAATCGGGCCCATTTTCTGTACAGTATGGTAAACCATGATAAAAAGAAGGTTAAAAGAATCATGCCAAACCATGAATAAGTTAATCACAGTAAAAGCATGTTACTGCAAATTGTATTGTGGCATCATGTTAAACTTTTTAAAGTTTGTATCTGTCAAACTAAGGCTGAAATCCTAGTCACTAGATGGAACTAACCCACAGCAAATTGTTCCTATTTTCTAAAAAGTAGGGAGACAATGCATTGCATTTCATTGATTCAAGCAGTATGTTATGGTGTAAACTCTGCTGTTTTAACCCACTTCAATATCTTAATTCAGAGGATAACAATGTGGGGTGCTTCCAATGGACAAATCACTACTGTATTCTCAAAATGAAACAAAACTGGGTGTCAATCAACAGCACACTGAATTAGCATCCAGCTGCCAATCCAGGGTCACAGAACAAAGAACAATTTCATCCACTGTTGTCATGACAATCAGCTTCTGTGAAACCACATCAGTTACTAACGATATGAATGAGGATGCAAGCATTTTTATTATTGTATTTCCACTGTGTGACTATAATGGCCTAATCCAAGGAATAATTATAGAGTAATCGAAGGTTATTATATTCTTTTTTAGGTCTGCTTATTTGTATAGCATTGGGCAAGTCATATTTTCTGTTTTTTTTTTTTTCTCTCACTACCTACTTGTATAACCATAAAGACCCTAAACATCAATGATAGATATGTTTTATGATTTGCACTTTAGTACCTTTAGTTTATAGTGAAACAAGCCAACCCCCACCAACAATGACATCATTCTCATTGCTATCTGTGGCTGTCTCCTGTGTAGGTATTGTTGTACATTTCACAAACACAATCCCAATTGTTGGGGATATATTTGCTCAGGATTATATTATAAATTAATCCTTAAATAAATCCAATACAACAATGTAACAAAACCGTCCCAGTAACTTTAATCCCTTCATTGCTCTGCTTTCTATCGTAATAAGCCTTTTATATATCAATATCTATTAAACAGTCAATGTTAAGGTAAAGAGTTTCTTTTGGAGGTTTAAAACTGTGTAAGGGATTTCAGAATTAGGAGCTTTGTGAACACCATCTGTCTGTATACATACTGTAGTGTTTAGTGCTTCTAATATAAGGCATGCCATTCACTGTAGCAGCACCAGGTAAAACGTAACTTAGAAACAGCACAAACTATGACAACTTTATGATAGTTAACCTAAAAAAGAATCGTTTCTGATGATTTCTGCAGATATAAAGCAGATTACTGCCCTCCTGCCCTGCACACCCCTGGAACTTGAATGTGTATAAGCAAAGTGTTTATATTAGTAAAGCTTTTGGTTCCTGGTGGTGTACTGAAAACAAATATTTCCAGAAAACTCTTGTCCCTGTGTTTAAGTTCAGACACTACCTGTAATGCAAACTGATGCCATCATGGTAAGAAACATAAATAATTCACACTCATTGTACTGTACAGGTACTCAAGTGTGGTTGAAGGCTTTGCTGAAATAAATGTGAACATGCAATGAAGCAGGGCGTGGAATGCCAATATATTAAACCAAAGGAATGCACAATGCTGTCTCAGCACAAAAGCAGTACGGTTGCCAGGATGAGAATCTGGAAAGAAAAAAATGTGCATTACAGTTTCTCCTTCTTCTGCAACACAGTAGAGAGTACAAGCAATATGCATGGAGTAGAGTCCCATTCGGACAAAACCTAACGGTACACTTGCTATTATTCTGTTATTCTCTATTGTTCTTTTTGTTTTATTGTTTACTACTATTTCCTCTAAAACACATTGCATTTTATTTGTCTTTGTTGTTCTAGGGATGTTGTTGCATTAAAAACAAAGGTGCATCTATTCAATGAGAAAAACATTTAGGAAGGTCTGGAGTCTCAGCACTGTCACTCACAGCATACGACCTCCTTTGCACTTCAAGCCTGAACGATGGGAGCAGACTTGGTTTATCTGGAGCTTGGTGAGTGCTCCTTCTACATAACAGCATACAAAAACAACCACTTTACAAGCAATAGGAAGTGGAACTGGAAGGGATGTTTACAAAGACTCCAAATATTTCTAATCCCTCGTGGTTAACAAAACTCTGGGGCGATAATGAAATATCTGCTATGAGCCCAGTTTTCCTTATGTATGCAAAAGAGCACAGTGAATCTATCTATCTTTCTATAAAGATTTTGAAGCAATATGTGCAGTTAGTCCCCCCAGAATATGAATCTGAACAGGATAGGATGATGATTGTTCCTTCTGGGGCTCCAACCGGAGCAAAAACCTACCAGTTCAGACAAATGTCTAGAATAGAAATCAATTCACAAAAGTGTTCAAAGATAAACAGCTTGCATTTAATCCCTGCACTTCTCATGGCCCTCTTCTGCTAAAGTATAAGATCCTATTTTCTTTGTGTTGGCATACCGGCATCTGCACCTTCTTCCCACACCCTATGGTGTCATTACCTGAACTCTGACCTGAAAGTGTATGCTGTTTTAATCCTATTTGCACCATGCTAAATCCTATTGCTAACAGCTGCAGTGTTCTATCAATAGAAGAAGCCACATCCGTCCCCAGACTCTTTAGCAGGCTAGCTATAGGTTACTGAGACAAACAGTATACATAATAATACAATCTAAGTCCAGCTATGCCATCATTCTCAGCTATGCCTAGCTCAAGTCTCTCTGAAGAATGAGTCATGTGTGTTCTTCAGCAGTACAGTACTTAACTTATTATTTGCTTACCCCCTCCGGGTTTGTAAAAGTTTCCATGGGACATAAAGACAATAATCATTTATTATAAACAATATGGACAAGCATAACCTTAGCCCTGTTAATTTAATTTAGCAAATATCCGGCTGAGCAGAGGGTTGATCTAATAGGCCATTTTTGAAAAACGTAAAACAGATACAGAAAAGATACAATAGAGCATACTTTTGTAGCCTTAAAAACCTGTCAGCCAAAACAGTCTCCATTTGTTTTTTAAATGGCACCTTCCAGATTACAGATTTTTTTTTTGTTATTTTCAATGATATAAATAGTTTAAATCGGGCCAATTATAGTCAGACAAGTACAGATGTTAACATTCAGTGTGACATATATTCTATATAACCAGATGTAAACCCTCAACATAATGTATTTTTTGGATTGAGGCCAAATGTTACAAAGTCTTCAGAGACCTGACTTTGGTTTGAGTTTTCTCAATTAAGTTTGTTTTCTGGTTAAGAGTCTTGACCACAGGTCATTTCAAAGAGCAACTTCCAGAATATTCTCACACTGCAAAAATTACAATAGCCTCATTATTAAGCTTCACTGCTTCTTTGGTAGTTTACAGATTAAGAAAAGCTCTTCCTCTTATGCATCAGTAAACCTCTACCTACAGGCAACTGTTTAAATATGCCTATTAGCATGTATTATAAATCATGTCAATATCCCAATCCTATGCATTGGAATGATTTTAGTAGAAGAGTTCTTGAGTAGATCTGTTTTTTTTGTGGATTACAATAAGTTCATTCTCGGTGTATATATAGGGTGTCTCTTGTTATTAGAGATGTCATCTCACACAGTTTTAGCACAGTAACCTTTTTTGGTGTCTAGAAGGAGGACAAAGCTATGCATATCATTGTGAATTGATGCTGAAAGTTTACTTTTTACATTAAGCACTGCACTGACTTGAGCTTGACTAAAGCATTCAATTTGTTTTATCTTGTTCCTTAAATCAGCTTTTCTTTTTAGTTTTTTTTTTATTTTTTTTTAGTTTTATATATATATATATATATATATATATATATATATATATATATATATATATATATATATATATATATTTTTTTTTGATTTAATGATTTAATGTTCACAACTTATTATAGCAGCTTTTTTATTTTTTAGATGTAATGGCAATATTTTGCTCAAGGCCCTAACACTCTCAGGATACAGAGGAACGTATATTCTCGTTCTCAATATAGAGAGGCACACTCAGGTGAAGATGATGTCAAAAATACTTGGGAGAGCTTGTGAAAATACTTCTTTGCAGTTTTATGTACTCCTGGGTAATAGAAATCTGTATTAATATGTGAGGGTAAGACAAAAACATTTCCATACTCAGACCAGGGTTCAGACTATGATTATGAGACCAGCATGCATCTGGAGAACAGCTAGATGTATAGATAAAGTTAAAGAGTATGCTGTGACAGAATACAGGAGTGCAATAATTTGAACCTAGTACTATACATGTCTCTATCAATGCTACTGTGGCTATTTCAGCATGTGTTTACTAGTTACAGTTATACCTTTAAAATGTGGCTGCTAAAAGCACTTTTAATGCATTTTACACAAAGACCAGAGTTACAACCCCCCCCCCCCCATTTTCATTCCAATTTCTGCTCTGCAGAGAGCAGTCATTTTTACAATCACACAGTCTGATTATATTTCAATGCAGCTGTCCTACAGTATTTCAGTGAAAAGGAGAAAACTATTTCAGAAATGCTAATCTGCTTAGCACATATATTTTGGAATGCCTTTAGTATTTTTTTTTTTTTTTTTGGAGGGTTAAGTACGCCATTTTCAATAACAAGACATCATCTTAACACTTTAGTCTTGGATTAAAATTCCTATTCACAGTTGAGCCACATATGTTACATTACAAGACAAAAACAACAGAAATAAATATCCTAGTATAAAGATAATATGCATGTGAAGGTTTGGCCTAAGTATCATGTTACAGTAAGTAACCAAAAACTTTACTAGATTATTATTAGTTTATTTAGCAGACACCTTTATTCAAGGCAATTTACAGAGACTAGGGTGTGTGAACTATGAACAGTCACTTACAACAACATCTCACCTGAAAGATGTAGAACAAGTAACTTCAAGATCACACAATAAGTCATTGGTTGAGCCAGGATTTGAACCAGAAGAGTGACTGGTTACAAGCCCTTTTCTTTAACCACTGGACCACATAGCCTCCGGATTACATAAGGTAATCTGATTATATTTCATGTCCCGTAAAGTATTCCAGATAAAACCTATTGGGGATTTAGAGAGCCCACAGTCTGTTACTGAAGGTGGATACTGGAGATAACAATAGGCCAAAAGAACAGTGGTTCTTTTAAGATTAAGACTAGCAAATACATGTAGCAGGGCGATTGCCTTGCACAAGGGAAATGTAGTGTTGCTGTAATTTATATGTGGACACAGGTTTGTTTTGTGTCCTTTATGGAGTTGTTGTGTTTGATTAAATTATTGTTTACAGATGGGCGCTCATGTGAGACTGTGCCAGTCCTCGACTAGCAGGTAGGCAGGTCTCAACTAAGTGTCTGTCAGCATAAAAAACATCTGGTGGAGCTCATTCTTGGAGACTGTACACAATGCTACACAGGAGGGCGCATTGTGTTTGCTCACGAAGACAGCACCCTCTCTGCAGGAGAACTACAGCTACGCAACCCTTAAATTACAGCTACGCAACCCTTAAACTACAGCTACGCAACCCTTAAACTACAACTACACAACCCTTAAACTACAACTATGCAACCCTTAAACTACAACTACACAACCCTTAAACTACAACTATGCAACCCTTAAACTACAACTATGCAACCCTTAAACTACAACTATGCAACCCTTAAACTACAACTACGCAACCCTTAAACTACAACTACGCAACCCTTAAACTGCAGACTGTACTCGTGAAGGCAGTGTCCAGCCGAGGCTATAAGAAGCAGGAGTCGCAGTAACAGAACCGGCTCATATGTAGGTTCGTTTAGGGGTTATTGATCCCATGTAATGTATAGCGAGGGTTATGTACTGTAACAAGAGCAGGACGCCTCATTCAGTAAGGCTAGCGCTCGCCCGGTGTGGCACCTTTTATTTGTAGTTTTTGTACTGTTTTTATTTTTGCCTTTTGTACAGTCTCCTATATCTGTCCTCTGTGCGCTATCATCGCTGGCAGCTTCACATAACCCCTTTGTTTACTTTGTGTTAATAAATCCTGCGCGCCTCTGCTAGCGTTTCAACTCCAACTTCCATGTTTCTCTCTCTTGTGTATCAGCGGTGACCGATACACGTAACAGGAGTGTCACTATATATATATATATATATATATATATATATATATATATATATATATATATATATATATATATATATTTTTTTTTTTTTTTTATTAACCTTGGGGTGTTGCTCGGAGGGGATGAGTGAAGGCTCCTCCCTCCTATTTAAACCCCAAGCTATGCTCTCTGTTTTGAGTTTTTTGTTTTCAACCATCCTCCCCCACTAAGTTTTCCTCCTTTGCAACAGCCGCGACACTATTATTTATTTTACCTGTGTTCACAATAAACAGTTTGGACGAATACAGCCTGTGTGAACCTATTTATTTTCATGGAGCATTACAATATACAGTATATCAGTGCTGCTGATGCAGTCGGTGGGAAATTTGGGCTTGCTTGGTATTGCAAGGCTCAGTGTTTTTTTCATACACCATCAATGATCAATTTTGAGTGAGGCATGACACTTTCACTGATTCATAAACATAAACTCACCCCTGATTGATTCTCTGCTTTAAGTTTTATTTATTATTATTATTATTATTATTATTATTATTATTATAATAATAATAATAATAATAATAATAATAATAATAATAATAATAATAATAATAATAATAATAATAATAATAATAATAATAATAATTATATTATATTATTATTATTATTATTATTATTATAGTATTATCAAAATAAATTATTATTATTATTATTATTATTATTATTATTATTATTATTATTAGAATTACAGTATTATATTCAAAAGTCCTCCTACAGTGCTTTTTGTTTATTTTTTTATTTTTTGGCACTGCAGTTAAGATTGGAAATCTTATGTGTGCGTATGGAAGTGTTTACCAGTGTTGCCAAACAAAACGAAAATACAAAGTATTTATTTAAAAAATACTTTTTTCTCTAAATTATGGTGTGTCCTGAATTTTTGGTAGACGTCATACAGGCATCAGAATCAGGTTTTAAAAACTGCAGCTGCAGACTCGGGTTTCGGTAGTAGGCTACTGACGGTGGATTTCGTTTTTCTTTTTGCAACAGCTATCGACGCCACCCAGGGAACATTAATAATGCTGATGATGTCATCAACAAGAGGCAGACTTTCGTTCTTGAACGACTGTACACCCATATACCCAAAGAGCTTTGTGCCAGTTGCTTGTTTGCTCAGATCATTTTATGAATAGCAATATGGACGACTTTTGTTAGTTTGAAACAAAATTTGTTTTATTACTGCAGTCAGCAAGTACTTTTATGAATATTTCCCAAGTTTCAGCACAATTGGATAAGTGCTTCTCTACATGTATGCAAAGTTCAAAAGTGTGATTTACATGAGTAGGTACAGGCTCCACTGTACACACATTGCTGAATATGCATTCAATTTTTTGTAAAATATAACAAAGTGTTAAAAAAGAATCTCACTTATATCTTTCTTAATTTCCTTGTCTCAAGTCCAAACCTACTATTAGCATTCCGGCAGCCAAAATCAGCTTCTGAGTTTTATAAAAAAATAAAATAAACAGAGATGGACAGGAGCCAAATATAACATTTACACTGCCATAAGGGGAGACAGATTGTGTGTGATAATGTCACTGAAACCACAGCTGACCAGAACAGCAAAATGTGTGGCTTGTTAACAAAGATAATTTTAACAACAAGATATGCAGTTAATCATCACCACAACAGTTGTGCATGGGCTTTCATGACTGCCACTTAAAATAGCTGAAAAATAAAAATCTGAAAACCTTATAAGATTACAAAAGCAATTAAAAGTTTAATACTAAATTCAGCTTGATCATTATTGGCCAGTCTCTGATCTATTTCAGCAAAAATTGCTTCTGAAAAAAACTATGAGATTGATTTTCAGAAGTGAGCTGGGGAAGCACATCAGTGACACACAGGCTTCAGTGCACAATGCCTTACCTACAATATGGGCTCCATTGCAAAGTACAATGCTTATATGCTTCCCCACCGCATTTCAGAAAAGATAGGTCTGGCGCAGTATGGTGTTGATTATTATGTTACTACCATTATCGATTACTGTCTGCTATATGAATATCCTACTGCATTATTTAAAAGCAAAGCATCCTATAAATGTGTCCTGTTTTTAACAGAATGGTGTCTGAACCTACTGTTAACAGCCTTTTAGAGTTCAACTAGTGTGCTATGAAATTAGCTTCAGTCAAGCTTGAAAAGGTCATCCAATTTTTTTTTTCTTTCTGTATTCTGTTAATACTCTGATTTAATCTGAAACATGTACGTGGAGTCACTGAGGCCAGGTTCCCACACATTAGCTTGTTTTTTTTTCATTTTTGGATTCAGCGTGAACTAGTGTCAACTACTGTTGATGCACATCCCTGTTGGTCTAATCCCTTATTTTCAAACGCAGTAGATCAGCCTTTTGGATATGCTAACGAAGAATCCTGTTCTCTGTGGGAAAACAAAAAGAATAATAATGGCTCTTTTTCCATCGCTACCATTGGAAAGTATTACATTGCCCCTTTTGCCACGAATTGACTGTGACAACTTAATATGACCCATATTAAAAGTTTTTTCCAAAACGGTTTTCTTGATCCCTCAAAGCTCTCCACGACTTTGTTTCATACTTGTGAGAGTCCACCAAACTGTGAGAAGTAATATTCCCTGTGAGCACCAAGCACTTAATGGGCCCTGTTTTGAAAAAACCAAAACTGTCATAGAGTCTAACTGTCATAACTCATATGAATGACAGACGGGCTGCAGTGAATTAAAATGTTAAAATTTGCATTTGGGTTCTGGTGATATTATAATTCAAAAAGACCAAAGACTAGAGTGATTTATGATTAAGTCACCAGAGATGCAAATAATAACCTAGAGTAATCACAGCTGCCAATTTTCTATAAAATATATGCGATATCTATTGTTAAACTGAATAGATTTTTAATTTTAAAAATGCAGTTAAACAAAAGAAAGTTAATCACTATCAGATTATCTTGCTTCTCTTACCAATAATCAAAGGCAGTGTTCTTTGTTGTGTTTTTGTTTTCTTGTTTGTAGATTAATGATTTAGCATTACAATCGCAAAATGGGCTGCAGCCCACAGTTTAAAACATGCACTCAGAATTCAAAGTAAACATGTTGGAAAGGGTATTATTACTTTGGGTACTTACGACTTCTGTATGGTTTATGACTCAATTATAGGACTTATCTGTGTATTATATAAATTTAGGGGTATCAAACTAGCAAGAAACTGTAGAGAACAATGTAAACTGTCCCATTCAGTAAGTACGTAATATCTTGTTAGTTTTATACAGTTACAAAAAAAAATGGCATTTGCTCATGGATTGGAACCCAAAGTCTGCTGAGGGTAGACACCCTCAACAGAACAGATACGCTTTAAACACACCAGGCTCCTGTACTGTAATACTGGAGGACTTTGTGACATGTCCAGAGGGAACACCTTTCAAGTGCTGTGCCAGAAACTGCTTTTAGTGTATTATGACATGGTTCAAGGACAGAAGCTTGTTCTAGGTTTCATTGTTCATTCTACTATAAGTGATTCTGTCTCGCTAGCCTGTCCTTCTGATAAATTGCTGAGGTCTGAAGAAGTTTACTCAAGGAAATTAAATATTCTTGACTGACAAAATTCATTAACTAATGATCAAACAAGTCTTTAATTCCAATGCCACAGTAAATTATAACAAAACATGTTGCATCTGAGTGGATGCCCAATATTTTATGTTTATATATATATATATATATATATATATATATATATATATATATATATATATATATATATATATAAAAATTGTATTAACCTTAGTCGTGTATATTAGGATTCACCCAGACTGAAATGCATAAACAACATCAAACTCCAAAGCGTCAAAACTGCCAATCCCCCTGCTGAGTGTCTATGAATAGGCTTCTATTTAAATTGTTGGGACAATGTCATGGTTGAGCAAGCATTCCCACTCAGTAAGCAACAGGCCTATCATTTCATATCACAATAAACAATGTCCAGTTTTGTTACCAGTCGACTGATTAAACCCAATACCAACAGAAAAACAATCATCTTCAATGACGCGTTGACAGAAAACAAAAAAATTGAACAGTTTGCGATTTACTTCTGGCCCACTTGAGCTCTCTTGTGCAGTTTCTCACACTCCTGAAATCCTGAAAGACATCATCTGCAGTCTAATTGCAAAGGTTGTTTATTTTAGTTCCACTGCCAAATGGGTGACTGCCCAGAAATCAGTCAATTATGAAAACACATCTCTTGTAAAACAACATGTTGTAGGTTTAGTTGGTATAGGCACAGGCGTACCTACATATTTAACAGGTTAGGAAGGGGAACACTTACTTTGAAGTCAAATGCATTAGAGAACTAAACAGAAAGAAACCTCACCACCTACGTCTTTCTAAAATACACTGGCGTTGAAGTTTATGCCAGTGTTTCTACTACATGTTTAAGTTTGAAGCATTTTTATTTTGGTTATTTTTATAGTTTAGTTGAGTACCTAAAAATAAAAACAAAGAGCTCTGGCACATGTTATATTACAAGTGACTGCTGGATACCACCCTCAACTTTACACTGCTTTAAAATTATAAAACAAATAGAAATACTGGCGGTGATAAAAATGATCACATAATGTAATACTGAAGGCAGTGAGGGAAGCTGAAAATCCACATACATGTACGGCACCCCTAGCATACATAAACATAATCAGGCAATACCACAACCTAGAGATATCGGAAACAAATGATTCAAGAGGTAAAGGGGTTACACTTTATTTTTAACAGTTACTCTCCCTCAATTTAAAAACAGCTGGACAATCTGTAGAGGATTTTTTTTTTTTTTTAAACGATGACCTTGAGCAAACACACATAACATTACTCTTGATGCCCAGACATCTTCTAATGTGCTACTCACGGTCCTGAACATTATTTACTGATGGTTTATAAAGGAAGGCGCTGTATAT
This sequence comes from Polyodon spathula, assembly GCF_017654505.1. NCBI lineage: Eukaryota > Metazoa > Chordata > Actinopteri > Acipenseriformes > Polyodontidae > Polyodon > Polyodon spathula. Next base: position 31,125,036 of record NC_054542.1, read on the forward strand.
TTCTGAGTTCAACAACTATCTTCTCTGAAGAAAGGAACCAATAAGCACATTCTACTAGTATCATCTTCTAAATTGCTTGCCTTTTTCTTTTTGCAAAAGCTTGATGTTTCCAGATGTTCTGGACGGTCTACACTGGTAGTTTGGCTTTGTTAACAAGACATTGTTTTCAGATATGACAATATCCTGTCACCATCTTGATAGCCTAGCTGTTTGCAGTTCCATTTTCAGAAATTAAAGCTTTTCATTAGCGTCTGTTGCAACAGCTGCTATGACAAAAACCAGCTGAATCAACCATACAATATACCAATATCTTAAGCTAGTCTAAAGAAAAGGCTATTTTTTTGGAGAGGAGGGGTTGTTTTAGTAGTGTTGCTTGACAAGGATTTAACACTTGTTTCAGTAGTTTTTGGATACGGCTAGTTGAGGTTAGCTACTAGGACGGAGATATATGCAACAGAAAACAAACTTAAGTAGAGGAAATGAGGATATGGTTTGCTGCCTAACTCACAGAATGTTGATGCCTGTTGTTTTTTTCCTTTCTTCCTGAGAAGTTTCAAAACTCCTACTTTTGCTATAGAATGCTGTTCTTTACATACTAGCATTATAACAATTTCCAGTTATACACAAAGGGCATCTAATTAGAATATGTCTGTGAGCTTTTTTACATCACTCATCAACATAACCCAATCACATGACCTCTTCACAAGCACCATTAACTAATTTGATAACTGCAAAGTGGCTATTCTACATAGGCTAATGACCTATATGTATATGGTATATACACACACACACACACACACACACACACACACACACACACACACACACACACACACACACACACACACACACACACACACACACACACACACACACCATCTGGCTCATTTTTCTAAAGACATTAGTATTGAGTTTACTTTTGTATGTTACGAACCACAACCCGTTATCATGTTTTGAGTGGTGCACACAATTGTGTTGACAGCTGAATGTGAATTCATAGTCGTACAACTAAGCCAAGTATGATGTTAAAATGAAAAGCAACTTGATATCATGGCTTATTTGTTTACTCTATATTTTCACTGGATATGTGTTATCTGATTTTACAAGGACTGAGTCCAATTTCATTTCGCATTACAGCCCTGGAGAGAACAGCCAATGACACTTTTGTTTCCCCCAAACAAACTTACTTTGAGTGTAGACATTACAAAATCTCTGGACAACATTAAATCATAAGGCAGTGTGACTTTAAATAACAATTCACAGGGCATCTTTGAGGGCTGAGATTAGTAGACAGACAGAACAGACTCTCACTACTCGGAGAACCGTGAGGAGCTTTCTCTGCAGTTTGGGAGCAAGATACCCATGAGAGCAAGAGATTCCGGCATGGTTTGAACAGAAGAACATATAACACATGGAGAGTCCCTTTACTGCTCGGAGGACCAAGTTCTAGTGGCTTGGAGAGACACGGCTACCCATAGGGACGGAAAGGTCCCTGACCTGGAATAAGAAAGATTTAGACAGGTGGCGACCTCATGGTTGAAATCAAGCCGGCGTCCAGTGCCAGGTCATGTGCTCCGAAGGAACCTGTGAATAGGAGACAGTTTAGAGGCCAGAGCTAAGACAGATAGCTCGCTAGAGAAGAAAGATTAGGATAGAGAGCTTATGCAGAGACAAATGCGCATAAACTGCGAAAGTACAGTGTGTGGTCGGGGGTCCCCTCTGGCTTCTGAGAGAACCGCTGCCGTGTAGGCATATGGGCGGCACTGCCGAACCAGAGGCAGGGGGAGTGAGCTCACTGCACCCCCTACAGGGAGCCCTGTGCATTGCTTGCGGTATAGAAGAAGAGGAGAAGGAGGAGGAAGAAAACAAACGCAAGTTAGAATCGTGCATATACAGGTGAATATAGATTGACAGATATGATAGCCAAAGAGAAGCTCCCGCTCTACCCACCCAGGACTGACGAATCGGCGGGGCGCAGCTCTAGAGCCAGGCTTTAAGATGGAGCTTGGGAGCGGAGGCAGAATCCCGCTGCCCGAGCTATGTGCGGCCGATTTCAGCTGGACTAACGGGAGGAGTGGATTGAGACAGGACTGAGGTAGGAAATGGAGATCATAGTGATACAGGGGTTCCTCTCCGACAGCCCCCGAATTTTTGCCTTAAGGCTGACACTGAATTAATATTAAGAGCATAGATGTATTAGCTGCCTGCAACACCAAGCAATGGCGGCTTTTTATCAACAGCAGAAGTACATCAGTACTTGAACAGCTTCGTTCATGGCACTAAGCAGATCTCACTGAAGAATAAAATCGTTTTTTTAAATCTGCTTCGGCAACTTCTTTCTTGACACCAGTTTTGTCTCTGAGTCATCAATTATATTTAATTATATACGAAACGGTCTCTCATAAGGTACAGAATGTTTCATTTTGTTCAGGCCCCAATTCAATTGACTTCTTTTTTTTGGTGTGTGTGTGGGGGGGGGGGGGAATATAAACCCTAGAAGATATAAATATGCAATAAATTAAGTGAATGTTTATTTGGAGTAAACCAGTATTTATTTAATTTTTTTCTGTTTCTTAAATGTGTTCACATTTCCTTACGTTTGTTCCAAGAAAGTGGGAATGAACTTAAAACAAACAAACAACAACAACAACAAAAAACCAGAACCTTTCAGTAACCTTAAATTAAACAACCATTGTTAAAAAAAAGGCCTTTTAAAAACAAATGTTAAGCATCTCTTGGTCTGTCTCTCTACAACTGCAATCCTATAAGATCAGTTTCCATCCTTAAACTTTACAGTTGTAGTTGTAGCTTCAAATTAGGATTCAACAAAACATGCAGTGTGTGGGCAGATGAATCAGCTGATGTGTATAGGGGAAGCCAGGCTTATTTTCCAATGCCTCGATTTAGGATAAAACTGCATCATGATGTTGCCTCATTCATTGGTTTACAATTACTTCAGCTTTTATGACTGAGATCTAATAAGTCAAGGGGTACAATCTTTGTTTTAAATGCTGTTGTAAAACTTGGCTTTACATCAACATGTCCACTGACTCATATTTACTGAGACTGGCTTTTGTGCTGAAGGATCTCTTAGATAAACAATTTGAGTTGTAAATAACAGTCAGCTTTTCTGATGTCACCAGTCACTCATGCCTGCTGCTTGGTGCCTCCTAGTTGTGTTGAAGGATCTGTAGGTACTGAATAATAAAGAAACTGCTTCAGGGTATTAGCAGAAGGGGTTCCTTCCTGAATCAAATTAAAAAAGTAGCAGGGTTGCATCACACTACTACAGTTTCACCTTTTAAGCATCTAGTTGGAAGCTTAATTGTATTTTTGTGTTTGTTTTTTTTAATTTTTTTTTTGGGGGGGGGGGGGGGGGGGGGGTTTGTTGTTTGTTGTACTCTGAATTATACAAATATATAGTTTATAGTTAAAACTGTTGCCACAAGGATTTAGGATAAATACGTAAAGGTGATGCTGGTCCACCATTTTGTTTAATTTGGGATAGCGTCAGAGGGCACTATTGACCTCTTAGCTTTACAATCTTCCTGGGGCAACAGCACAAACTATTTTCATCATGGGACCCTCCACTAACCAACTGGGATGGAAGTTTCCATTTATGGGTTTAATAATATTATCTTTAAAATATTGCTTTATGAAAATGTTATTTCTTATAAGTTTAGTATCATGGGTGTATTCTCTATCATTCTCAATTGTACTTTCTGTTTCGATCAATATTTATCCAGGTGTCCCTTTTCAACCTATTCAGATGTAAATCTAAAAAATCACAGGTAAATGGCACCGAAATTAAAGCTGCACACTCCTAGTGGTTATTTTCCAAACCACTATGGATTCAGGGTTTTCAAGGGGCACTTGGTAGAATACCCAGTAGATAACACATTTAATTGGATATTAAACAGGTAATAAAATGCAGATTGTATATTCTTTTAATATCACAAATTGCTAAAATTCCTAATATATCGTATCATTAGCATAACTCAGTTTTCTAGCCAGTTTTCAGTTTTCCACAACCAAGTGTGGACAGCAACATTGTGTAATAAACCACAATAATAATATTCCTGCAATTGACACAAAATCGGTTTTCAATAGTAATATTATAAACTTGAAACTATTCCTTCAGTTATACTGCACTATGACAAGAATACTGCATTATGACAAGTTTATAAAGGGGAATGAGGTTATCTTTATCTTAGTAAGCAGATCATCCTTACAAAGCAAAATTATGAACTCTAGTGCTTGGCTTGTACACTGTAAGGAAAAAGCTATCATTGTTTTTTAAAAGATTTGATGGGGAATGCCTGTAGGAATGCAATGCCTTTTCTTTTTGATTTTGCATATTCTTTTCTTCACTGTACTCCATTCAGTTAAACCAATCAGTTCACATGATTTGTCACTGGGTCAATTAAAAAGCAGACAACCAACATGTCAGCATTAACTTCCCATTCCAGACAGGGTTCTGAATAAATGATTGCATTGAAGTAGAATAAAGTTACACAGAGCTAGCTTTAAAGTGAGCAGAGCCACATTGAAATGCACTTAGACATAGGCACACACACATACACATCCAAACTCATTTAATGTGGGTTGTTTCAGTAAACTAGAATCACTTCAAAGACAAGAATGTCATCTTTCGTTAATGTAGGAAGCCTGACCGTGACTCTTCTTTATTATTGTGTCTTTCCTAATGTTTGGCCACAATGGACAAAGAATGAGCAAGAAATCTCAGGCAGAGACAGTGACTGTGAGTAATGCCAAATGTCTGGTTTTACAGCAACAGCTGGTATTGATCTGCAAAGGAATTCTTCCAATATAAGATCCAACAGTTAATTTTGATTGGTTATGGCACACACTCACGTTGTATGAATATCACACAATCTAACCTTTGTTTTTTTTAGACTTGGTAATTATGAGTTGCTTTTAAAACAAACAAACAAACAAAAAATCGTGAAACAAACAAATACATAAATAAACAGATCGCACATGCCCACAGTAAACCTTTAGCTTTTACAAACTGAATTGCGAGAAAAAACTAAAACAAAGCAAAAATAAATAAATAAATAAATAAATAAATAAATAAATAAAAGGGTATATTGTGCACATATTAGTAAATAAAATAGACATTAAATTAGCCACACTTTTTAACTTCTGTCAAATAAAGTAAGTTCATCATTCGCTTTATAAATTAAACAGAACAGACAGCTAAAGAAATATTAATTTCACTGCGTTTTATTACTAATCGTGTATCTCCATTATTGCGCAACGAGACTCCAATCAATTACTGGACAATCTTACTGGGATAGAAGAAAAGAAAAAGAAAACATTAAAGTATGGGGGCGGGGCGGGGGGCATGTTTAAAAAATACACTGCAAATAAACTATACCTATCTTGCTTGATATGTGTTGCTGCTATTTAGAGCGAATCGCTAAATAAATAGCAACTTTGTCGGTACCTTTTCGGTTAAAGAATTACCATTTAAAAAAGGGCGAAAAAAAAAGAAACTTACCCATTTTCTTCCTTTATGACCTTTTCAGTTTTGCAGTTACCAGAAGTGATTTAAAAGTTGTGGAAGTACAGCGCTATATTAAAAGATGGGTGCAGTGGTGCCAGGCTCCCTGCTCTCTCTTAGCACTAATGATAGAAGGTCCCGTTTGGAGACAGAGGGTGGTTACGTCACCGCTCTGGATTACTTGTGGTGGGAGAGAGCTCTTAATCCTTCAGACTTTCTTCATCTACAATGGGGGAAAATGAACAAGAAAACACGAGGGGTGGGCACACTATACTTTATGCAGCTACCCAGCTTTCCCGGCTAGTATGTGTAGTATACACAAGTGATACTGTATGAATCCCCCCCCCGTCCCCCCTCACACACACACTTTTAACAGTGTGATATGGTTGATGATTTTTCTTTGTGGGGTGTAATGTGCTCGACCTCGCGCATCACCTCTTTCATTGCACCCTAAACGTAATTTTAAGGACTGTACCCCTTTGAAAATGTATAAAATGTTACTAGCTTCAGATTATATATATATATATATATATAATATATTATACCCCGCTATATCTATATATATATATATATATATATATATATATATATACTACAGTACAGTTGCAATTGAAAATAGTACAATAAAGTTACCTATTGTCAATGGATAACAGTTTTATTATTATTATAAGAATAATTAAAATAATAATATAATAATTAATATTATATATTATTAAAGTTGATCCTTGGACCCAGTATTGCACTGTAACCCCTTTTTTTTTTTTTTAAGTTTATTTTGTATGTGTATGTTGTCAGTACGTTTGAGCACATTTGGACTTGAACTTGTATGTACTGCTACAGATTTTGAAGGGTCCTAATTCTACATTAAATGAAAACTTGTAATCAGTGTTTTTTTTTTTCCCTGTATAAGGAGAGGATTTGAACTAAACTGAATTTCAACCACTTGGTTCTCAGCTCTTAAGAGTTGGATACCTTCTGTATGCTAGTGCCAGTTATTCACCATTGATCCATGGGCCAGCGCTGGCCAGCTCTGACTGCAGGAAGGCTTATTCTCCACTTCTAGCATTTCGCTGGAGGCCAGTTGTTGATGAAGAATGGGCTGCTTCCTCTGAGGACAAACTGGAATTACAGCAGAGCCCACATATGTAAATGAGGAAAAGCAAAAAACAATATTCACTGCCCCCCACGCAAGAGAAAGTGAGGATTTTTATAATCACAAGAAACTGAGTGTGGTATACAGCTTCTTCTGCTCCTAATTATAATAATAATATTCAGTAATGGTATAAACTGTATCTCATGGTGGATTTGGAAAGTAGAATTCCCCTGTTTAGATATAGTGAAAGGTTAAAGTCATATTTATGTTATATAAAATTAAACCTTTGTGTAAATCTAATCAGTAACACGACTTAAAAGTATTGAAGCAAATAAGCCACATAAATCATATTAAAAAAGAAGCATTTGACTTACTTGGCACAGTTTGGTTTGGTAGGCTAGTAGATGACAGTTAACAGGGTCCACCAAACAATGGGTAATTAAACAAAACATCTGAATCTTTAAATTTCTCAAATCAGTACAGTACAAAACACATAGAAAACATTTCAAAATGTATGGGTGGTTTACTGTCTAACATTAGTGGAGAAACATTAGGCAAGGCTTAAATCTATTGAAATCATTTAATCGTTTAAATAACTGCATTATATTTCTCACTATTCTCATTTAAATGGTCTTGCATCATGATGGTTCTTCTTTTCTTAGGACTTCATTTCCAGTTTTGCCACCTTGTCTTTCAATCCAAAGCAGACCACCACATTTCACCACCCCATACAAACATGTTCCTGCAACTTCTCAAATACTGGATGAATGGACTTGCTTATCTTTTGAATGTGCTTCAATGGACAGTGTAAGCAATGGTCTATAATATTTGTCACCTGTCAGCCTATGGGAATGTTGTACTACCCAGGCATGGGCGTAGACAGATGTTGTACAAAAGCATCACCATACTGTATAAGTGTACTGGATGTACTGAGGTAATAATGGAGAAGGATTATGAAGAGTGTTCTAGTGCTACATTTGAATTAAAACATTTGAAGTAGATTTTATATATATATATATATATATATATATATATATATATATATATATATATATATATATATATATATATATATATTTAATTTCATTTTAATATAAAAATGAATTGCCCCATCCGTATGAAAAAGTGTTTGTAAATGTGTAAATTAAAGTCCAGGTATAAGTTGACCCCAGTCAATTCCGAAGAGAGATGTGTTGGGCTCCCAGATGGGATAAAAAGCATGTTAAAAATCCTAGCAATGTATGTCATTCTAACCCATCTGCTATAAGCAAATGTAGTCTGACAGCTGCGACCAGCAGACAAGCAGCATTGCTGTAAACTTGCCCTACATTGGGTAATGTGTAATACAAAGGACCAGTCCATCACACAGTACAGTATCAGGGGTACTAACACCTTTTGAGATATTTTAGATTATTATTGGCAAAAAATTAACTTGTGTAAGGTACATGCTATATGGACCGCATAATAAAATATCCATTGTGATATGGCATACAAAGATGACTACAAAAGATTTAGAAGTGAGTAGTTTTTCGAGATTTACAATTATACTGTAAATACAGTATAATTGTAAATCTCGAAAAACTACTCACTTAAATACAGTATAATTGTAAATCTCGAAAAACTACTCACTTAAATACAGTATAATTGTAAATCTCGAAAAACTACTCACTTCTAAATCTTTTGTAGTCATCTTTGTATTACTTTAGTATAAATACATGTTAATTTGGATTCATATGTTGTTTTTTTCTGACTTTATGTGAATGAAAAGATACACATTTGCCCATTTTCCCATTGGAAATAGTGATATTTTGAAATATGACTGTCCTGGTCACAAATGCAAAGTTTGTGGGGAATAATAGCCATTTTCTATACTTTTGAGGCATAAGCAATTAGGAAATAACACTTACTACCCAGGAACAATTTTTTTTGTTTTTGTTACACAGTGTAATCAGTTGTTTCAGATAACTGAGATGGCATTCTATGCTTTTATAGTAGGGAGACATGGAATTTGAATAATCCAGCGTTTTGGATAATGTGGTTGTAGATAATCAAATGGCAGCTGTAGACATACTGATGAATGTACAGAACCTAATTGAACTGCACTGTACAATGCACTTCATCTGTTACATTGAACAGTGTTTGCATTGAGAAGATCCATCTTCCATTCACTAACAGCTACTGACATGAACAGCGTTTGCTGATGTTAATGGGTTTTGAGCCACTTGAACCAAAAAAATATATGTTTAATTATAAAACTTGAAACAAACGACTCAGCAATGTAATGTCATATAGTGGAAAAACACTGTAAAGTAAAAGGCTTTATGAATTTCTCTCATTTTTTAAATTTTTATTTTTTTTGTTCTGGCTTTAGAATACATGAAAATAACAATAGAAAAGAGTTATTTAGGTGTGGGAACTGGGAAAGGGCAGTTACAGTGTGACATGTAAAACAATTACAATTAAATGGGAAGTCTCATTGAGCTTTTTATTAAAAAGGAACAAAGTTTTTTCTAAATAGATAGGTAAAGATAAAGTATATCTCACTAGTTTAAATAGCCCTCCACATTGCGTCAGTATACCTGATGGGGCTAGCCGCTGTTTTCACATCTCACAGTAGCAGGCACTCAAAAATTGAGCTAGACCGACTTGTTTTATGAAGTCTAACATCCCTCTATGTGTCTGGAGGTCAGTCGCGGATTGAATTATGCACATATGTATAGGATTTTCCCACAGCATTGTTTTAATATTATGAACTGTAATACTTAATTCATACTTACTGTATGTTTCTCGAAATCTGAATGTCTACCCTCATCAGATTCTGGAGACTAAAGTTTTTTGTCTCTCCGGTGCGGTAGTCCAGTGTTTGTATAGCATTGTATCGTGTTTTGGGTAAATTCATACTCTCCACTTCGTGGATGGTTGGATTAGTGAGGCTGAGGAAAGGGAAACAGAGGAAATGTATGTTATGTTATACGTGCACAGTACATGTGTCTCTTCAGCACAGAAATTTGTAATAATATTCTACAAAAAAGGCATTTGTGAAAAGCTAGAACTGTGCTAAAACTAACACCCACATTACATTAACTAGTAAACACAAGAAACTGTAACTGTTACTTAGTTTTTTTTGTGCCAAGTTTGAGGTAACCAACTCCATCAATATATCATTTTTGAACAGGAAACTCTGTATAATACCAGACAAAGAACCTCTACCAAAAAATAAAAAAAGCAGTTACTGGAACTTAATTATTGGTTCTCTAAAAACAGTATACTTTGTAAAAAGAAAATACCGCACTAGGTTTAATACATTGGGGTCTTTATTGTTATTTTTGATGTTTCTTTTGAAGATTAAAATATTTAAATTGTTAACTTCTCAATAGCCTGCATTATGTCACAGGAAATAACTCCACAGTACTTTTTGGTCACTATGGAAACTTACTTTACAATTCTATGTAATCAGTCAAACTTGGAGCGGCTGGCATGACTAATTGTATCAATTGGTCAGCTGTTGACAAGGCGAGCATGTGATGTTTACAAGTTATATAAATACAGTAATATTTGGATGGATAACAGTTCTAAGACCAGATTAAATTTAGCACCATTTACCAGGTTAATAACTGACATCCACCTGCATATCACCCATACACAGAAGATTGTATGTAGATTTAATTTTCTGAATGGACGGGGAGTGACTACCACATTGTGCTTTTGTTGAATCAGGGGCTAACTAGAAACTATCGCCTAGGATAAATACAATAAGTTAAGTTTCTTCAAAAATATTTATTGAATTCCTTTCAGAATTTTTACTGTCAGAATTGATTAGCGACAGATGTATTTCAGCAATAATACCCATTACAATAGGAATTACAGACTGTTATTTTTTCACAATGTGGAGGGTTATTTAAACTAGAGAAAGACGGAATAAGGTACTGTGCATCTTTCATTACACAATCATCAAATAACATTCAATGTGTTTTTAAATATAAATGCTAACACTTTTCCCAAAAGGATGATTAATTTAAAAAGAGATTCAGGACATGTTTTAATGGAAGACAAATACAGTTTAGAAAATGTGTCACGAAAATATTAAATCATAAAAAAAATAACTGAATTGTGAATATAATTTTTTTAATGTGGATTTGTTTTTGTTTTTGTTTTGACCATCATCACATCATTTGGAAGAATTTACACAGCGATTATGGCTAATGCTCTAACACTGAAAACATACCTTTTTATACAATAGCCAAAATCAAGTTACTCACACTGTCTCTTGGTTCACATTTTGCAGTTTACAGGCAATTCAGGGAAGCACACCTCCTGGGCTCATATCAACACATTACAGTCTAACTATTAAAATGAGAATACTAAACATCTTAAGGTTATAACAGTGTGGCAGGGCAGAAACTCTGCTGCTGTAAATAGTGTGTGAGGGGATGTAAGGTTGGCAAGGATGGGGTTAAATCTGTCCCTGCCAGCAATTACAATTGTGGCCATTCCCCAATTAGGTAATTGGTGCTAACTGGGGAGTGGTTACATGTATATAAGGAAAGATAACTCATTTATTTGTGCGTGTGCATGTGGAACTGGAAGGCTAATACCCAGCCTACAAGTGATTTGTTCTTTTGTTTGAACCTTAAATTTTGTTCCTGTTTTTGTTTTATAAACGTGCGGTTTAGTGCTTGACCTGCAGCTTCTGTTTCTGGGTCTCTTTCCTGCTTGTAATCTACCTGGATGCCATCCTGTCACAAACAGACTTTCATTATAAAGGTTTTTTTTGGTACCTTATGATGTAACCTTTGTAAGTGTCGACTAAACGAGTACAACATATGGATGTGTTTCTATATTATGCAAGTCTCTGTTTAAATTTATTTTTTTAAATGGTTGCAATACCAATGACTCTATATGGGGGAGGGGGGTACTGTATTTGAAAATACTTAAAGGGACTGGCTTATAAATATAAATGGGAATGCTGTAGATATTAATATATTAGATTAATTTACTGGGTGGTCTGCTTTTTTGAGAGGGGTTATTTTTCCTGGGCCTGTATACATACACAGGGTCATGTGTTTTGGTAGGTGGTGACACATTTTAGGTCATTATAATGGACTCCACTAACCCCAGTGAAAGTCCATTATATTAAATAATGTTAAGTAATTGAAAAAGACTGCCAAATGCAACAAACATTCCAGAAAAGATTATGGTGTGGAAAAATGTAAAGAGTAAAAATAAAAAAGAAAAAATGTCAGTGAGTAAAGATTGAAATCAACTATGCTGCCAAAATCATAAATATCATCTTAGTTTATTGTAAAGTTGTTTTGGCAGTTATAGATAACATAACTTTGCTATAATGTCATGAAGACTCAAATTATTAGTTCAATTTGAATGTGTTTGCTATTACTTGTACTGGACAATAATTATTTATGTTCATTATACAGTATGACAAATGTTTATATACAGCCTAATCTTTTTTAAAACTGCTCACTGAAATTCTTGATTAATATGAAACTAAAAAGTGAGCAAATCATTTGTTTCGCAAAGAAACTGAAAAGAAAAACAATTGAAAATATATAATATTCCACAAACATTGAACAGACTTTAGTGCAATTAAGACTATATACATTACCAATCCTCAATATCTGATGCCCTCTTAAAGATAAGCCAACATTGAAGCTTATGTAGAAACTAACAAAAAGACCTTGTGAACGCTAAGTTATTGCACCAAGAAAGACATTTAAGACAATAAATTCTATTTCCGGTCGCCTAAGGGTGAATATAGTCGCCTAACCATGACTGGCAACAAAGTGTTAACTAGACAGCTCGTTCTGCTGGTAATGTGCCAATGCCCTGTCCACAGGATCAATATTATAACGTCTACCTTTCAAACCGATTCTCTTTAGGTTCTGCCATTTTCTGTTTGTGTAAATCGTAGAAGTAATGCGCCTTGGGGAAGGAAAAGGATGAGATCATAGAAGTTCCAATTAAAAATAAAAGCCCTACAGTTGTAATGTCAGAACGCAGTGTATCACTAACAGCATGGCTCCCATGGTTACAGATATTTAGAAATGATGCCAAATACACTAGCAAACCAGTAGTTTATTCTAATGATGCTGGCATATCACTGCAAAAGGAAAAGAGCTAATGAATGATCAATCTTTTGCTGAAACAGCAAAGCACTCAATATAGGTGAAGTACATTTAGGAAACTGGTGTTTATTGAATGATCTAAACAGTGGCACATCTACCGTAAACACTTACCTGCTTAGATTATAAGATTCCAGTAATAAAAACAGGATCCTTTTTTTGTATAATACTGACTTGCAGAACCTCGTGCAGATAATGAGAGGTGTTTGATTTTAAACACAATGAATGACAAATAGCAAAAGTACGTTCAATAAACATTTCAAAATGTTTGTGTAGAATTTATTTCTAGTTTACAAAGATTATGTGAACATCATATACAACTTTTGGTTAAAATCCATTTTCTTGCTTCTTATTAACTTTTTTAACACTATATTTTAGTTCTTAAATCTGGATAGATTTGAAATATTTGATACAGAGTTATAAATAAAGTACTGCATTCTGGTACATTTGCTGAAGTCTCTCATAGTCTGATTGAGTGAACATGAAGTGATTAGGCAAGTTACTTAAAAATCGAAAATTCTGCATGCAAATTTCCAGTTAGCTTCTTCCTCTCCTGATGATGTTGAAGAACCTGATTGTTTCATGCATCACTGGCTATGTTTACAATGGGGAAAAAAAGGAACTGGTACACTAAGTTTTTGATTTACCTGCATTTTTTTTAGATTTTACATCAGACTTGTCTGTGACCTGAGGTGGGGCTGTGCAAACATGATAGGGTTTAATAAAAGTTAAAATTAAAATACATTGGCAGATTACAAATAAATGTGTGAACGTATAACAGCCATTGCTACAACCCCGAAAGCATGTTAAGAAAATCACATTTTTCAGGCACACTATTGTAATAGCCCACGGTTAATGCTTTCTTTAAGGAACATAAAGGTTAGACATTACAATCATTTTAAGTTTATAAATTAGGGGTTTATTTCTATGTGATTACATTTCAAGATGCTAGTTGATTCCTGTTCATAAGTATAAAAGATTCCATGAAAGAAAGCAACATTTCATTATCTGGCATATCTGGTATATTTTGTATGCATTTAAATGGTAATAGAATAAAGGGAACAATTGATTAGCACATAATAGTGTACTTTAAATAAATATTAATTAAATTCTCCCTGACAAGCACAAAACATTCAGAAAAGTGTGTGCCTGCGCCTTTAAGATAAATGTGGTATTTTTGAAATATCTGTTTTTATGCTGCTTTGTGAATTTTAAATCAAAAGCGCTATATAAATAAAATGTTTTATTAATAATAATAATAATAATAATAATAATAATAATAATAATAATAATAATAATATTATTATTATTATTATTATTATTATTATTATTATTATTACCTGTTTATATCTTTGTTGCTGACAAATTTAAAGAAAAAAATTTGGTGCCCCAACCATATCATGAAGTGAATGGCACAGCACGCTGTTTATCAAGCTAAACCTCCCCCTCCCCCCAACACCCTTGGGTTGTACCACTTTTTGTCCCACACTTTATACAAAATACATTTGTGCATTGTGGGAATGTACCATTCTGGTTTGCTAAAAGTCACCAAACATAGCCTGTGTTACAACCATATTTGTTTACTGTACGTACACAAAAACTTGTGTTTTGGTTTCAGTTAAACTTGTACTTAGACATTAAATCAGGACTGCCATCTAACTCATCTATTACAGAATTAAGAGTAGCACATGGAAATGCAGAACTCACATTTCAAGAAAATACTGCTGTGTCCTTACACATTGAACTAGTGCCAGTCCATGATGTTATTACAGGAGTCACAAACTTGCAAGCAGTCATGCCCACAAAATGTGAGACAAACTCAATATACAGTAGTTTCAAAAGAAGAAACCAGAAAAGATTTAAAAATAAATACTTGGTCTGAACTAAAAAACATTTTGTTTATTTTAGAGAAAATACAAAAAGTATGCAACAGGAAACATTTCAGTTTGAAACCCTTAATCTTTCTGAACTAGACCACTATTCTGGAGTCATATAAAAGGGTCACAGGGTCAGACATTTTCAATAAAGCACATTAAAACAAACAGTTATTGACATACAATACTGTCATTCACATGCAACCACATGAACAGTGCTTTGCATAACTCATAAAAGACATTTTTCATTTAGCATCATGTCAAATTAGATTTATAGTTTAAGGGGGATGACAGGCCAGTATTTTGGCTGCTTTTTATCGCAGTTTCTGTCAAAAGTGAGCTGCATGGCTGTCTCCATGCCCTGGATTTTAGCAGCATCCTCCCCATAGAGTTTCTTCATTTCGGCCATTCTTCTCTCACCAGGCCGCTCTACTGGGGGTTGTGCACTTCGACCGGAAACTCTGTACAAATCATGGTCAGCCAACACATATGTATCCTGCCGTTCTACATCCTGCTGCTGCTGTTTCTCTGAGGAAAGAAGACTGGAATTTAGTAAAGGAACAGGTTGGTGACTGCACTGCATTATATTAGAATTTAAATATGGAAAACTGATTTTATTTTCCACCAACCAAAATACTGCACTAAAAGTCAGCAACTCTAATTTAATTACCAACTTAATGACAGATGCCTCACAAGAGTGAAACAAAATAACAACAGCACTTGGCAACAGTTGACCTATCCATGTATATAGTGCTATTGACAGTTTTGTACACATTGTCATGTGGGGCATAGTCATCACCAACCACCTAAGGTATAAGAACTCTCAAAAACCCCACACAATTAAATACATGGATAAAAACTAGTCAAAATGTTTGGCAAATAATTCCACTAGTTAAAAACATTACAATGTGTTAATACAGATTTAAAGCGACAGTCAGTCAGGTGCCTGGCTACTTTCGGATATTATATATATATATATATATATATATATATATATATATATATTATATATATATATATATATATATATAGAATTAATATATAAATTCAACGAAACAGCTTTGCGTTAAAAAAAACCTAGGAAAAAAAGAAACTTTAACTTGAACTGCTATTTGGCATCTTTGTTTTGTAGTTACTAATTAATTATTCACTTGAATTCCAGCACGTGAATTAATTATGTGCAACCTCGTGCTCACATTTTAACTATTTTAAATGTACGTGAAGTGATGTACAATCCCGTGCCTAAATACAAATATACATTTTAAACACACGTGTTACAGACCCGTTTATATCCGTGTACCAATGACTATACACCAACATTTAACAAACCACACGCAACATAACAGATATTATACACAGGGGCGGGCACTTTGTCACAAAGTCCTACACAACATATTCTTTACTCCTGGGGTATTTTTCTACTTTAACATGTTACATATTGTAAGGTCTTGTTGTAAAATAAAAGGTACACACAAAAGGGGGGTGGCCAAGCACTGCAGGGGCAAACATAGCATTCTAAAGAGCGCCTGAACTGGCCTTGTGACTAAACATTATTAATTCAGGGACATTTACTAAACACTTGAACTGGTCCACTGTGGAACTAAGGAAATCATGCACTGACATCAGGTGATGTTTTGGATACAGGAAGCATTTACCCCAATTAGAAACTGCCTGGATCTTATTCGAATTATTTATTTTGTTCTCACTGTCCAGTGTCTACTATTAATAACGCTGATAATGGCGAAAGAAAAATGGTTCAGATACAAAGCACCTTTGTACTTAAGTATTTAAAATGAAGAACATGTGAATAGAAAGTTTAATAATAATAATAATAATAATAATAATAATAATAATAATAATAATAATAATAATTTGACTTATTGTGATACAGCAGGTGTTCCAGACCCTAATTTTGAGGCTTTAGGACCCCAGGGGTGAGGAAGCATCTATTCCATCTTGGTGAAAAATCTTTGGAAATAAATAAATAATGTCTGATTGATTGAAACACCTGTGCACACAAAGGAAAACCCTGTAGACAAGGGGGAGTAAGGCTAAGGCCTAGGAACACATGTTGAGAGGAGGGCTGAGAGCAGCAGGTTGTGCTTTCTATCTTGCACCAGGATAGCTGTAGCTTGGGTACCATTTTGTTCATTTGCATTAAAGTTTGCGTTGTGTAAGAGTTTTGTTTAAACCTTTTATTTAAGAATTAATACAAGTGCACGGAAGCACTTGAATCTGCAGTTTGAGTCTGGGTTTGCTATTCCTGCCGCTGACCTGCCTTGACCACCTGCCGCTTTACACAGATCTACTGTCAAACTGAGTTTCAGTATAACAAACATAGGCTACATCTTAAGTGAAGTACCACCTGCATGCTAAACATGCTTTCACTTCTCAAAATACACTTTCTAGCAACAATACAACAAATGAAACCCATCAGTTTTAGTAGAGTACACTTTTAGAAATTCAGGATCGCTGCAAGCCAATCAATCAAGCTAAATATGATAATATAACAGATCTTTTATATACATTACTGTCCATCTGCTTAACACTGACAATCTTAATCATAAATATTTGACAGAAAATGGTGATGCTTTAATTGGTAAACTTATGGAATAGATGGAAATGTGTCCAGTGGGATTTTTTGACGTGTCTCCCGATGCCCAGTTCTATCAATTTTCTTTAAATATGTTCTGTCCTGATGTCATGTTCATAGGAATCTTTCTGTCAGCACAGAGATTGCCCAAACGTTCACAAAAGTATTTGGGAAAATATGACTTCAACTTGCACAGATTCTACTTCATCATATATGCCAGACATTAAAATTCATCAGAAACCAGAACTGTTACGCATCATATCTCACACGTAAAGTGTGTACACTGATTCTCTCTCCCCCCAATTTTAACTGATGTTTAAATTAAAATCAATTTTTTTCTGATGTTATCCTTATTTTAATATGTGTCAAATAAACTCCAAAAAACTCCCGGAAATTTTTTTAAAAGATAAAAACTGAAACTGCGGGACACTAAGTATATGCAATTCAACCAAATTGTGCTCCCATTACCAGTCTCCATCCACACATAAAAGGGTTTTATCATTTTAAGCAAAGCATGTTCTCCTATTACTGTCAAAGCCAGTTTATGCCCCAGGCTGACTTTCAAAGATTCCCAGAGACTTGTTAACAGTAACTTCCTTTTGTAAAGCCCTGAACTAATACCCTCCCCACAGTCTATCGAGGTCCATGTAGATCTACAGTATTCTGTGCCTAGCTACAGACTCACAACCCAGTTGAAAAACACTATAAACAATATCAGACCTGTAATCCCCAGGCTGAAGCCAGATGACAGGAACACAAAGCCTGGGAGCTGCTGACCACTCTCTTCAAATTAGTGCAAGATCAGTCAGCAGCAGCTGTCTCTAGTTGGGGATCAGGGATCGGACAATAATATTAGACAGAGACCAGCTGACTTGGCACTACCACATGACAATGTCAATCCGTTGCAGACAGCGACAAGAATATAACATACAACATAAAACA
Organism: Polyodon spathula; assembly: GCF_017654505.1. Classification (NCBI taxonomy): domain Eukaryota; kingdom Metazoa; phylum Chordata; class Actinopteri; order Acipenseriformes; family Polyodontidae; genus Polyodon; species Polyodon spathula. The sequence goes on from NC_054542.1 coordinate 31,143,202, forward strand.
AGTCTGTATGGTATTGTATAGGGTTGGTACATCTCACAATATGTATTCAGTGTGTTTGTTTAAGTCTAAATGAAAGTGCGTAGGTGCCTTTCTCAAAAAAAAAAAAAAAATTATATTTATATTATATATATATTAGTATCAACATAAATTAAGGAAACAACAAATGATTTACAGCAAGACTAGTGGTTGGGATTTTACTGACCATTTTTCCTCACTCAGACCCCTTACTAAATACCTTATCTGAATAGAGAACTGTCTCTTCTTTAAAAATATTCAGCATTCAGCATTTCTTCAGCATTTCATCTCAAAACTATAATGGTACCTGTTTCTGGGACAGCAGTAAAATTGGAGATGGGAGGTTTGCTTCTGGCTAACCTCAATCTGACAATTTGCTCACGAAATATCTTGCTATCCATCGTGTCCTCTTAAAAAAAAAATATGCACAGAAATTAATGAGCAGTCTGTCCCACCTGTGCAGTGGAATCCTAATGACCCATTTACTACCACTGAGGAATGACTGGGTATGACAATTCCTCTACATGACCCTCAAAAATTGATTTCAGGTTGAGGACTGCCAAGGAAAACACTACATTGAATATTGTACCAGCATCACCTCCCCAAAAAATGGGGGGTAAAACAGAGAACAAACATTTCAGCCAGTCATTCAGCATTGGTACAGTAGTATATTAATCATATTTAGGGTACCACTGAACTTGTGACAGACTGCTCATTTAAAAAATCCAAAACAAACTGTTAAAGAGCAGATAAATATCTATTCAGGGATACCAAAGTATTCAGAAAGTCTGAGTGAGGTTACCAGCAACAAACTCCCCATCCCCAGTTATACTGTGTTTCTAGAAAAAAGGAGAACATTTCAGGATGCCATTCTGCTTGTGTGATAGCTTGCTCATTAAAATAATACCTATTCAGGGATACCAAATGGGCCTAAGCGAGTAAAAATGAACAATACAATCCCAAAAAGGTGTTAAGGGCATATTATTAAATCACATAAAGTAAAGGTGTTAAGCAATACTGTTCAGTTTTTTTAAACATTTAAAACAAAAACAAGTCTTATGGTTGCCAAACAGCTCATGCCTTCACTGAAAGAAAAACATGTTTTTTTTTTTTTTCAGTTGGTATCAAAATAAGAATGCTAGAAAAAAAAAGAACAAAATGTTTAGAAAATATTTGAATGAGTTAAAAAAAAAAAAAAAAACAAAAGCATGCAAAAAACAGTAACTAAGAACAAATTTGGAATAACTTATTTTTCCACTTTGGCAGCTGTGTTTGCTCCAGTTTGTGTTGTGGATGACTGGACAACCTTGAAGCTGTGAGACAATCCAGTGGGTTGGACCCTCCTGGACAGATGCTCAATTGAAAAATCTATTCAGCAAGTAAACTATTTGCATGTTGCCAAGGGAATCCATGGGGAGCTACATCTACAGCATGCAAGGTGGATCTTTCCTCTGTTTCACTTATAGAAGCTTGGTGAATAAAGCAACTAAACTTAATATTTTGTAATCTTTATTTATATATATATATATATATATATATATATATATATATATATATATATATATATATATATATATATATATATATATACATAGTAGATGTGGGTTATTGGCTACCTTGATAAAGAAAACTTTCAGTTATTAACAACATTTTCCCAGGAACCAATCCCATCCCATAGACTTTAATGTTAATGGAATTCTGATTTTAGCCACTGCATGCCACTTACTGACAGACTTCATTACTAGTGGCCAGTGCTACAGAGCACACTTGCATGATTTATGCACATACTTCATGGAGCTTTTACAACAGACTGACTTTGCAACTGCGTATTTCTGGTGGACTGAGGCAGAATCGTGGCTTTGAAGTTGGCTACGAAGCTCCACGCAAAATTGAGACGGATTTACAGTAGGAGGTGATGCATTGTAAAAAGCAGACAACTTTGGGCAATTTCTTACTTTAAAATTGTGTTCTTTAGAATTGATTATAAGTACTTTATAAGTATTTTATTTTTAAACACTGAAACTCAGAATCAATTATTGTAAGGTGACACTGGTTTTATGTTGGCAAATATTTTTAAGAAAAATAAAAAACTGAAATATCTTGCTTGCATAAGTATTCAACCCCTGTGCTGTGGAAGCTCCCAGTTTGCACCGATGAAAGAAATTGCCCTAACGAGGACACAATTACCTTACCATTGGCCTCCATCTGTGAACCATTAAAGTTGCTGTCACATTTTCGGGATAAAAACCTCACTGTTGAAGGATCATTGGTAAGGCTATGAATCTGAAGGAAAATGAAGACCAAAGAGCATTCTACAGAAGTTAGAGATAAAGTAATACAAATGCACAGATTAGAGAAAGGATACTAAATAATATCCAAGTGTTTGGACATCCCAGTGAGCACAGTTGGATCAATAATCAGGAAGTGGAAGCTGCATCACACCACCCAGGCACTGCCAAGAAAAGGCCGTCCCTCAAAACTCAGCGCTCAAACAAGGAGACTTGTGAGAGAAGCCACAGAGAGGCCAACAATCACTTTGAAGGAGCTACAGAGTTCAGTGGCTGGGAATAGAGTAATGGTGCACCCGTCAACCATATCAAGAGCTCTGCATAACACTGGCCTGTATGGGAGGGTGGCAAGAAAGAAGCCGTTACTCAAAAAGTACCACCTGAAAGCACGTCTGGAGTTTGCCAGAAAGCATGAGAGTGACCCAGCTGCGAGGTGGGAAAAGTTTTTATGGTCAGATGAGACCAAGATAGAACTTTTTGGCCAAAACTCAAAGCGCTTTGTGTGGCACAAGCCTAACACTGCCCATGCCTCAAGACACACCATCCCTACTGTGAAGTATGGTGGTGGCAGCATCATGCTATGGGGATGCTTCTAATCAGCAGGGACTGGGCATCTTATTACAACAGAATGGAATGTACAAAATACAGGAAAATACTGCAAGAGAATCTGCTTCAGTCTGCTAAAAAACTGAAGCTTGGGAGGAAATTCATCTTTCAGCAGGACAATGAGCCCAAGCACAAGGCCAAAGCAACACTGGAGTGGCTCAAGAACAAAAAGGTGAATGTCCTACAGTAGCCCAGTCAAAGTCCTGATCTCAATCCCATTGAGAATCTGTGGCACTATTTGAAAATTGCAGTCCACAAGCATTGTCCAACCAACCTGAACAACCTGGAGCAAATCTGCCAAGAAGAATGGGCCAAAATCTCTCCGACACTGTGTGCAAAGCAGGTACATACTTACCCCAAAAGACTTAAAGCTGTTATTGCAGCGAAAGGTGGCTCTACCAAATATTAATGTGTGGGGGATGAATAATTATGAAAGCAAGATATTTCAGTTTTTTATTTTTCTTAAAAATATTTCCCAACATAAAACCAATGTCACCTTACAATAATTGATTTTGAGTTTACGTGTTTTAAAAAATATATATTGAACAGAACGAAATTTCAATGTACCATTTGTAATTCAGTAATGAGAGAGAATTGGTCAGGGGTCTGAATACTTTTGCAAGGCACTGTATATACCTACACAGTACCAGTCAAAAGTTTGAGTACACTTGCTGGAAACAAGTTTTTTTTTTTCATAATTGACAATGTTTTACGTCGTATACGTTTCTGTAAATACTTGAAAATGAAAACACGTTACAATATACAAAACAAAACATAAGGAGTATCAAAGCAATGTTCAAGAAAATTGAAAATTGTCTCTAAATCTTGGATTCCTCAAAATAGCCACCCTTTGTCATAATAACAGCCTCACAAACATGAGACATTCGGTTAACAAGTTTCAGCACAAAATCACCCGAAATGTCTTCCCAGCTCTTCTATAGCAGTTCCCAGAGATGTATGGCACTTGTGGCCAGCTTTGTTTGACTCTTCTGTCCAGTTCGTCCCATACAAGTTCTATGGGATTGAGGTCTGGAGTCTGGGCAGGCCAGGTCATTAGATTGAGTTGTCCTTCACTATCCTTCTTCGCCAGATAATTCTTTCACAACTGTGAGGTGTTTCGGGTCATTATCTTGGTGAAGAAGGAAGGACTGCCCAGCTAACCGTAATCCTGATGGAATGGCATGCCTCTGAAGTATGCTATGATAGCCATGCTGGTTGAGCTTGCCATGGACTTGGTAAAGATCACCAACTCTGTCACCAGCAAAGCAACCCCAGACCATGACACTGCCTCCTCCATGCTTGACAGTGGGAACCACACATGCAGATCTAATGCGCTAACCCTCTCTGCGTCTTAAAAATACCCGGCGGCTGGACCCAGATATTTCAAATTTTGACTCATCGGTTCATAAGACCAACTCCCACTCCTCAAACGTCCAGTTTCTGGGGTTTTTGGCCCAGGCAAGTCTCTTCCTCTTATTCTGCACTCTTAATAATGGTTCTTTGCAGTAATTCTTCCAGTTAGACCAGCTTCATGCAATCTACTCTGAACATCTGATGTTGAAAGTAGATAGTAGCATTTAGCTGAGCTTGTATTTCAGGGGCAGTTAATCACCAGTATCGCAGACTTGTGACTCGAATGAACTTGTTCTCCGATTCTGAGGTCACCCTTGGCCTGCCTGAACTTCTTCGGTCCTCACGAGTGCCAGTTTCTTCAAATCGTTACCCAGATCTTTTCCGGGTAATGATTTAAAAAAAATAAATAAATAAATAAATAAATAAATAATAATAAATCACATGTATTACTGTTTTAAGTGCATGATTAAATACTATACAGTACACATATATTTAGCCCCTTCAGATCTGTAGACTTGTGTAACCTTTTTCAGTACTGGAAACATTAAAATAATAATAATAATACTACTACTACTACTACTACTAATTAATAATAATAATAATAATAATAATAATAATAATAATGGGTCCCCCCAGGGGCTTACCTAGTGGACCATTCAGTAACCAGAGTCTCTAGCGTTCAATCGTAGGACGAATAATCCTAATAATAATAATAATAATAATAATAATAATAATAATAATAATAATAATAATAATAATAATACATCTCTGTTTAAATAGTTATTAATGTTAAATGCTCATCATGCTGCAGGATTCTTTGCAACATATCTGGCCATATTCCGCTGTTGTTGTTGCTAACATGGCTGTTATGTTCAATTTTAAAACTAATGCAGTAGGACAGCACCGCGATTACATTATGGATCGTAGCAATATCTCCCGTAAATTAGCAGAAAACCTGAAATGGCTAGCAGAATGGCTAGTACTCGCAGAAAACTGGAAATGACCCATTGCATAGCAGTTTGAGCCTTTCATTCCCTGATTAAATACTCACTGAGCTCCTCCCTGTGTTTCTCAGTCTGTGCGAAGTACAGCCGGAGCTCCTCCGTTATCTCCATGTTACTGACGTCACATTCTATTTCGCTGTCTGACTCGGAGTCCCCTTTACTCTCCGTTTCAGATTCGCTCTTTGTTTCCAACTCCTCCTTGTGCTTCTCCTGCTCCCTACACCCATGCTGCTTTGCCCAGTCCATTCTCTCTCTGGGTGCAGAATAATGTCTCATGGAACTGGGATTATCACATTCATTCCAGTCAGAATAGCAATGAGGTGCAGCAGGTGGTGGTGGATTGAACAGTGAATAGTAAACAGCTTCTAGTGCCTTTATATAAGCCTGTTTATGTCTGTACTGCCAGTTCATGGCCTGTTGATAATGACGCCAATACCTGGAGTATACTTGGTGGTTATACCAAGCATCACTTTCTTGATGGGGTGCTTCATCCTGTTGTGGATGAAAGCGTTACATTACAATTATATTGTCTGCAATAATCATGCTTTAGGCTATATACCCAAGATAAACACTAGATATGAATGTAGTAAACTTTTCAGATATGTTGGTCATTCTGCATAGCGTGAACACACATGTGTTCCCCTTGAAAACAAGCTGACGTAACCAAAATATGCCACATTTCCATCTGCACCATGAAAGCAGTCTTTACAACTCAATCTCACCTTCCCAGTATCAAACTGGGGTCGGGGCAGGTTCCACCTGCAGGGTATAATCTGCAATCCAATCTGTAAAGATCACCTTTTTGTAAATTTATATAAAAACGCACCAATCTAAAATTTGTTCAACCACATTTCATATATCAAAAACCCTCCTCTTGTGTAACATTAGATAACTTTGCTCCAAATACTAACTGGGGCTGACAGGAGTCCCATTTGAAATTGATTTTATCTCGATTGGCTGCTAATTTGAAATTGCTTTGAAGTCAATTCCAGTAACAGATTGAAAATCTGGCTTTTATGAGGCTTTCCTGGTGTCCTTTATATATCTGTCTATTTATCTATCTATCTTGTTTTGACATAAATGGGGAATTCTATCAATCTATCTATAGCACATATATATATTTTTGGTTGTTCACTAAACCTCAGAATTTTAATATTATTTGAAACAATTATGCAATAAATAAGATACAAAAAAATGTTATTCCCAATACACGGTGATAAATAAAGAACTTACCATGATTCTCCTTCACTGAATGTTAGATCTATAAGCAAAGAGAAAGTAACAGTCAAGACAATAATACTTCAGTTACAAACAGAAAGGATGTCAGTTACTAGATTTCCTATACCCAAAGTACAAACATATTTCTGACACACATGCAAGTGTTTAAATACAACAGAATAAAGTCCAAGCCACCCTCAAGGAGTCTAAAGCAATTTATTCAAACTCAGAACTTAAGGATGAATGAAAGTGGTTTCTACATCCAGTTAGGACTCAGTTCAAACAAAGCGCTCCCCGGATACTAGTACCTGTTAGTAACTGGATGTAGTGTATTGCCACATCTACTCCAAATGTCATTATTCTTTAGTTTCTGCATGTATCTGGACACTAACATCACCTGGAAAAACTGCCTTTTGATATCTTGTCTTTCTTCTCCACATTGAAGAAGCAAAGAAAGAGTAGATGAAGGTGGATTTTCATGAAACTCCACAGTGGTAGAGTAAGAGTACCCACTGTGACCATGGGAATGCAATTGGACTGTATATCACTTGCTTTATTTCTTTTTAAGATGGACATATTATTTGATCAGTCACAAATGACACCCTCTTTTGAAAGACAGTTGAAGTCTGTAATTGATTACGATGAAGGGACCTGATTAATCTTTAGCATGGACATGGATGTAGAGTTGAATGATAATTTTTTTTTTTTTGAAAGAGAACAGAATTGAAACACAGCACACATCACACAGTAGTTATTTTAAAGGAGTGAGACGAATGGAGCTATTAAACTGTGCAATTGTTCAGGGTAATCACATCAGGAGACCTTAGACTCTAGCTTTTTTGTCAGGGACTTTTTTTTTTTTTCTTTTTTGCAATATTACTGTTGCCAAAAATCGATTGGTACAGTATGTTTTAATTACCATTACCATCATCCTGCTCCGCACCCCCTCCCCCTCGTATTTCCACCAACTCTGCATAACCTACTGTAAACAAATCAATGACATAATTCAGAGGAATCTGTGTTTCCCTGTCATTGACACCAAATTATTATTATTATTATTATTATTATTATTATTATTATTATTATATTATTATTATTATTATTATTATCTGCTTCTGAAGCTCTTCTCAATGTCCCAGCAAACTCAAACAGTTTGACAATGCACTGTGCTTCAGTAAAATGATTACTGTTCTGATCAAACATAATATTTCATTGTATTGCTCATATCTGTTTATGAGACAGTAGTGACGCTTCACTTGGCACATCAATTTTGGATATTTGAGCACACTCCACCCTTCATCTCATGTACATGTTTCATTTCAGTAAACATGCCATTTGAATTACCAGTGTTAAGCTACATTCAGTTTTGGCAGAATGTATTACCAACAAAAATGTATACAACAAATACAATTTTGATATGATGTACTCACTTTAAAGTTTGGCATACACCAGATGAATTTCATGTGAAATAACCCAGCATGTAGGGCTAAGACGCATCATCAAATGTTATTGTATTTAATCTTTCAACATATCTGCACTGAATGTGCATACTAATAAGCAGTGTACAGGATACTACCATGGGTTTTTGCCAAAAAAAAAAAAAAAAAAAAATGAAAATGCCTCCAGGAATATATAAATCCATTCACACTCAGCATGTGGAATACCATCGCCGCCCTCAGATATACTGGTAAGAGCAGACAGATGTCTGTGGGCTAACTCCCTGTTGAGACTCAACTGCTGCATCAACAGGGAATCTGTGGGAATATGCAGTCTAGTACATGTACTTAACCCTTAACAACTTGGGTGAAAATGTACAATTAACAATAGAAGCTATACCGGGGTTACACAGGCTTAGCACAGTGGTTCAACAGTATCAGCTTCAGATATTTGCTTTAAGAAGTCTTTTCAGAGACATTTTTTGCTGTCATAATATTTTTTTTTTAAAAAAAGATAAATAATTAAAAGCAGAACTCACAATAGAAAAAAAAACACATACTAGTATTTGTATAAAATAGGATATATATATATGCCTTTAACATTATATATATATATATATATATATATATATATATATATATATATATATATATATATATATTTATATTATATATATATATATATATATATATATATATATATAGATAGATAGATAGATAGATAGATAGATAGATAGATGTAATGTGATCCCTTTAATCTAAGGTTTACGATTTCTGCCATAGATACAGCAGCATACATTTTGTGATACCTGAAATGGTGAAGACTCATAGAAAACCTAGGCTGATGACATAATGTCCACTGTGTACCAAAACAGCAAAAACAACAAAATGTTTTTAAAACAAAAATATATGCTGGCGTTATAGTCAATTCAATGCATACTGCAGCCAAACAAATACAAATATTAATACTAATACGACTACGACTAATAATAATAATAATAATAATAATAATAATAATAATAATAATAATAATAATAATAATAACATAAACAATTTGCATGCTATAGGACTGGAAATGCGGTGATGTACTCAACGCCAAAGCTGCCAGTGCTTGTCATTATGAAGTGGCCAATCATTTGAATAATTTGCGTACACTTGTATTGTTTTAAATGTATGTGGAAGAATTTTCGTTGCTTTTAAATATACCGTTAAAAATTAACTGTGTAAGGGTGTTCACAAGCTAAAGTAAGGTTTTGTTTGTACTAACAAAATGTGTTCCTGTTGTGGTGTTGCTTTTGTAAAGGGTCGAAAGGAAACAAACGCTGCACCACTGCCGGCAAGAAAGACGTAACAACACATACCATGTAATTACCCCGTGAAAACTGACCGCACACGTAATCACTTGGCAGTTACCAATGACATGTATAACTGTAAATCGTAAATTAAACCTTCTTATCTATAAAGCGTGTACAATATATAGTTACCAACACAATATAGTATCATGAATTAACACAATGCCTGCTTCGTACAGACATATTACTTAAAATGCGTATCGTCGAGAAAATACAACGTAATATACACTCAATGTACACAAGAAACATCCAACAAACTCACTGTATTATTTCAGCAGTTAGCACTCCCCCGTCGAGTCCTGTCCAGCAATATACTCAGGAAACGTTTACGGTTCTTTTGTTTTCCAAATACCTGTAAATGACACTTGTTTGCCATCTAGTGGTTCCGTTTGTCATGTAAGAGACATGGGCAGTATTTGAAACTCCACTGTTTGCAATACAGATAGTTTCTCGTTAACAGGGATGCTATGGGAGCCTCCATTGAGGAAGAGGATAATATGATGCAATGGGCATTGGCTGGTCTCTGGTTGAGCTACAAACACCTGATTTACCTCACTTGGAAGACCACCAACCCAACCAAGAACTGATCAGCTTAGCCTTGCATGTTGAAATGTTTTCCAGGTACTGGTAATTATTACTGTGTTATTTTTTAACCAGTTTCTCCGTTCAATAAATTACCACTTAAAACTATATTTATAAGCTTGCCAAAATATTTTCTGCCTGTGATAAGGAAATAAAGGAATGCTTACATTAGGTGTCCCAAAAACATGTTTTTTTTTTTTTTTCTTTTCAGTGACCTAAAATTATCCTTTGTATCATTAGTATATGCTTATATTGGCCAAACCTGAGTGCTTATCCATTGCATGTTTCAAAGAACTTAATTGTGATAAAATACATGAAATTGTTTCTTTAGCTGACTCTATTCAGGCTAAATAAACTGATATTTCCTACACTTGCTGTGTTACCCTGTTACCCTCTACATCGTAAGTTGAATATCTAATCAAGCCTACTTTCAACAGAATATTGAAAATAGACAGGAATGATAGAAAGGTACTAAACGGATGTATACAGTACATTTGACAGAGTGTGGCTCATATTTTAACACTAGGTGGCACTATTCCCTTAAAATCCTAAGCCTTTAACCTGGTAAATGGTTTGTAAATAAAATCTGTTATCCATTTAACAAATAAGGTTTTATTTAAAGCTTATTTTGATAATAAATAGAAATATCTTTATAAAACAAACTCTAGAAAAGTTAATATTTGGTCCTTTAAAAGGTAAGTGCCCCGGTGAGGAAATAAAAGTCAGCAATCTTAATGTCCTCACAAAGCTCTCCAATACAAAAACAAAGCCTGAAAAATATAACTGCAATACCATAATACTACCAGTATATTACCTTGATGAAAGCATAGCAAAACCGTAAGCAGAATTACCAGAAATGTCAATTAAGGTACTACAATGGACAACCAGTGTGTATTGTGTTCATACAATTATGACACCATGCCAAATTACAGTTAAGTGATACCATTGCACCTTAGTACTGAACCAGTGGAATAGAGCAATTGCACTGCAATGAACTTATTATGAAAGGCCATTGTGTCTCAAGTGTGATGTTTTGAGCAGATACATAGTGTGGTGTTGTCTAATATGTGGATTCTTAGCCTATTAGCGTAATTCAGGGGGTGCCATAGAGGGCCCTCTTTCAATTTGCCTCCCTTTACGCTCCCTGCTCACAGCCACTCTAGCTCTCCTCAACCGTTCTCTATCCGAAAACGAGATTAGCTGTCTCAATCACTTCTGGGTAAAGAGGGCCGTTCTCTGCAGTCCCGCAGTCCAGTAGCCTTGTGCAGCTCCAGTCTTGTCAATCAGCAGGGATGTCTGCAGCTTTGTCGCGACTCCACCTTGGACTTTTAGCAGTCTATCTTTATCTCTTTTCTATATCCACTCAGCACTCTTCTGCTCTTCGGTCTTGTGTTTTGTTTTGTTGCGCCCCCGCCCACCCCTCCCCCTTTTTTTTTTCTTTCTGTTCTTTCCTTGAACCGCATTGTCAGCACAGGGCCCCCTCTTGGGGGGAAGTGAGTTTCATTCCCCCGGCCTGGGATGAGCATCAGCACCCAGGTTGCATGTAAGTCAAAGGGGACCCCCGGCCACATCTGTTCTTTCGCAGCTCATGCGCTCTGGCTGTCCATGTCTTAAGCATTCCTATAATGTTTTGTTTCTTTTCAAGGTCTGAGTACTGTTCAGCTCTCTCTGAGTCAGCCGAGTCTACTCACCCTAGATCGGGGCCCTGTTGGGGAGGGAGTTTCTTCTTTCTTGTATGTTTTCGGTCACCGATCATGCTGGTGGCCACTTCCCCCACTCTCAACGATGGCCCAGCAGCCAGAGGATGCTACCTGACCCAGTGAAATGTGAGAGTCCAGATATGTCCTGTCCCTTGCCCATCCCCTGACTCGCCAAGCTGCCCAGCAGCCAGTCAGTGCTGCCTGACCTGGTCCTTACAGTTCAGGGGCCTATCCTGTTTTGTTCTATGTCTAACATATGTTGTCCAAGCATACCTGCCCCTTAATCTCTTCCCCCTTGCATCTACATATTCTTATTGGCCTCGGAGGTACCCAGTGAACTGCTGTTAACTCTTTTCATAGACAATTGCAAATCAGTGACACAACTTACTAAAACCTCAAATTGACTAACCCCACAATTACAAACTGACTGATCAACCAATTAAACTACTCAGAAACAGAGCTCCTAGCTATTGTAAAATACTTGAAGATTGTAGCTTTTATTATTATTTATTAACATTATTGATAATAATACTGGTTCAGAGTTACAGATTCTTCAGTCTTATGATCATTTTCAGTTGTCAATGTATTTGTAACTTTGTGGTTCTGCTATATGGAGTCACACTCTGTGGTGTTGAATACTGTATTATTCAGTTAAAAGTGTACCCCAAATCAAACAAACAAAATGAAAAGCCAGCTAAATTATTACCCTTAAAAAAACACTTTCCTCTCAATGAAAAGCTACATACATACTTCATTACTCTGCACAGCAGGCACTGCAGTTCTGAGAAGAGCTGCACTCGTCTTTAATAATTTATGCTGCTATTTCAGTGTGCCATTAAGTTCCTTATGGCGGAAGAAAGAAAAAAGGCAAAGAATATATACTGCATGATTTTCTTTCTCTTCGGATAGCCACAGCAGAATTAACCAACCTTCACATTTCGTTATTCACTTTCATTAGCAAAATGCGCACACTAAAATGTAAAGCTACAGTCAATTCTATATAAAGACCTATAGAAATCACCCTGCCTGCCACGGTGGTCTGTGTCTGATTCTTACCTGAGTTAAGCTGCTAAAGCAATTGGAAAATGTATACATTTACCATAGTAAATGTGAACAGTAATGGTGTAGTTCCCATGTACCTTGCTTTACCATGGGTTTTTACCATGGCTTTTACTATGCTTTACCACACTTGTTTGCATGTGTTTTCAATGCTTTAATCAAGCTTACTATACAGAGGGAAGATTCTACTGACAATTTAGCTTATCTAATCCAGGATGGATGGAGACGTCAGCATTTGTAGGCTGCAATGCGCTTATCAAACATTTCTTTTTGGACATTCTCTCTACAGTAGCTCTTGTTCCCACAAAACCTGACAGGCTCAATTGAAAGACATAGGGCCAGATTTATGAGGGTGTTTATAACAACATTTTATTTGTGCCATTTTTGTACTGTATTTTCTTTCTCAAAAATGATTTAAATTCAACTGCTGTAAATATCACAATAAATATAACCAGTAGAGCACAAAAAGGATGAATGCTTCTCTTTTTAATACTACTATATACTTCATCCATTACTCTGTATATAAAAGGAGTATTAGAACACTTGTATTCACTTAACATTCAACCCCTAAATGTGACTGATTTATTATTGCAGATTCAGACTTCCAACAGTCCTTTGTGACAGACAGGTGTAAAACCAACAATGCCTTTGGTCATGCATGAAGCTGTTTCTGTTCCATACAGCCATGCAGCTTGTCTTTTAGACTTGTGACCCATTTATCTTACTTTGCACACATCAATAGGGAAGATGCACATGCTCTTTTAATTTGCTCTTGACTGGTCTAGTCACTTTGTCTTGAGTATTATCACATAACTAGTTCATGATACACAGAACACCCTTTCATACATTAATGCCTGCACTGCTAGTGCTCTTTTTTCATAATGCAAAATGCACAATATTTCTGGGCCTCCCATACTGTAGGTTCATTCTGAAAATCAGTTTGGTCCTTCTTTTCTTTCTTCACAAGTTGTTTACTGGTACCTATTCTGTTCCTGTGTTGTGTGTCCAATGGCTTAGCTACAGTCAGAATGATGTAAAATTAACTGTGTTAAAAGAAGGAGGTCAGTTTAGGGGATGTTGAACCCAAACAGTATAGAGAGGCTTTGCGTAGTATAATAGATTCCTGGAGTGGGACGTTTCTTTTAGTGAGGCTGGCGCTCGCCTGGTGTGGCAGACTTTTATTTTTAGCTTTGTTGTATTAAATGCGTGCCTGTGCGGCATGCCAACACCCACTGCACTGTGTCTGTCTCAATATTATTCAGTGACATCCCACACACATAAAGAATCCCCCTGTTACAGACTGTAACAGCTTTTCTTTTTTTTTTTTTTTTTAACAAAAACAGAGGTAGTTTGAGTTGTGAATTTAAGAGAAAACATATTTGTGGGACAACTTGTTGACAATATAGGGTGCCTTGCACGATCAGCAGAAAAGTCTGAGATGTTTAGATTGAACAGCCTGGGAAGTGGATACATTGTAGCTGGCTTGCCAAACTCCAATGTGGGAGAAGCACTCCCAGCAGTGTTAAATGCAAAGGCCATAGATGTGTACAAAAAAAGCTTAGTGTTTTAGTTGTGCTTCACTGGGTTGTCTTGGGATACCTCACTATAGGTGGTATGAGGGAATATCAGTATTAGGAAAAAGTCAAAGATGAAAGTTGATACCTTTTTTGTTCTGTGTTGATATAACCTACACATAGAAGCTTGCCATTCTATTGTATAGCTTCATCGGTTTGCAGATTGTTGTAATGCATGTTTTTGTTTGTGGCATAGAGCACATTAAACCCACGCTCTTAGTGGCTGTCTATAATGATTCAGTAAGGAACAGGAAACAATGTAAACTTTAATATAAAATGGACCGTTGAGAAAACAAATGTCTGAAATCTGTATTTCTGTCACATGCATCCGCCTACAGTTCATATTAGCACTTCTAAATAAAACTGTCAGACAGGAAGCAAAGACAGTGATGGCCAAGGAACATGCTCTACAATCTATTTTGCTCTACAATCTAAAAAAATCTTGAGCTGTCAACTTGAAGAGCAATAAGTTTAATTGAAGGATGAGGCACTATTGCATTGCTGCCAACAGGTTGCAGAAAGAGCCTATTTTACAAGATTCAGCCTTGCTTGATAAACATTTGGAGACCCAGATGCACCATAACTATCATTGAAGCCCCTCCAACAGAATGTTAGTGCAAAATTCAGATATAACACCTGAGTGGCAATTGTTAATGCTCACTTAACTCTTAATATACAAAAAAAAAACATTTAACTTGACACAGTTAATTGAGCAATACCACTCAGGTGTTGTTTCTGAATATGGCTCTAAGACACTGCCAACAAGCAGAGGAGCTGCAGGGGTCTTTTTGTTAATGTTTGATGTGAGGTCCTTTATTAGGAAACTAAGCAACATACACGATCCGTTATTTTCAGGGGTGTCAAAAACAAAACGCATCTTTGTTGTAAACACCTGTCACGGTTTCCTTTAACTGAGGGTGAGTATGCAAGAGGCTTTGAGACCAGATAAACAAAACAAAACACCCTGCTGTCTCTACAGTGTTGACTTCAGGACCTTGATTGGTTACGAGGAAGTTCCTTCCTGAAGCGTGCATGTAATTCAGAACCGTGGGCAGGGTCTAGTGGAGCGCACACCTTCAAGCCCAAGCTACGAGGTGAGACTTAACTGCCTTCATCAACTAGCTTCCTTTTAAAAGTAGCAGCCTTAACAAGATTCATTTTCAGGTCACTGAAGCAATTATCTCTCCAGCAAGGCTCCTGCAAAAGAGTCCGGCTGTGTGGCAACAGCAGGGATGGGCCCATCCGCCCCGCCACGCTTGTCTCATTTTTACCTGATCGAAGTTTAGCTGCCAAGGCAACTGGAAAATGCATTGCTAGGAACGGGTCTGTACTCCAGGGCCACATTAGTGTATGTGCATCATTTGCAGACCCATATTACCATTGTCTTATTTGCCAGCCGAAAGCTCGACACAATATTTCAAAATTGTATTGCGAGAAAGAAAATGACATTAACGTTTCTCTGATGCATAAATATCCTCGTAAATAGCTTGCAGCAAGCTTGGCTAAAGGTTTGAAACAGACTAACTGGAGATTTATTGAACCTTGTGGCACAATTACTGTAGTAGAAATAAATAAGAAAACTGGCATTCCCAATGTATTTATCACGAACAAATACTTAGATTTCAAATACAAGATCTACTTTTGTTGCTGAGGTTTTCATTTAATATTCATTGGATGTTGTATGAGATACAGATTCTGAAATGTGATGTACTTGATAAGCCCCTTCTTTATAAAAGAAACAAAACAAAACAAAAAAAAAACTGAATACAGTTTGGCATCATTACAGAGGCTTTGCTAGGATTTTCCACAAGCCCAACAACATGTAGTTTAACACTCCATGGTCTGGTTTCACAGACTACCCAAAGTTAGTTCAGGCAAGTTAGACCAAGACCGGTGTATATTGGGGTCTGTGAAACCGGCCTTTAATATGATTATCATTCTAATATAAATTGCCTTAGTAAGGCTTTACAAAGTAAGTTATATGGTATATTAACAATATTTATGATGATATTAATGTGGGTTATAACTGAACTGTAAGTCAACCACACATAAAACTCCCCTGGATTGAATTTGATTGTGTACAATTTCTGTATTAGTTGTATTATATGACATTTACGGCAGGTTTTTTTTTTCTTCTTCTTCACAATCAACTGTCAAGACCTGTACATAACAACATTGAATCTAATGGCTTCCTCTGGTGGAAAATCTCAAAATGATGCAATGTCAGACAGCTTGTGTGACAATGTGAAATCATATAACCACTGTAACCACTCTTCTGCAGTGTCTTGCCAGTTCTGTAAGTGAACTTTTCCCCTGTGAACATTTTCATTTCAAAGGATGGAAATTAAATACAGAAAGACAAGGTTTATTATTTAATTACTATCAGTTCAGGTATCAAAATTGCCATAAGCCAACCTGTTGCTGTATACCCAAGGCTCATGTTGTCAGGTTTCAAATTGTGGTGGAAATGTCACTGTGTGATGAATGCCCAGAGACTGGCACTAAGAGCCAAGAGGCCTTCTGCCTTATTTCATATCATTACAAATAATTTCAGTGTGAACAAACTGGGTGATATGTACAATAGATTGGTTTAAGACTGTCACAACGACGGCTGCAGTGGGTGACATCAGACCAGAAACAGGAAATAAACGACAGAGAGAGGTGGAGTTTGGTGGAGCTGAGTGAATGGTTTCGCTCAGCATTTAATAAATGAACAGACAACCAGAAAATAAACGATTGTAACAAACACAAAAACACTGGACACGGCACATTCGCCAAAACAAATAAAACGGACTAACACTACACAAAACACGATGAGCAGATATTTTAACTTTACGTTATTATTTTATTATTACCTCCGTCTCCAATCCTGTCCTCAACTCACCGAACACTCAGTGGGTGAAAACATGCAGCTTTTATGCCGCTGTACCGAGACTTGATTGCTAATCAATCATTCAGTTGGAGCCGCGGTACAACTGCACGTGAATTAATAAAGTGCAATTCCCCGTGCTCACATATTATTACATTTTACATGTACGTGAAGTGCTGTGAAATCCTCGTGCCTAAATACAAATATATATTTTAAACACTCGTGTTACACAGATCCGTTTATATCCTGTGTACCAATGACTATACACCAACGTTAACACACAACACAAAATACACACAGGGTCGGGCACTTTGCCACAAAGACCCATACCATTAGTTTGTAAATTATAATCATTTTTGATTAAGCTTTAACAACATGCAACAACCCACACTAAACAGGCATGTGTACATGTTAATAATGTTCTTGGAGATTTCTTTTTTATTTCTTTCATTTACACTGTTGAAAAAAATAAGTAACTGGACCCACAGTCACAGCTAATCCACCTGAAAGGTGCATGTACGCTGCATAATTGTGGTGAACTGTATTGTAGCTCCTGGGACATTTTGAACCAGGGCTCTTCAACTAGTTTTTTAAGGGGGTCAGACTGGAAAAAAAGTTAGGAGCAGGCAGGCCAGAAGTATTTTACTGTGCACATTTTTAAGCAATATAATAAATATTATATAACGTAATGTTAGTATTGTATATTGAACAAGACATTTTACCATATTAATAATACTTTAATAATAGAACAGTGTGAAAAAATTTTTTTTTTTTAATTTAGAGTGACCAATTATTATTATAATTTATTTTTCCCCCACTTTACGTCAGAAATAAAGAGACAAACAAAACGAGTAGACACTAACAAAACAGGGTCTACGAACGCTACACAAAACAAATACGATGCTGGTGCTTCCAGCATCGTAGCAGTTGATATTATGTTATGTTATATTTTACTTTACTTCTCTCTCTCTCTCTCTCTCCACTCCCGAGCACACAACCCTGAGTGAGTGAAAATATGCTGCTTTTATGCAGCTGTATCAAGACTCGATTGCTAATCAATCATTCAATTGGAGTCTCGGTACAACTGCACGTGAATTAATTAAGTGCAATTTCCTGTGCTCACATATTATTTCATTTTACCTGCACGTGAAGTGCTGTGCAATCCTCATGCCTCAATACAAATATACATTTTAAACATCTTTTTTTTTTGCTCCATTTGGGAAGTTTTGGTGTGGCTTTCACCAACTTTAATATACAGTGCAAGTAGTCAGACTAAAAAAAAAATATTAATTGTAGTGTAAAATTATGATCATATTAGTTAAATCAGAGATTGTTTGAATGTTGATATCTCAGACATACATTTTCTCTGTGCTTCAACGTAAAAAAAATGTAATCTCACTAAGCACTAATTAGTCACAGAAAATCAAACACAGCATGTAATAATACATTTGACATTACTGTTGCTTGAAAGTAATAGAAATACAACTTGAAAAAAAAAAACTGTTATAAGTAACTCATGTAACAAACCTGCATTAGAACATGATTGTAAAGACGTGCTCCCTTGTTGAGCCATTTTTAATTAAAGCTAATTAAATTAAATTAAACTAACTGTTCTAGAGGTATATGTATAGCAATTTATTTGAAGGACATAATAAGGTAAGAGTCCCACTATCATGATAAAAGGGTGGTATTAACACAAATTAATTATTTAAGAGAGCTGAACAAATGCCACAGAAAACATTAAGATGTTTGTGAATTATAGTGGAAGCAAGGAGTAAAGTTTGGAGTCATAATAGCATACCTCCAGTCTTAACTCCAGTTTTACCACAGGTATATGAATTAGGCCAACAGTGAGCAAGG
The DNA here is from genome assembly GCF_017654505.1 of Polyodon spathula. NCBI lineage: Eukaryota > Metazoa > Chordata > Actinopteri > Acipenseriformes > Polyodontidae > Polyodon > Polyodon spathula. The sequence goes on from NC_054542.1 coordinate 31,162,118, forward strand.
ATATCCATAAAGCCACATAAGATACTGGAGCTAAAAAATATTTTAAGGGTCAGCCTGGTTTATGTTGTCCAATTTTAATTTCTTTCAGAAATAATGTTGTTAAAAGAGAAAGCAGATGTAGTACAGAAAGCATTGACTTACTTGTTGTTATTCTACAACCCATAGCAATAACATTTGGAAATAGCTACATCACAGACAGCTACCATATTGCAAATACAAATGTCCACCTCCAGCAGGAACAACACAATTGCTGGTATGTTGCATGAGATGCAAGTACAATAGTGTTGTGCAATGCTTGAATTTGAGCACCATTACATTTACATCTAACTATTTTTATTAAAGGCTATTTCTGAAAAGGTCCACGAGGCTCCAACACTAACCAGTTTATCTTTTTGAATTCTCAGTGAGAAGCTTGTACTTGCCTTGGACATTATATGTTATGATTGGCAAGGTATATGTAGGTTATTCCAAGTCATTCCCAGTTATGTCATTTCACCTTCTCGGATATAATCCCAAACATTACTGTAGCACTCAACACTTAGTTAACCCCTTTGCAGCCACCATCAGCTAGTTTGATTCCCATAGCAGTCTTGGGAGAGCCACTATGCCGTGTTATGCCAAATAGTGTCATCGGAAAAAAAGTGTCACATGTGTGCAGGCCTAGAATCTTGTCTGCCAAAAAGTTGTATTTGCTCCAGATGTCTACAGCACATCCTTAATTGTTGTATAAGAACCTGTTGTTGAGTATCTCAGTCTTCATTTATCTTAACTTTAGGTCTATTTATACTAATATATATATATATATATATATATATATATATATATATATATATATATATATATATATATAGATACACACACACAGTACTTATCGTTGTGACGTGCCTAGAAGTTGGAGCCTAGTTACCGTACGGAGCCATACATTTGTGCTCCCTTTTTATAATGAGCAACCAGCCATAGTTAAGAGACCATGTGTTATTTGTGTTCCGCCTTATAACGAGAATACTAATGAGGCAAATGGGAAACATTACCGTACCACCTTATAACCTGCTTCTCAGTACAACAGGCCGCCTGATAAAGAGGGAGCACCTTATAAATATATTTATATATTTATACAGAACATGATAACACACACTAAAAGGTAAAATGGAGTGCATAAAAAACAAGAACTGGATAAATTACAGGCAGAGCCTTTACATTGTTGTTTCAACATAAAAAAAAAAAAAAAGCATGTTTGATGCAAGCATTTGAAACAGAACTGGAACGATATATGAAAAAAAAATTCATGGAACAGAAATAAAAAAAAATAATGAACAAAATGTATTTATTACATTCTGGGATGAAAACGATATTCAAGATTTTGATTATTGGTTAAGAGTTTTTTCTCTCCATCTCTTTCTATTGTTTTCAAACATACAACAATTTGAAAAAAGCACTCTTCCCATGGTCTTGCATGTGTTGGTCAATGACAAACCATTACATCACAGCCAGCTAATGAAATTCAACATTAAATTTAGCTTGCTTTTTCAGAGCAGCGAGCGAATCAAATAGCACTAAATTTGCCTTCAGTTCAGGCTTCCACGTTGCAGGTCAACTACATTATGTGATCAGTCTTTTATTCGCTCAAAATAAACAGGTACTGTTATTACACAATTTAGTTTTTCAACTTCACATTTCAACACTACATGGCAATGCCTAGAAGTTGGAATAATGGCAGAATGTACCATTTCTCCACTGACTTTTATCATGGCAATGGAAATAATTATTAGGGCATCAAAATGGATAGTGGGAAGAGAACACTTGGCTTCTGGAATGTGACTACCACCAATTTGAGCATACATGGATGGCATGACAACAATGATTACAACAGTAGCCTGAACTAATTGGTTATTGGGCAAATTAACATTGAATGGGCACGAATGCACTTCAAGCTCACTAAATCAAGAAACATCTCTATAATTAAAGGTAAAGTAATAGATAAAAGGTTCTACATTAATGGTGAGATAATACCAACAGTGTCTGAGAAGCCAGTGAAACATCTATGGAGATGGTACGACGGGGATCTAAACGACACAGTTAGTGTGGGAGAAGTTAGACAACAAGCAGTGGAAGGGTTGAAAAGTATAGAGAGTAGTGGTTTACCGGGCAAACTAAAACTCTGGTGCTTTCAGTTTGGTCAACTGCCAAGAATGCTGTGGCCACTGACTGTGTACGAGGTTTCCTTGACAACAGTTGAGAAGCTAGGAGCATTAATCAGTTCATACATCAGGATATGGTTAGGAGTTCCACGCTGCCTTAGCAGAGTGGGACTTTATGGTAAAGGAATACTGCAGCTACCAGTCTCCACTCTAAACGAGGAGTTTAAGTGCACCAAAGTCCAACTGGAAATTACATTAGTAGATTGCGTAAGGGAGGCAGCACCTGTGTTGAAAACTGGAAGAAAATAGGAGACAAAGAAAGCTGTGGAAGATGCTAAGGTTGCCCTTTGAATCGGTGATATTATGGGGCACGTTCAGCATGGAAGAAGGGGTCTTGGTCTCAGTTCAGCTCCTCCTACATGGCATAAGGCAACCCCAGCTCAACGGAGGAAGCTGGTAGTCAACAAGGTGCAAAAGCAGGAGGAGAGGATCAGGTGTATAAAGGCCGTTTCCCAGGCAAACAACAATGCAAGATTGGCTGGCAAGACCTATGAACAATGGAACAGAGCAGGATCAATTTCCTCATCAGATCAACATATGATGTTCTCCCATCACAACAGAGCCTAAACCTCTGGGTAGGAGAGGATCCCTCATGTCCTTTGTGTTCATCACCTGCAGCATTAAGGTACATTTTGACAGGGTGTAAGGTGGGTCTTAACGAAGGATGGTTTACTTGGCTCCATGACCAGTGCTGCAATGTTTGGCCTTAGCATTGGAAGACAAGCGTAACCTGACCAATAAGTTGTCACCAGTTCCATCAAAGCATTACACACAATAGACTATATTCCTCCATCTAGGAGAGCAACCATCAAGAAAAGGTATTAAAACCAAGCCTTGCCCAGGACAACTGGAATATGCTAAAGACTAGAAGATGCTGGCTTATTATTTCCATCTGAGATTGCCACCACTAACCTTCGACGAGACATTGTCTTGTGGTCTGGTCTGGATCAGCACGCCTTGTTCATCTGATAGAGTTAACAGTGCCAAGGGAGGATGCTGTGGATGAGGCATATGAGAGAAAGAAACTTTGGTATGCTGAAGCAGTTTACCCAGTGGAGCTGGGTTGTCGAGGATTTGTGGCACACTATACAACCTGGTTTCACAGAGATGTCAGGTTCAGTGGCCAAGAGTTGCATCGCACAGTGAAGAACTTATCTGAAGCAGCAGAAAGGAGCAGAAACTGGCTATGGTTGAGACGGAATGATTCTGGATGGATGCCCTAAGAGTAGCTGATACACCAGTGTAACCATTAATATGTGTCTTGGTTCTATGTGGTATTTCTTACTGGTTTAATTCTTCCACCCATTGGGGGCAGAGTGATGCTTTTATTTATTAAAGGGCATCTCCACCAGCTTCTTCCCTCTTCTACAGTATCTTAGGAGACGTAAGGCTTGTAAATAATTAATTTTCTCCATCAGGTTACATAACTGAAAAACTGTTTCAGGCATGCATATCTGAGTTTAGATGTGTGGGATAGGGTGTGATTTAAAAAAAAAAAAAAAAAGCTGTTTTATTAGGCCTTACTTTTTTTAGCATAAAAGCTTTTTACATCAGCAAAATCAAATGTTTAAAAAGTGGACTGTGACCTAATAAGACTGTTCTAGTTCTAGTGGAAGCTTAATTATATGTTTTACATTTTAATATAAGTGTGGGAAGATGATTAATGGCAGTAATCAACAGAGCCCATTCATTTTAAAAAAAGGAATCACTTTTTTGCTGACTAATTTGTGGGTTTCAAAGTGGGTTGCCTGACTTATTATATTGTCATCTGCCATATTTAAATCACACACACGACCTGACAGAGGTCCGACACACATTCAACATTCAGCTTGCACTGCTAAAGTAAATAATGAATAATGGTGAACATACATACCCAATAAATACTTTAATACTGTATAACACTTATGTGCATAATATTGTTAAATATTACAATTATTACAAAATATTGCATTTACTATTTCATGCTGCCCTGCCTTGGTGTTAGCGTCCATGTTTAAAATGGCTAGTTTAAATTTGATTGCACCATGCTAAGCTGTTTTTTTTTAGCCCTGCAATGGAGCTTCCTGATCGGTGGATGAAAGGTTCTAAGGTATTTATCTGTTCATTTATTACTCCGCACACCCGGGTTTGGTACCTCCAGTAGTAGGTAAATGAGTAATGCTACTGTTCTAAACTTCCTCTGTTACATTGCTCCCTCTCTCTCACCTGTGACATCAAAGGTTCTCATTAATAGCTGTCAAATTAATTCAACAATCAGAATCAGTCAACAATGACAATCAGTCAACCCCACCCTGAATGATTCAGTCAATTACAGCCCAAGACCTTCAAGCACGTTGGAAAATGTAGATCGTTATTGGGTTTTACATTTCCAAATTAACTTCCACATGAACAGTTTTTATTATTTATTTACTTTTCTTTGTTTTTAGGACCTACAATCTAAATTAATTTCCCATACAGAATCTTTAGTTGTCCAGGTCATATATTCACTTTGACTCTGTTTAAAGTTAAACAGCAGCTATCATTACCCCATCTTAAATCAAAACGGAGGCACAAAAAAGGAGGCTCCTAAAACATATTACACAGGAAGTAAATCTGTAGTGTAGGGACAAGATACATGGTTACAATGTTTTTATTGTGATGGAAACAGCTGTACTTAGAATCCAGTAAAAGAACTGAGAAAAGCTTCCATATAATTGGTATGTGTACCTGAAACTAACCTGCCTAGAGTTATGTATGACAAAAGGATCCTGGAGATTCCACAATAAATCTGAGACTTAATGGAATTTCTGATATCAGTCTGCTTCGTATGGGCTTATACGTATTTTCATCTACAAACACAATCCTCACAGTGCAATGCCTCCAGCTATGCTTTCCTGATAAGACAAGCAGTGAAAGCTTACAACAGTATCCCTGGAGGTAGGTTGCATATGCATTCAAACCCCAGTCCATGCTAGTTCCTGCATTTCGTACTTTAAGGAAAGATAACTTTAAGGAAATAGATAACAGCAATGTTCAGGAAAAGTATGTTTTGATGACTGCTTTTGTTTGAATTTCACAGCTCAGTTGTGTGTATATGCTGTATCATATAATATAAAATTGCTGTATGTGGGAAAAAAAAGGTCAATCTAGCAAAACTGGTAGTAGTGTCTTAATGCTGAATCTTGAATGTTTTTTAAGCTGCTTTGCTGAACTCCAAATTAAATACACCAGATCAAAATTGAGCATTCGCTGGAATATAATAGACGTGTAGTAATGGTAAAAAAAAGCTAAAGTTGATTTATTTAACTGAGAAGGAGAAAAGACAAATAGTGTGATTATTATCCTTGATGGAGACCATGAATAATTTTTTGTTTTGATCTCAATCATGAAACGGAAGTTGCTGTAGATAGCAAGTAAGTGATACAAAAAAAAAAAATCTGGTTTGCCAAATTTGTGTGGTGTGTGTGGTTCATCACTTCAGGATTTTTAACGTGTGGTTGTTTTTTTGTTTTTTTTAAATACTTCTTGAAAATCAGAGTGATGATAACAACAAAAATGCACTGGGCAGATACAAACCATCTGTCAAATTACTCTTGGCAGATCTTCTCAATGGTGTGACAAGCCTAGAAAACTAAGCCAACTGATTTTTTTTCAGTCTGTTCTGAAAAAGATAGAAGTTCCCAGGCTATTACAAGAGCGCATCTCTCTGAGTGGTTTGTTGTCACAGTCTCCAGATAGAGAGGTTAACGTGTTTGAAAGATCCATCTTCATTGAAGGCCCTCCAAATTTAATTTAACGCTTGGCAAAACATTTTGTTTTCTTTGTTGACTTATTAAACTGCTTAAGTTAATGTGTTTTATTAAAAAACCAGTAGCTTCAAATGTCTATTTTTTCTTTTTTTACTATTTCATGGGGTTGGCAGTCATCTGGGTTCTGTCGCTCCAATATTTTTTTGTCTAAATTATCTTTATCTGGCTTTGAGCTTGTCTGGAGAATCCTAAATGCTGGGACTGAACAGCCTTTCTCATTCCATAAATAATAATAATAATAATAATAAAAAACATCTGATAATATAATCCAATATCACTCTGAATTATTGCACAAATGTAATAAAACTATTACATATAGGCCATCAGCAATCATGGAAAATAAAATAAAAAAATAAAACAAAATAAAACAAACTTTAGGTTCCTGCATAAAGATTACCCCAAAAAAACAGGGACAAGTAACACTTCTTTAAGTAGCTTAAAGTGGTTTAAAACTACATGGTAACCCCTAGTAAAATGACAGGTTTGAAAGAGTTATATATAGATTTAGTTATTGAGAAGAATAGCTTCCACAGTTCTTGTTATTGAGGTGTGCTTGCCGCTGTGTGTTAATGTTTTCTGTAAAACCTTGACATCCTGTCAGTTAAGAAAAGGCTTAATTCAAAGTTTGTTTTAACATTGTCTTTCATTATGCCGGCTAGAGACCCACGTTGACTTTATCAGCACTGTTAAATGGTGAATGTATACATAACGGTTCTGTAGTATTAGTCATTGTTTTTGTTTAGATTTTCTTTGCTGATCTGTCTTTAAATTATCATTATATTTTACGTAACTTAACGTTTTTAAAAGCAAAAAGGCACAATGGTGAAAGACCTATATGCATCAGATGCATTTATCCTTATTCATGAATGTTTTAATTATGCACAAACAACCATCCCTGGTACAAGGTTCAATTTTTTATTTCATGGACCTCCACACAATCTTCATAAATGTGAACTTTTAATCACCTTACAATCAGCCTTTGTGTTGTGTAATGTTATAAATGTACAAAAAGAGCTGAAACACAAATAGTAAGGATTATTTGAAATAACCCCAAGCACAGAACACATTCGCATTCAGATAAATAAACTGATACTTTGGACTGGGGAACATTGCTTTGTCAGGTGTCAGGGTCATTTGGAAGAGGGAATATTTCTTTATGTGCTACAATCCCATTCAAACCATCTTAAAGTCCCCCAAGGGTCCCCTGCCCCAGTTTGGGAAACACTGACCTTAGAAACGAATAACAGGTTTAAGTTGTGAAAGAAGAGGAAAGGTAACTTAACATTTTTAAAAGCAAAAAAGGCACAGACGCATTTACCCCTATTCATAAATGGCCATGGTGGGCCGCTAGTCACATTTTTACGAATATGTTATGTATTTCCTGTTTAACATTCTATTATAAATCTCTACTGATGTTTCTACTTAAAATTTGCCATGCTTACAAACTATTCCAGAAAAAAAAGAAAGGACTTCCTTAGCAGGGCAGTGTTACGGTCAAGGCTAGTCAGCAGCAGAACAGCAGACCCAGAATCAGAAGCTGCCGTTTAATAGTGCTGTGCACACTTTTATTAAACCCACAAAAAAAGAAACAAAAAATAAAAGGTTTAAACAAAAACACTTTTTCAAAAGACACTTCAAATAAGCATGACTGCCTTCACTGAAACACATAACCATTCTTCCAAACTCCTCTCCACAATCAAAGAATTTCGCTCTCCTTTTATAGCATGTGGCTGGGCTTGGTTGATCCTCAATGTATCAATTAAGCTCCAGCCACATTCTGCACAAGGATTTTCCAAAGAGGAGATTATAACCCCATCACTGCCAAACAAATAAAAAACACCCACCCACACATTATTTACACCAGCAGAGCTTTCGTCCTACCACAACTTATTAAGGATAATTGTGGGAAAGTGAGGTGGGGAGGCATATCAGCCTTACACAGGCTTCAGTGCACAATGTTTCATTTTGGGCTTCAGTGCACAAACCTTGGGGAGCTGAGCGCTAAAGCCCAAATTGCTATTGAGTAATTCCATATAGGCTACTTAAAATGCATTACCATTTGTTCTGAGGTCTCTAGGTCGCTAAAGCAGTTCAGGTCAAGTTGACAAATACTGACAATCTATATATATATATATATATATATAATATATAATTATATATTATATATATATATATATATATATATATATATATATATATATATATATATATATAAACATGATTTGTACCAAAACATACTAACTCACAAATTTAATATGGATACATTCTCATACTATTTAAAAAGAAAGCTCACAAATTTAATAAAGATACTAGGAAGGATTTGGTAGCTTGCTGCTAGTGGTATTAAATGGTTGGAAATGTAGGGGTGGAGAGGGCTTAAAGCTTTAGACCAGTTCTGTTAAGACCTAAAAGGCTATTGGTAAACATCTCAGCTTTACTGGCATACAACCAAAAAAAAAACAGGAGGTGTATTTGTCATGGGTCGGATGACAGCAGTAACCAAATAGTTAATTATAACAAAATACTTGCAATTGTAGTGCCGGATATGCCACCTTGTGTTTTAAAAGGGCAAGGACTTTGTGGCCAGATAGAACCATTAATAGTCCTGTACAGGTAAACACACAATGGACGGTTTAAAATGTATAAAACAAACTTTATTAATCCTTCTTCTTCTTTCCATATGTAATAACAACACAACAACTCACAACACCCTGTCTCACACTTCCAGTAAAGAAAGACCCACCCCTTCCTAGTTCCCCGGCCTTCCCTTTTATACTCCCCTTCCTAACCACTCACCCAATCACCAGTCTTGCTCTGTGCTCAGGGCGGAATTTCCTTGTCTCAGCCTTGGTGAATGTGCAGTGGAAGAAACAAATAGTGCAACAAATTAAAAAAATAAGTGAGGGTTTCGGTGCAGTAGATTCACTCATGCAGAAAACACACAGTGAAGCAATATGCAAAAAAAAACAAAAAACAAAAAAAAAACAAACAAAAAACAAACACACAGTGAAACAAAATAAACAAGGTTTGTCAACTGTGACATATTTTTTCATTTTCATTGGCAAATTGGGTTCTACTTCCTTGGAATATTATAAAAACACTTCCAAAAACAAAAGCCCTTAAAGCTTCCTTGCATTAGCGTATAGTTGTATTCATTTTTTAAAAGCCAAGGATAGTCCCCTGTTGTAGGTATTTTAAAGTTATAATATTTCATTTCACCAACTGCAATTGCATTGTGTGTGTGTGTGTGTGTGTGTGTGTGTGTGTGTGTGTGTGTGTGTGTGTGTGTGTATTTATGCATACATTTGCATTTAAATATAATTTTTATTATGTCTATATTTCCTGGTAGTTTTTTTTTTTTCTTCAGGCAATCATTTGGTAAATATTAAAATGCTTCATCATATAAATATGCAAATTGTTGCATTGTGAAAATTGCATTGCGAGTTCAATGGGTTTAATATCACCATGACCATCATTATCATCATCCGCAAAGATGTCTAATAATTCACCTATAAATCCTGATGCTGTCTTGGAAGACAAGAATTATTAAATAAAACCTCCAATATTAACAGCTTGAATATAAACTGAAAGCATAGATCTTAAATCATCAACATGATGTAGAAGTGAGAGATGAATTTAGTGAAATACTCCATTTTAACTTTGTAGTCAATAAAATTCAGAAGATTGCACGTATATATTAATCAGATGTTCATAGCCACATAAAAAATGGTGGCATATATCTTTTTTTTGATGTTCTCTTTGAAATTAAGCATTTTCAGAAAAGCTGCTGCACACAGTCATTTCATAGGAATTCCTGGGGATTCCAAGTGTTTGTGGAAGCAAATTAGCACCTATTAACATTCTATGACAGTGCAAGCATTATAACACAAGGTGCCAACCATTCCACTCTTTTCCCTGTGGGTTGCTGTTACTGTCTTACCTAACCATAGTTAAAAGTTCCAGTTTAGCGAGCTGTAACGGAAGCTAGCAATTGGTGAGTGGTGGCTCGTGTATACAGTGTGTTGTGGCACTGCCCCACTAAACTACACACACATTGTATACAGTATAAGATATGGCCAAAAGTTGTGCATTACCCTATGTAATAAACAGAGTTTGCTTCATAAAGTCGAATGAAAAATGTTGAATAATGTTAAGGTACCCAGAAACAACTTCCTTGAAATTCAAGGATGCTTCAAAGCACAGATAGGATATAAAAACCCATATCCTATCTGTGGTAGATCAGACACTAGCATTGCTAACAGACACCAAAGTGTCACTAAACTTGATGCTTGCTCTGATTATCTTCATTTGGCTGCTATTGCTTTAATCGTCTACCCTTTGGCATCTCGTCTGCTCCTAACACTTTCAGCAAAGGATGTCACAAATGCTGGAAGGATTTGAGGGGGTGCTATGACATGCTGACAATGTGCTGGTGTATGGTCATGACAGACAGGAGCATGACAACAGACTGCACCAAGCTCTTAAGAGGTTTGAGCAAGTGGGTCTCGTGTTGAATGAAAAGTACAAGTTTGCTAAAGATCAAATGATTTTCGTGGAACCCCAAATCACATGTCACAGAAGAGAATTAGACCTGATCAGAGTTATGGGAATGGCAAATTACATCTGAACATTTCTGCCACACCTAGCATCATTCACCCAGACCCTCAAAGCAGCAGCTCAAGGAAGAGCTCAGCTCACCCAAAGAAATTGCCCAGTACTTGCCAAAAGCTGAAACAAGAATTGCAGCTGATGCAGTCTCATACAGTGGGGTGGTATTGACCCAGAAGCAACTTGATAACAGCTGGTGACCTATTATCTACATTTCATGAGGCTTGGCTGGGGCAGAGAAATGATACGCTCAAATTGAGAAGGAGGCATTTACATGGACATGTGAATGCCTATCTTCCTATCTACTTGGAAGTTTGTTCTCATAACCAACCACAAGCCACTGATAGCACGTGGGCTCAAGAAGGCCAAACGAGCTTCCTCCAAGAATACTGCAGTTTCAACCACGGCTACTCAAGTATTCGTATGAAATCATACATGTTCCAGGGAAGACACAACGGACACCTTATCCAGAGCAACTTCCCTAGACACACTAACTCCAGAAAAAGTATGGTTATTGAAGGAGGTCCAAATCTTCACCGATGCAATTCGAGCGAGATTTCCAGCTACAGAAGCTTGTGTGCATCAGATCACAGAAGCACAGAAGAGAGACCAGACATGCCACTGTATAATCCAATATTGTCAGCAGGGTTCATCTAAGAAATAAGAAGTGCCACAGGATGTAGCCCCCTTATAGCAGGTGATCTCTTACTGAAAGCCATAATCAGGTCCTAACAGTTGATTCCAGATTTTCTCAAGATGAATGATTGTTTGAAATTAAGATGATTTATGAAATGTATTTGTTTTTTTTTTGTGTCAGAAACATTGTATAACCACAGTATTATTAATTGTGAGAGTCAGCCACATCTCTTTTTTATTTTCAATTTTTCAATTTTTACTAAATATAATATAGTGATAAAGTTACAGAAAGCTGAAGTAACCAAACAGTGTACGTCATTCTTCATGAACATAATATTCATCTATAGAAGTTTGAGCCTTAAGTCTGCCTCAATCCCATGTTATGCAAAGCTTCTCCCAGACTGCATTGTATTTCGATTGAATTCATTATGAGCATGTTCAGACAATCCTGATTATCAAGGTTGAAATGTTGTTTATTGGTACCACATTAAAGCATTTTGTCCTACCAGGAGTAATGCTCTTTTGGCAGACAACATTTATCCTGCTGTAATCTTTGAACGATATCGATTGTGATTCTAAATAACTGCCAAACAAAAAGCAGCTTGCTGTTCACATGTGTTCTTTTTTCTTTGTTTACTTTACTAAACCTTTAATGAATTTTCACTGATTTTTTTTTAACAATTACATATTAATCAAAGCAGCTTTATGCTTTTCTGCATCATAGTATTAAGCTGAATAATATGTGACAACCGCAAGCTATGAGCAAGTGGGAGTAAAACACATTTCTCTGAAACCCATCATACTGTTTGTCAGTTAATCTAGTAGATATGTGTAGTCTCCAAATGTGATATGTGTGAATATGCATTTGCAGAGCATAATGGTGCCAAAGACCTAGATGCTTGTTGGCACACTATATCCACTTCACCAGAGATATGCATAAAGCATCATTTAAAGGGGTCACTACAAACTGCACTCAAACTTTGGCCACCACAATGTAGAAAACAATAAGCAATTGAAAAAGACAAACATAAAAAATAGAACACTTACTGACAGAACACATTTCACGACACGTATCATAACCAGTTTTGCTTGCAGTTTGGATATAGAACAGCAAGAGTTGTTCCTGCATTCCTGTTATGTGTCGGTAAGGAGTTCCACAGTTTGGAGTGTGAAAATCAAATGAGTGGCACCCAGCATGCAGACTAAAACCAGAACTGTATAGTAGGTAAAGATTACAACATTTACAAGGCCCTGTCCTATTAGGGAACTGTAGGGACTGTAAGAGGACTTTATAGTTAATTGGATAGTCAATGCTGTCAAGCCAATATGAGAGCTATATGTACTCTGAACATGCAGCAGTACCCTGATCAGCAGAAATAAGTGCAAGTACATTGCAATAACAAGCGTAGGTGGACACATTTGCGTGGATTGAAATCCGAGTCAGCTAAGAATAGCAATGGCAAACCTTGGCAAAGCAGAAAGGGCTGATTTAATTGCTGTTGGAATGTGGGTGTCAAACAAAACTATGTGCTTGTAATTGCAACCTGGAAACTGGGAATGGATGTTTCTTGTAGCATGTTTAATTTCAAACCCAGCTAGTGTGCACCATTCTGTACCACTGGTGAGAGAATTCACCAGATAAGGCACTATTAAATCATGTTAAAGTTTCTGTTGCAGTGAGTAAATAACTGTTTTTTTTTTTTAATTATTATGAGGAAATGTACCTTGGGCAATACCCATGGTTTGGTGCACGATTTACACATTAATTTATTTTTTAGTCCAAATATTTTAAAGGAATGTGATCATAATTCTCAGTTATCTTCTCAGCAGCAATGGAACTTCCCTGTGCATTGCTCCTTTTATTCCATGTTGCCAGGTAATATTAAGTCATCATTTTCCTTCAGGGCTACATTTAATGGCAAAAGGGAAATAAAGTGCTTCATAAAGCTGCCAGTAGAGCATGATATATGAGTTAATCACACAGCCCATTCTGCAACGCCGATGCTGTTTACAGGAGCTGACTCAACATAAGTGAGCAGGATTTACAACACTACACTGAAGGCCCATCTAGCAAAAAAAAAAAAAAAAAAAATTGGACAATCTGTTGTCTTGTGTGTGAGTCTAATGCCTATTATTTTAGATTAATGATGGCGATTAAGAGGAGCTCAGAGATATAGAGAGTTCTTTTCTCTGGAGTCCTGACTGCTTGTCTTTTGGAGAGATACCCATGCTTCATGCAGTGCAACTCATTATCGTGGAATTCCCCACCGGGATGCTTCATCTATGCACTTATTGCACACACTGATTGGCTGCTTCGGAATCAACACAGAAGTTAAGATAACCACTTGTCCTGAAAGTTGTATATTTTAACACTTTCCAGCAAACATGATGCTTGAAACTCACACAGGGGAGTAGAATTTTATAATGTCAGTATTTAAAGTTGATGAAGTCTGCAGGATGTTGTTTGTCAATGCAGTTAAACATTGCTATACCACATACAGTACGTGTACAGCTATGGACAAAAGTTTTGCATCACCTAGAATTTTAGGATTCAGACATACATTTTATATGAACAATAGTTTTGATCTTTTTTTTTTAACATCATGTAGTAAAGGAGCTACAAAATGATATTGCAAAAGTCTACCGGCCATAATAGTAATGCAGTATTTCATGTTAGGTTTCGAAATGTCACATTTTAAAAATGTTATCAGTTTTTCGTTAAGTATATGGAAAACTACAAAGCAGTGTGTAATTCAATATGTTAACATAACATTTTTCAGCAGGTTTCAATCAACTTCATGAAGCAAAATTTGTCAAATCTAGGTGTGCAAATTTGGTAGAGACCAACAGACTCACAGCTGTAACTGCTGCCAAAGGTGCTTCCACCAAGTATTAACTCAGGGGGGTGGATCTTTCAGTTTTGTATTTTTAACATATCATTTTTCTCTCAATAAAAACCTTTTTCCCTTTAACAGTGTGGAGTATGGTGTGTAGATAAGTGCGAAAATCCTCATTTAAATACACGAAACTCTGAGGCAATGACACAACAAAATGTGAAAAAAAGTTCAAGGGGGTGTAGACTTTCTATACGTACTGTACGCATGTAGCTGTGAACGAGGTAATTGAAGTTCCATTATTACTGACTTAGTGCTCTTCCAGATCAAGTATCTTTCACTGTAATTTTGGAAATAAAACATTTACCCCACACCCTGTGTAAAACAAGCATTTATGAGCTGCTTCGTTTATTACACATAACATGTAATCCTCTCACCTACAATACTGCCCTCACAAAAATACCTTATAATAATGTATGTATAAATAGTAAAAAATAACCTGGGTGTACTACTAAATTATTATGTGATTATTTAGCACTCACCTTTATCCAAGGCGACTCCCAGAGACTAGGATGTGTAAACTATGGATCAGCTCCAGAGTTACTTACATCTTACCTGAAAGACGGAGCACAAGGGGGTTAAGTGACTTGCTCTGGGTCACACAATGTGTCAGTAGCTGAGACAGGATATGAACTGGGGACCTCCTTGTTACAAGCCCCTTTTCTTTAACCACTGGACCACACCTTCTGTTATGCTATCAATAGTTAATACAGGTTGCCAAATCGCTGTACAGGAAAGACAGGCAGGACAAAAGATACAAAAGGGGTAGCACTGTACATCAAAAATAGTCTTGAAGCCAAGGTGTTAGATCTGGAAGAAAAAAAAAACAACGCAGAATCAATATGGGTCAGAATAATGGACAAAAATTCAAAGGGCATAATAACAGGGGCACCGAGTAAAATAACCTGTTACACAATGACATTAGAAATGTGTGTAGCAAAGGAGAAGCCATATTAATGGGTGATTTCAACTTCCCCCATATAAAATGAGAAAACCTGATGGGGAGCACAACAGACGAAATTGAAATGGTGAAAATGACTGCTTCCTAACGCAATTTGTCAAGGCACCGACTAGAGGGGAGTCTTTTCAAATAACGAAGTCAGAATAAATAAAAGAGAGGTTAGAGAAACATTGGCAAACCCAGCCCACAACATGGTCTCATTTGAAGTGCTTTAAAACCCCAAAAGTAATAACTAAAACTAAGGTTTACAATTTTAGAAAGGCAAACTATGAAGGTATGAAACAGAGACTAATAGAAGTAGATTTGACTAAAACAGAGAAAACATTCACAGATAAAGGATGGCTGTTTTTTTTAAATGTAGTACTAGAGGCATAAAACAAGTACATCTCAAAAGTAGTCAAATCTAAATCTAAAACAAAATTGCCAAAATGGTTTAATAGATCAATTAAAAAATATGTATTCTGAGAAAAAAGACACTTTGTTTCGTTTAAAAGGGACCAAGAACAAACTACACAGAAAGAGTATTTGGAACTGCAAACACAAGTCAAAATGGAAATTAGAAAGGCCAAGAGAGAGGTAGAAATGACCATTGCTAAAGGGGTTAAAACCAATTCCAAAAAGGTTTTCCAATATTATAACAGCAAGAGAACATTCAAAGAGGAGGTAAAATGTACAAATGGCAAAATCGTAGAAGAAGAGAAAAAAATAGTAAATATATTAAATAATTACTTTTCACAAGTTTTTACGAAGGAGGATACAGGGAACATACCCCACATGCCGACCTGAGCTCTTAAAATAAACAAATCCCCTGGGCTGGGTGAGATCCTCCTAATAGTACTCAAAGAAACGAAAAGTTATTTACAAACAGCTAACCAAGATCATGCAACAGTCTCTTGACACAGGGGTTTTACAGACAGACTGAAGAATTGCAAACCTAATACACAAAAAGGGGGACAAAACAGAACCAGGTAACTACAGAAGAATAAGCCTGACTTCTATTTTATGTAATCTTATGGAAACTATAATAAGATAAAAAATGGAAAATTACCTATATGATAATAGTATCCTGGGAGATAGTCAGCATGGTTTTGGAAAGGGAGATTGTGTCTGACTAACTTACTTGATTTTTTTGAGGATGCAACATCGACAATGGATAAGTGCAAAGCATATGACATGGTTTATGTAGATTTCCAGAAAGCTTTTGCCAGTGTCCCGCATAAAAGATTAATTCTCAAACTGAACGCAGTTGGGATTCAAGGAAATGCATGCACATGGATTACGGAGTGGTTAACATGTAGAAAACAGAAAGTAGTGATTATAGGAGAAACCTCAAAAAATGAGGTCCTCTGCTATTCCTAATCTACATTAATGACTTAGAGTCTGGTAAACTTGTTAAATTTGCAGACTACACAAAAATAGGAGGAGTGGCAAACACTGTTGCAGCAGCAACCATGCATTAGTAAGACCTCATCTATAATATTGTGTTCAGTTCTGGTCACCTTGCTACAAAAAGGATATTGCTGCTCTAGAAAGAGTGCACAGAAGTGACACCTGAATTATTCTAGGTTTAAAAATATGTCATATGCAGACAAGCTCAAATGAAGCTTTAAGCACAAGCTTAATCTATTCAGTCTTGAACAAAGAAGACTGCGTGGCAATCTGATTCAAGCATTCAAAATCCTAAAACTGACAATGTTGACCCAAGGGATTTTTTTCGACCTGAAAGAAACAAGAAGCAAGGGTCATGAATTAAGATTAGATAAAGGGGCATTCAGAACTTAAAATAGGAGGCACTTTTTTACAGAGAATTGTGAGAGTCTGGAACCAACTCCCCAGTAATGTTGTTGAAGCTGACACCCTGAGATCTTTCAAGAAGCTGCTTGATGAGATTCTGGAATCAATAAGCTACTAACAACCAAACGAGCAAGATGGGCCGAATGGCCTCCTCTTGTTTGTAAACTTTCTTATGTTCTTAAATCTGTGTTGTGAAAATAAGTGTCAGTACCACATATTGTTTTTCCTCCTGTGAATTAGCTCTTTGGATTTTGACCTAATAATGGAGAATATTGTTTAGTCTTTTATGTGCAAGGCAATTTTTTTTTTTTTAAAGCTGTGCTTTTTTTTATAGAAGACTGCATTTGTATTCTTATAATATGATTATTCACATTTTCTGAAAGCATACAAAGTGTGCACTGGGAAAAGAGGGGAGGGGGGTCAAGGGCAGCTTCTGCTTTTTGATAAGAAAAATGACATTTTTAAATAGCTTGAAATATTAACAGGCCTTCCTGCAGAAGTACTACAACCACCATAGATTACATTTTTGTCTTAGTTCGTGATCTCTGACTTTTTGTTAAGAAAAATGCTCCTCTTATACCAGCACACATTTCCTTTCCAGCTCAGGAAAAAAAGAGTACTGTTTACGCTTGCTGTATTTGGTGATAATTTTGGATAACCCCTAAGTTGAAAATTAGTTGGAAACAAATCATTGTGCTTGAATACAAGTCAATATTATTATAAAAGTAATTTTATTAAAAAAAAAAAATAAATAAATAAATAAATAATAATAATAATAATAATAATAATAATAAAAATAATGCAATTTTAGGCAGCCTATAGTAGCAACATTGTACAGTCATTGATCATTATTTTTAGAAATAATTTCCACTCTAATTTGTAACAATGCAAGACTTACCTTAAGACATGTCTAACGTGAGCCATGTCCTAACATTTCTGGTGGGCAGCTGTATAAGCTTCTGTTCAGGTGAAGATAGAGAATGTGGCTTATTTAGTCACACAGTTTGTATTACCAGGTTCAAGAGCTTTTAGCTCAATGCTGGGTGCATTCTCTTGGGAATGCAATGTTTAGAGTGGGATCAGCCTGCTGTCAAGTGTAACCTCTTGTAGTATATGATTTTCATGAATCTGAGCAATTGTATTCCTGAAATTTTAAGGTTCAGTGCTAGGCATGTTGCTGTCATTCCTCTTATCAAAACTCACAGACAATGAGAAGAAAAAGAAAAAAAGTTTACTTTTACTTCTTAACTATCAGTGTGTCATTGTAAAAACGAGCAGAAAGATTGAATCTGAAAATATCCTGATAATCAGGCAGTTATTAGCTGAGCTGAGCACTGGTATACTTAACTGAATGTGAGCAAGAGTCCAGTTGTTATATAATGTGGCGATATTCCCATTAGGGGATAACGGTATTTTTGAGCTGATTACCCATGATATTCTAAAATTGCACTAATCTTTTTATTTATTTATTTATTGTAAAACATCTTTGAAGTCTTGTGGGGGGGTGTATATGATTCATTGTGTATTGATAAATTGCTTTACTTTCTTTCCATGATATATCTATCATAATAGAGGTACATGTATGTTTGTATTGTGATACCAAAAGAACAACATAGTTTTTTTAGATCACCAAATGGTTAATTTTAATTGATTATTTTTATCTTTTAAAAACAAATCATGAAATCATCAAGCAGCCGAGCAGGGTGATCATATGTATAGAGACTTATTTTATCATGACCTGCATATCACATTAGGGTATGGTTACACACTTATTCATTACTTCAGATATCAGTGTCTGTGTTGATAATAAATGAGAGAAAAGTTACTTTTTCTCCTTGCTTGGGAAATAATCCAAAATGTTTTGACTGTATAGATGTCCGAATCTTTTGGGGACAGTGTACAGAAAGATGCATTTAGGAGATGTGCACTAAAAGAATTAGGATTTTCAACATTTTTTGCAAAGCCTGCTCACGCTCCATTGGTTTATGTTTCTAAATCCACCATTCCCTGTTATAACACGTGTAGTGCATTTAAAACTATTGCAGATAACTGCAATAGAGTTTTGAGATCTGGACATCACCAGTATAATTTAATGAAATAGAAACATGTTTCTATATTTTCAGTATGCTTTTTTTCAACCCATCTACCTTGCCTTTCCCACACTTATTTTTCTAATTATAGACTTAATTATGTCTTCAATGCATTTTAAATAGAAGCAAATGATATAAAGCTAATTATGAAAAATTAAAGAATACCCTTTTTTGTATTTTTGTAAAAGGGGCGAGGTAAGGAAGCCTAACCAGTATTGGAGTGTTCAAAGCTACAGTGGAGGCAACTACACTCAGGCTAAGCCACCACTACACCAGCTCTATAAAGACAGAGCAACTAAAATATAAATGTTTCCCAATTTTGCCCTAGTTTAACAGCACATGTTATTTTATTGGGAAGGAGCTATGCATGAACCACAAGAAAAGTAGAGGACAAGCAAAATGGAGTTCAATATTTTTTTTTTTATAAGATAAAATATGCTTTTCACAGTTACAAAAAAAAAAAAAAATCATATGGATCCTTTTTTCCTCAGGGCTTCGTAAAAACAGAGGCATACTAGTTATCAGCTACACAAATTAGATACCATCATTTACAAGTCAGCATCACAGGTTATAAAGCACTAAAGGGCACCTATGCAGAATAAAACAATTCAGCATTAATTGCATTGGTGAATTGGAGATGTGATTGAACAAAATGTATTCATATCAAAATGCTCCAGCTAAACAAAACAAAACCTAGTGAGTCCTCAATCTTACCTCACCTCTCAAAGAAAGGAAATAGGTTTAATTTTACTGAGAAATAATCACATTGGAGCCATTCTAGATCTCCTCCTACCCCTGTCACTACAGGCAGAGCTATATGGAGATACACACCACCACCACAAAACGCTACTGTTCATAAACTTCACACAGAAAGTAGCAGTTTCTCAAAAACCCCTCCCACCACTCCTACTTCTCAGCCTGGCATCCATGCTCACACGAACTGCTAATTATCCTGAACTTCCTCCTAGTTTGCCCCTTATTCTTCTTAATGAAGCTTTATAAAGTATCGAACTAATTGATTAATTACAACATGAATTTCTTACACACGTTCACATGTGCTTTTAAAAAAAACAAAACATATCAATATAAAATAATCAAAGTGCAATAGAAAAAATAGACACGTCTTAAATTAGAAATACAAAATAAAGTGCAAAGAAAGCTTAGCCCTGTTACATTTGAACAAAAACATTATGTTGCAGCTTTTAAAAGCCAGAAGTATTGTGTGGAATTAAACAGCTATACAACATGAGACAATACTTTGCCAACATTTGCAGCATATTGTGTTTGCAACCAAGCCTCAAACACCAACAGTTAACATGAATCATCAGTAATTAAATAATGTTATACTGTCTATATTTGTAGAGAACGCATACTATTTGTGTTTGACATTTTTAAATACTCCACCTTGGGAAAGTGGTAGAGCTTGAAGGTGCATTTCATGATAGGTTTAATAGGTATCCTGAAATGATTAGGCATTTTTAAATGGTAAAATTTGATAACTTAGAGCACTAGGAACTGCTGGTGACTAGCTAAAGAAGCCAGCACGTTTATTCAGCAGTAGGCTGTTCATTGCTGGAATTTCCATCAGGAGATGTGGGAAGACCTGGATTGGAAGTTTCAAGTTTACCTTCCCAAAGATCAGAAACAAAATTGACACTTAACGCTATGCTAAAACTAACAAATGTGTACATACATTACAGTTTTTCAGGTTCAAATCAATAGGTGTCTAATGCTTTCGAAAAAGGTTGGATCCATATGTGTACTCCTCTGTGAATGGATTGTACATTCAAAGACATGATTGTTCAAGCAGAATAGCACAGGCCAGAACCATTCTGAATTGCATAAGAATTTCAAAATTAAATATTTAGAAAATATCTTTTACCAAGAACTATATACCCCCCTCCTCCCCCTTAGCCCTGCTTCTGACTTATTTGAATCATATTTCTATTATAGTAAATGATGTTAAAGAAGAAATGCCAGCAGGGATAAAAAATAACTTGGTTTGTGTCTGAAATATCCAATTTCTCTTAACTCTCTGTTTAGAATCACTCTCTGTGCCATTTACTTTTTTCAGCCATCTCATGGTGATTTTGTTTTTTAAACTCAGTAGTGCAAAGCAACCCTGTGGCCTCACAAGAGCTCTTAAACTTGGCTTCTCTCCAAGTACAGCAGGTGCATGAAAGTGTAACTACTAACCTGCCCCCCCTGTAATACTACTATATTTCCCCCTCAAGTGGTTTTCAGAAAGTGCCAAGCTAAAATGTGTTATTAATCTACAGGAAGATGTAACAGAGAAAATGTGATACTGTTGTTAATTTGCTTGCATGAAAAACATAACTCAATATTTCTATATGAGTAAAAGAAAAGGAATTGTGTACAATTATTGACACTAAACATTAATTGTTGCCTTGCAACAATAGAAATGTTTGGCAATTTTACATTAAAAATGTATAAACTCCATTACCATGAGGTTTATTACTCACATTCAGTTCAACTGCTACTTATGAAATATAGAATATATTATATATATATATATATATATATATATATATATATATATATATATATATATAGTCCATTTCATTTGATAATGTTTGCAATTTGAGAATGTTCTGTTGCTCCAATATTGAGTTATCTGTAATTTTCTTTAGTTGAATAATGAATGCACAGAAATTGCAATCATTCCAGAACAGACACATGAGGCTATGATCTTTGAAGTCTGTTCACTCCACCTGGTTGAAATTCTACTTTATAAATGCTCAAAAGGTGTACAGTAGCTTAGGTTTCTTCAATCTGGAACCCTTTAATTTTGTGCATTAAAGGTTTTGGCCCCTACATACTGTATGCAACAGTGAGGATCACCCCCACCCCCACCCCCCAGGCACTGAAAAAGGAGCTGTCAGCACTACACTGTCCTGAAGGGTACTGGAATTGCTGTAGGTTCAGTTCTGTACATTATTTAGAGAATGCATTCATTTTCTGAAAATTGATAGATTGTGGAGGAGTCAAGCGTTGGACTAGATATTATATATATTGACTGGCAAACACATTTGAAATTGACCTCAATAGCTCAGTAGCTCATTGTGCATTGTTTGAGTGAAAGCAGGTGTGTTCCTGTAAATGGTTTCTGTGGTTTGGACTACTGTAGCACAGCTTTTGCTTGAAGTATATAGGGTTACATTGTAAATACACACAGTACTGCTAAATACTTGGGGCTTGGAATTTGACTAGAAGAGTGCATGGAGAAAATGTTTTTAATAGTTTATTTAGCAGATCCTGTTGTGCCACAATGAACAGCAAATGAGTGTCAGTTTAGACACCAATTTAAATAACTTTTTCAAAAGTCTCTGACCTCCAAAACAAAACACACACTTGCAGTTATATTGGGATGATTCTATGCTGGTGTTGAATAATGAATGCGAGCGGCTTTTTAGCAGAACGGAATTTAGGAAGTGAAACAGAATAGGCTATATTGTGATACTGGTTTCTCTCTCTCTCTCTCTCTCTCTCTCTCTCTCTCTCTCTCTCTCTCTCTCTCTCTCTCTCTCTCTCTCTTTCTCGGTGCCGTAACGGGGAAGTGTTACACTGGATCACTTAGGTCACTCCTACAAACTTGTTTATTAATTATGCAGCATTATATTCATTTACTGTGGGTTAAAATAAAACAATGACTACCTTGCATACATACTGGAGTACTGCTCCGGTATGTATGCAAGGCAACAACACATTAATATCTCTGTGTCTCCTTATTCTGCAGTCAAAGTTGTATTACAATACCCTAATGTGTAGTGTGTTTCCCTGGAAACTGTTTATGGCCTTAGAGAGTAAAGCAGGTTCCCATGGTCTTATAAAACTGCTCTTGGCAGTGAAGCAGATGAATTAGATAGTCAGCTAGGAGAAAATAGATTCATATGCCATTTTACCTCTTTCTTTTTTATGACGTGGTTCTGATTTCTGTTATTCAATCATCACTGTAATTTACTTCACTGCAGTTTAAAAAAAAAAGTTAAAGCATGATGAATGTAGCTTTTTCCAAGAGTCGTGCCCTTTGTGCTTCAAAGTGGTTTGCTTAATAAAACAGTGGCAGCCACATCAGTAATCTTATGCTCCAAGCTCTCACATGTGTTTAGTGACAGAGCAGTGAGGCTCAGATGGGACCCTAAAGCCTTTTGAATACAAAGTGAATTTATATTGAGACAGCAGGATATAAGTGGGGGAAAAAAGCCTTAAAAAGTAATAAGGGAGAATGTGAGAATGATATAGCCTTGGTTATTACTAGAGCTGCACAGAACACATGCATCTGAAATTAAGACACATTCAAACAAGCCCTTTGGAGCACATACAGAGTTTTCGAGCTTATGGCACTGGTCTTGAACAATGCCTGTATGGAGTTTGCATCGAACTTGAAGCTTTATGAACTGTGCACACTGTGACACATGGGTATGGGTGCGGTGGAGGAGCCCAATTTCTTTCTCTAAAATACTGTAAAGTAAACAGGCTTCCTCTCTTATCATTGGCACATTTGCAAGTTTGCTTTCTGGCACTCTAGTTATTTCCCCTTTAATGTTACATGTTTGATGGGGCTTTTAACTGGTACTGAGGACAGCACACAACAGTCATTCACTTCCAATAGCTACATGTATAAAGGTCTCAGAATTGCAGCTTAGAAGGAATGTTACAGCATTTTTTTTTTCATTAATAAAAGCAATGCCTTAGAATCAGTATACCAATAATAAATAGTTCTAATCCTGTATACTGTTACATATGTCTGTGTACAAATATAATCAACAAAACAATGGGTGGTCATTAGCAGATTTTTTTTTGTTTAATTATTGACACCTGATGCACCACCATGACTAATAATAATAATAATAATAATAATAATAATAATAATAATAATAATAATAATAATAATAATAGAAACATGTATTTAACTTCATATTAATGTTGCCTTCCTAACCTCATAGACCTACCAGAGCCAATGCGATGCTCCGTGTGGACTGCCCAGTAAGCTACTTTGCACCGTGACTCATCCTGCACATCACCCAGGCATGTCTTTACCAGGGGAGCCACAGTGGGACCCCACTATTGTCATTTTTAATGTGACACTATTACGAGTTTTGAACAGAAAACTCTCATAAAAGTACTAACAAGCAGAATGCCATTTTTGTCATGAAAAATGAAACAACAGAACATCATAATGTGAAAACAAGATATTTTGGTAGGTTTGACATTAAACATATCTTCAGTTATTATGTGAAATGATCATAAATATACATGATGTTATAAATGTTTACGTTTTGATCATAGTATAATGCTTTTCCATTAACTCTGAATGCATCTTGTTGGGTTTTGTAAATATCAATCACTTTCCATAAAATTCAGCCCATTAGCATAGTTTATTGAATTTTATTACCCTAGTGCATGCAGACAGCTGAACACAAATCTGCAGGGAGGTTTTCAGTTTCTGAATGTTAAAGCACTGTGAGCAGAATGGCTCATGGTCATTTGTGAAGAGTTGGCTTTTTCGAACAAAGATGAAGAAGACGATTCTGTCAAACTGCTTGCTTTTCTAAAGTTCTTCGGATTGCAGTTTAAGTGAAAGACAAAATGGCTTTACAGATCCAACACCACAAAAAAAAAGGAAGAAAGGTGAAAGGAATAGTAATCGAACAAAAAGATTAGATTCATTTAACTGGCTTATAACAGGCCTCTGTCTAGAAGCTCCACAGAGATAGTCCAAATCAGGGGTGGGCAAAGTTGACCCTTCCAGTACAAGTCTTTGTTCCAACCATGTTACAAATTGTTCAATTTAACTAATTAAATCTTGACCTGGGTCCTAGAGAAAACCATGTCATTGTGTTTATCACATCTGGAGTAGAATTTGTGTGCGCGGAGAGTGGTTCTGATGTAACAAAAAAAATGGTCAAGGCAACTGTTGTGCAGGGAGCAGCAATCTACAGTGAAATAAGGAATCTGACTCAAAAACAGTTAAATGATTTGTGTGAAATAGATGATCTTGATATTATTGATCTGAAAAAAAACGGTGATGCTAAGGAAATATTGTTATCCTGTCGAGCCATAAATTGGGCATTAATTCAACAACAAACCCGCAGAGAATCTTATGTTTTTAGTGAAGGTTTTGAAACCACTGAACTACACATTTTTCTCTTTGTCTCGATAGTTAATTTAGTTGTTATATCTGGAACAAAACACTAATTTCTTCTTGATTTTTGACCTCGATTTTTGTTTCGAATCTGAAACTTTTGACACCTAAGAAATTATGGGCAACTGCATAAATGTCTATGGCCCTCCAGAACTGCAATTAGGCAGACTTGATCTCAGCTGCCCTAAATGATGTAAATGACTTTTAAGTGTTGACATGCCAGATGTAGTGCTCGTTTATTTATAGTCTGTATATCAGTAGAAGAAAAATCACTCAATGATTTTACATCCCTTAGTAGCAGCCAATAATGTAATAACTATCGTTAATGTAATAACTGCCAATAATGTAACACATTTTCTGTTCTTAATGTAATAAAAGTCGATAATGTAATAACTTACCAATAATGTAATAACATTTCTGAACCAATAACATAATAACTTTTTGCCCATACTGTAATAAGTTCTTATATTATTGGCTGGCTATTACATTATTGGCTGGGTTACTAAAAAATAATAAAAATTGTAATAATTGGAGCGGATAATGTAATAATATACTTATATCACTGTGTGTTTAAGTTTTATTTATTATTAAGTGTCAGACTTACCCTTACTGTTGCTTCTTTCAAATAGCTGCTCAAAAACCTGACCAATCCTGACCCCTGAATCTTAGTCCTAACTCTGAGAAAACGCACACACACACACACTCTCTCTCTCTCTCTCTCTCTCTCTCTCTCTCTCTCTCTCTCTCTCTCTCTCTCTCTCTCTCTCTCTCACTCTCTCTCTCTCTCTCTCTCTAGGAATTAAGACTATTTATTTGTTTGTAGACTTATCTCCAGCCCTGCCTTCTACTCCTTAGCCATTTGAGTACCAAATGAAGTGGGAGCACACATGTTTGCAAACACAGACAATTACTCTTATGTTGTATAATATGAAATCTATGCCTCTTTGAATATATTTATTGAACCAAACTGGCACTATTATCTCTTGTGCTCAACTTTCAACCTCTTAATGCAAAATTCTAAACTATAAAATATAGCATAACATGACCTACAAATATAACTTTGGTAACTTTGGTAACTTTGGTATCTTTCAGCTTTATAATGATAAAGTACGGTTAACGGTCCCTTTTTAAAGAACTAAACTCTCTGATACTGTACTGTACGTTTGACAAAATGGAGGTAAGGTACTGGAGGTAAAGTTCAATCTCAAATGAAAAGTAACTTCCACACATTTACAAAAAAAAGAAAAGAAAAGACATTATAAAAAAGAACTCGAGAGAATCAAAATGAAATTATCTGCTGACCGAAAAAAAAACACCAACAAAAAAAATGGTCATTACATCTTCCAGTAGATGTCCTTAACTTTGTACTGTCTGAAGGCTATGTGACTGAGCAGAATCCAGGCTCTCATCCGTCGTTTGTCCTTACCAAATAACTCTTTTATATATGTGCTGAGACCACTGCTGCGTCCAGCAGCCTTGTATAGCTTCATAACACTAACGGAACAGTCATTCTCCAAACTCCAAACTCTCTGCAAGTGCCTCTCTTATGTACAGGTTGGGATGATATGGTCTAGATAGTTCACGGAATAAGAGTGAGACTCTATTGAATGTCCCCAGCATTGACATATCTAGATTGAGCGATAACTCAATAATTTTTTATAAGATTTCTGATGGTAGGTATTGAGCTCCATGCTCATTGTCAGGATTTACTACCATGTCAACCAAAGGGTTAGCCATAGCCTGAACTTCAGGGTTAGCCAGTGGCCCAGGTTCAGGGTCAGATAGAAGGCCAAGTTCAGGGTCAGCCAGAATGCCAGGTTCAGGATCAGCCAGAGGGCCAGGTTGGGGGTCAACTCCAGTAGGTGTTCGATCTGGTTTTCTGAAAGACAGTCTATGCCTCTCTGCCTCCTGAATGGCCTGAATATAAGGAAAAATTGGTCCATTTAAACTTACATAATTTTCCCCGTGTCCCTCAGCAAAATGTCCAAGAACCAAAAGAGGCCAGCTTTCACAATAACAACCGGATGGTGAGATAACAGAGGTTGCATTCAAACCAAGAGTTGACACAACAACGAACTGAACATTGAATATCTGGGAGGCTCTTTGAAGAGTTATGTGGTCACCATATGTGCCATGTTGTGCCATCCTCTGTAAATAATCCCCCCATGTCCCCTCCACATACTCAGAAAGTAGCGTCCCATCCACTCCATGCAGATGAAATGTCAGATCAGCCACAATTTCTTCTCGCAATGTTAATGCAGAATGGAATATTCCAATGGTCACCAATTGGTCAGCAACAGCAGCAAATTGGCAACTGCCATCTGGAATCGGGTCTAAACGAATGTTCTAGTTTGATGATTCAAAAGACTCCAATCTCTCCTCATGTGTGTAAGGAATTAGCAGGTGGGTTCGCTGAACTGTTTTGGGCTGAGACTTTGGGCGTTGCTTTTCCTCCAGTCTTGTGACACTGGTCACATCAGACACTGAAAACCACTTTTGCGCTGGAGTGGGGCTATTGGGCATATGGAACTGAACCTTATATTTGTGCAACTTTAGGTTTCTTTTCACAACTAAACCTGGTAATACAAAGTGCCTTTGTGAAACTTTATGATTACCGCTCTTCACCCTTACCAACACATTGTCATTTACCCTGTATATAGAGGCTTTATGACTTCCAGACAAAGTCATTCGTCTTGTGCAGCGTTGTGTTGCCTTTCATGCCCTTCTCCTAATCTTCATTCGGTTAACCTCAAACAAAAGCCTATGCTTTTGGGTAGGCAGTGTTTTGTGGGTTGGTAGACAGTGTTCTTCATGAACTTGAGCTGGGGAACACGTTAACCGATTGGATAGTCTATGACTTTTTCTTCCATAGTACACCTGAAAAGGAGACATCCAACTTAAAACCTCCTTTGGGTCTTCATTCATTATCCTGGCATAAATTGGTAAATGCTTGACCCAGTTGACTCCTCCTTGTTGATAGTTAACTATGCCATACATAATATTTTTCCTCAGTACACGGTGGCTCCTCTCAACTTTACCCTGGCTCTGGGGATGATATGGCGAGCTCTGAATTATTTTCACCTGTAGGGATTCCATGAGTTTTCATACTGCACATTTGAATTACTTTCCTTGATCATGTTGTAAAATCTTTGGTGGACCATGCTCAGAGTAAAAGTCCTCAAGATGTTTGGCAATCTCAGCGCTGTGTTTACTCTTCAATGGTCTTAGCCATATGTATCTGCTAAATACATCTACTATGGTCAGGATATACCTATATGTGGCTTGGCCATGTGCAACTCTCCATTTGCTCATGTCAAGAAGGTCAATTTGGTGGCGATCTTGAACTGCTTTGGCTTTAATGGATTTTGGAATGGGTTTGTTTCCAAATATCGTATTATGCAGATGGTAGCGTCTTGACCTGTCCAATGTGTCTTGTACACTAGCTCGACTGATGCCAGAGTATTCTTCTCTAAGGTGTATGTTCACCTTTCTTGCACCAGAGCCTTTTGTTTCATCAAAAACCCTGTTCACAAGTGTAGGGATAGTTGACTTCTTAGCTACCAATTTTCCAGCAAATGTAATTGCCTGGCCATCCTCACTGAGGGCGTAAAGTTGCCTATTCCGCCACAGTCGAACAAGAGCAGCACGCTGGGTCTTTGATCTCTGTGCTACAGGGACATTAAATTCCCCCTTGAGTGCCTTGAGTATCACATCATAGGTCTCACCTGACATTGCTCTCTGTCCGTGTCCTGCACATACCCAAATGATACAGGACAGGAGAAAGATTGTTTACAGTATTCTCATTGTTCCAGATCTGTCAAATACATGAAATGGTGTTAAATAGTAAGCCTCATCTTTTTTTATCACTACTGAGGAGCTGCATTGTTAAACCCTGGTCCTGAAAAACTACAGAAGGTACATGCCCCCTAGTCCAACCAGACATGAGTACTGTGGATTTTAAGAGACATTCAAGTTTGTATGGAATTGATGTGTACTGATTGGAAAGTGGCACCAAACATTCTACAACCCTTTGAGGTACATTATTTCCTTCTATAAAATCTAAACTGAGGACATTACACGACCTAACACACAATATAAGCTTATGTATAACAGAGAGTTTCAATTAAAGGACAATACACAGGTGTGTTACATAAACATATTATCAATCTTTTTGCACGTAGCAATTCCCCATAATGTTACTGATTGGTAGAAATTACATATAAAAAACGAACAACAATATTTCCAACACTTGGCTCTTACACAGTGGTTTATGAAACACATAACTGTGTTAATTGGGAAGTTTTCCACACAAGCTCTGAAGGACCAGGGTTGAGATCTGCATTGTACATGATGTCACTGGTATTATCAAATTGTCATAGATAGCTAATAATTAGCCTACAGTTAGCTATAGTCATTTAACTTTAATTAGAATGATCTCACTAATTTCTATATCCTCTTGCACTAAATATATGACGTTAATGTATGTGCATTAATCTCAACTAAATGAACTGTATTTACTAACTTAAATTAGATCACCAATTACCTTTCAACATGTGTGATAAGTACGACATAAGTTTGCAAACAACCGAAGAAAGCCTAATGTCAGAGTCATATGATGATAACTTGTCAATCAATGGCCATCTAGTTGTTAATTATGGGTACTGCAAAAGAAAATACACGTTTCAAGAATGAACTGTAGATATAATTTTCTTCAGTTTTAGATACTTTGTCGAGCTTGTAATGGCTGTATTCAAATAGCCAGGGATGTATATAGGGCAATGTGGAAGGGGTGTGGGTAATTCACTGACCAGGAGACAGACAGGTGTATTTGGAAACACCACACAGGTGCCCAGTTTTATTTTAGACCGGTTCTTATTTCTCTCCGGCAGAGGGCATGGTTGACCGTGGGCTGCCTATCAACGATGATAGACAGCACCACGGAAATACCACAGCTGGTACACGAACAGCAAATGCACTCGCAGGTGCTCAAAGAAATAATAATGAAAACAGAAGGCGAAAAGAACAAGGGAAAATAAAACAGTAATAAAACTACAAATAAAAGGTGCTGCACTCGGCAGCATTATCCCGGTCGCCGCTACCCGCACGACCCGGATCACCGTCCTACTCTGTCGGCTATCTAGCCTGCTCTTTTACAATACGCCGGGGTCTGCCCAAGGGTTCCCCGCTCTCTCTCTTTCTCGCTGTGGATTCAGGATTCCCGGTCCTGAATCAAAGCTTCCGCACTCTTGGTGCGTCTAAGTGGGCAGACCTGAGGAAACAACAGAGCGTTATTTTATAGGACCAACAATCACCCAAGACCCGTCTCCCAGCCATTCAGAGAGGGGGAAAGTCCACACACACCCTTTCCCACCTCCCCGTGTCATTGCCATGACTCACAGGCGGCTGTTGGGCGACTGCCGCCCTCTTCCTGCAGCCCGTGAACACGCCAGCAGAGTCAGCACAGATCTCTCCCTGTTACAGGCAAGCATTCTGATTTGGTAATACATTTTCATGTAACCTTTCAAGAGTCAGGTTTGGTATAAATACAGTACGCAGAGAGAGAGAGAGAGGGAGAGGGCTGAATAGCTATAATAGTGTGGTTGAAACAGTTTGCTTGAAAAAGTTATTTAAAAATGTTTAATTAAAGATGACATTTTTTCATGAAAAGAAATGGTGGTCTTTGTATTCGAGGACAAAGCATCTTTAAAGAGGTTTAGATTTCATATTATATGACATAAGAGTAATTGTCTGTGTTTGCCAAGATGTGTGCTCGTACTTCATTTGGTACTCAAATGGTTAAGGAGTAGAAGGCAAGGCTGGAGACAAGTCTACAAACAAATAAATAGTCTTAATTCCTAGAGAGAGAGAGAGAGAGAGAGAGAGAGAGAGAGAGAGAGAGAGAGAGAGAGAGAGAGAGAGAGAGAGAGAGAGTGAGTGTGTGTGTGCGTTTTCTCAGAGTTAGGACTAAGATTCAGGGGTCAGGATTGGTCAGGTTTTTGAGCAGCTATTTGAAAGAAGCAACAGTAAGGGTAAGTGTGGCACGTAATAATAAATAAAACTTAAACACACAGTGATATAAGTATATTATTACATTATCCGCTCCAATTATTACAATTTTTATTATTTTTTAGTAACCCAGCCAATAATGTAATAGCCAGACAATAATGTAAGAACTTATTACATTATGGGCAAAAAGTTATTACGTTATTGGTTCAGAAATTTTATTACATTATTGGTAAGTTATTACATTATTGACTTTTATTACATTAAGCATGGAAAATGTATTACGTTATTGGCTGTTATTACATTAATGGTAGTTATTACATTATTGGCTGCTACACCCTTTTTTCAGATTTTAAAGATTGTGTCAATTACAATGCTACATTATCAGTTTGAAAATAGGTTTCTTTTCAACTCCCATAGACTCTGACCTGTCTGACCAAATGGGATACCATGACACTTAATTCTATTATATTGCAAGTCTTTCCCCTTCCCAGCTGATTGAAATAATGTGTGTATTTATTCTTAGAATTTCCCATCAGCCATTTGGGACTTCCTGGGGCTCATAGCTGTCTAAATTGACTCCCTAATGGGTTCTTTCTTGTTCCAATGAGCCTGTGGCAATATGCTTGTAGTCAAGATAACATGACTAAAATTCTTCATTGCCTTGAAATACTTTCTTTGTACTCCAGAGGGGTGATTTTCATTATCGTTCAACAGAAGCAACCTAACCCAAAGTCATTCAGAAATATACATAAATCCTGGAACTTCTCACGTGCAATGGCTGTTCACTGAAGCTGAGCTTTTACAGACCTGGTATAGTTCCCTTTGTGTACATTACTTCATTTTGTGTCAGTCTTACACTGAATGTCCTCCAAATGCAGTTGCTGTCCAATCCTCATCCTATTTAAACAGACTGACAACTCTGATTAAAGACCCCGTTTATAAACATGCTACAACTGTTCTAAGATTAATGCCAGTTACTAGTTTTAAAAGTGACATACATCTGTAGTAGGTGACACAAAATAGTGTCCTATTTGACAGTCGTTTTGCATCACTAAACACCATGATTTACACTTTAGTCACATATTCTTAAGTACTATTTTCCAGTGTTGATCTCACTAGAGAGTTTCGACCAAATAATTTAGATGTGAAAGACAATTTAGTAGCTTATTGTGCTAGTTAATTAATTTTAAAAAAAGGTATCGTTGCTGGGCTGAGATTGCACTGTTATATTTGATTGCACCTTATTGATTCGTTCATGTTTTATTATTTATTTATTGTGTGCACTCTGAGTTTTGATTTAACCACTGATTTGTATATGTAGTTATTGTATTTTACTTTTTGTGTGATCACAGTTGTTTTGGATTTGCTCGTTTGTTGTACATGTCCTGCAACTAATTACGGAATTGCCTGAACTTGACGATTGCTGACCAAAAACGGCATGATTTTAGAGAAAAAGTACAGACACGGACGGACACACACACACACACACACACAGAGGGAGAACCAGGAATGAGGACAATTAAGACGGAACCTGACCACAGGAGCCACGGGACGGTCAAGCACAGTTTTATTTTCTTATTCTTTTAGCTACAGACGGGGACACACTTGATTGGCAGCGGAGCTTCTGCAGTGCCAAGCGGACAAAGGAGTAGATGGACCCAGGATTCTAGTGTTGCAGACAGGCTACATGATGCTGCTAAATGGAACTTGTCTGGATTAATCCCTGGATTAATTGTGTTGTTGTCATAGTTATATTAAAGAATTCATATAGTTGTCCCTACCATATGATGATGTGAATGTTCACTTTGTTATGGTAGGGACAGCTAGACAAATTTTTTATAATATAACTTCAACAACACAAAAGAAAAACTAATTTCAAAATCCCAGACTTGCACAGACACACATTTCTCAAAATGTTTCCTGACGCTAAGTTAAAGTTTATTTAAAATATTCTCATAGTTGTTAATGAGGCATGTTTACAGCATTACAAAGAACAGGCTTAAATTAAACACTTACCAGTTTGTGGACTATTTCTGTATATAAAGGCAATTAGTTTTAGGCTATTACCATTAAATGCATAAAAAATACACCAGTATGGTGTTGCCAGATATTACATGGTTTCTTTCTTCTGTAGAACCAGCTTGTCAGCCAGACATCATTTATAAACTTAAAATTCTTGTAATGTCTAACTGTGACAGAAATAGAATGATTCTTGGTGTTAGAACTCCCACCCGACCTCTGAGGGCACTATGTAAAGGAAACAGAGTACCCTGTACTAAATGGCATGACAATTTATTCCCATGGTTAGGTGGAAGTCAGCCATCTAGAAAAGGGTCTGAGCTACGGGAAAATGGGCGGGGTTACGGTAACCGAACTCAATGACCCGGACGGGAAATGGCATGGCATCCGCAGACTGGAGGAGCGCTCGTTAACCAAGAGGTCATGAAGGAGGGTATAGATAGGGGACGTAGTGAAAGTAATCTGTTCCTTTGGTAAATGGTTAGAAACAACCCTAAAAGGAGAACCGGTGATTATATTTGAATGTTGTGTTTTGTTCGTTTGTCTAAGTAAACTGTTTGTTTTCTAAGACTACTAACACAATCCAGAGCTGTAGCCACAGGCAGGCATCAAATCCGGACACCAGCACTTCCCTTTTGACGAAGTACTGTCTTTGTAACTCGAGCACTAATTCACTCAATACAGGACCTGTGTATGTGTTTTGTGTTACATGTCGGTGTAAAAGAATGGAACTTTTGGTTGAGGATCAAACCCGGGATTATAAATAAAGAGATACATGCCGCTGTTTATTATTTACAATTGTTTGCTGTCAAGCTCTGGACGTTGTTCATTCAATAAACACCCTTGCACCTGTAAATCGTTGTCTGCTGTTCATTCAACCCTGCTGCATTGCCTTCACCTGCACTCACTTACACACTTTGCTACACTAACCTTTATATTTCTTGAAGAAAGTGTTAACAAAGAATAATTTTCTTAACATGTTTATGGGGGTGTGGATAATCACTAACAGATGAGGAGACACGGAAGAGACATTGAAACGCCAAGTTGTTGGCCAGGATTTATTTACAGGTGGTTACAAATAGCTCAGTGACAATACCAGCAGGTGATAATACATACAGGTGTAAACAAAGAAAAATGCAAAAAAAAAAAAAAAAAAAAAACATTGTAAAAATAGCAGCCAAAAAGAAAAGTTGCTGTAATGTAACATTGGCTTAGCGCCACTCCCACTACAAAGGCAAAGGGAGGTCCCACTATGGAACCTATAAGCTGACAGAAAACACACTATACTATAGACAGGATTTAAAAAACAAATAGACTCATCCCTGTTTGAAACCAGACCCTGGTTCCACACATGGTGGTCGGAAGAGGTTTCATTTTCTATTCATTACTTCAGTATGCAGGCTCAGTGGTACTTACAAACAAGTTTGCTTTATCGGTGGAGTGAACAAAAATGCCCTGTGACATCATCATAGGGTGTGTCAGTGACTCCATTTTATAGTGAGATGCTCTGCCAGGACACGCCCACCAGCCGATCAAGGAGCCACAGCTGTCTAATCCTCAGCTGCGAGTCCCTGTAAACAAACATCTCAGGTGGAGTGCTTGGCTCTTTCCTGCAGATGCACGTATGCATTACGGTCCATTATCCCTATTACTGGCAATTTATCTAGTTTTAAGTTAATTGCTGCCATCAAAGCCTTTAATTGTACTCCCCTAGGGAAATCTTAGGCAGTATTAGCATGAGCTGGAATTTTCATAATATCTGTCCAGTTGGTTAGTGATACTTCCATGCAATGTCTACAGGGGATTTAATGGTTGATAGATTTCTCCAAGCATTAATAATCTGCTTCTTAAATTTTACTGTAAAGCGTTCAAAAATCACAATCCAGCTTGCAATCAGCCATTTTAATAATACAACTGTGGATGTGCTTTTTCTGTCCTTACACTGCCCAGTTACCCACAGACCTTAGCGTTTGTATTGCAGGGATCCTTTAGCAGCCAGTCGTGATCAGTATAAGTTTAGCACTTACTTTTGGTATTTATTTTCTACTTAGAATTAATGATGTAAGTGTATGTTTTAATAGATTGTGGGGCCGACATCAACTGATATAATTAATATATGAGAGGGGACTTTATTTTAAGTGTGTGTAACCAGACTGTTATTAAATTAAATTAAATTAATTGCATGTGTGGTAACATAAATACACAACCTTGTGTGTAAATACAGTGTAATTAAAAAAGACACTGAAAATGTTTACATTATTGTATTGTAATTATATAACAACGTTAACAGTTTTACCGAAGTAGCCTGTCTCAATTTTCTCAATTAACTGCGCTGTTTTCATCCCTTATTTCATAATAATGAAATAGGGGTGCAAGTATTGGTCACTATTTTATTCAGTGCCATACAAATTATGGTTATGCTTTATATTGCGTGGCATAAATTAATATTAAGTAGATATGCAATTGAGTATTAAATTAATGTTAAATTAATATTTAATAGATATGCAATTGATATTAAAATTACTTTCAATTATTTCTTGTTACTTTCCATTAACATTCAAGTCAGATTAGCTGTGTTTTCAATTAAAAACATGTAAACAATGGGAAATTATTACACATTTTCAAGGGTAACAAAACGTAATATAAATGAGCGTGAGATGCAATTACATTTCCAACTGACATTTGGTAACATTTTACAAGAAACCAGCTAGTTCATATTTATTAAATATTAATTTAACATTAATTTAATATGCAAATATCTATTTAATATTAATGTATGCCACAGAATATAAAGCGTTACCCAAATTATTCCTTGTGTTGAATTTGGGGAGCATTAGAAATAAAATTGTGGCAGAGCAAAGCTCTGCCCTTTAAATTGGCAGGGATGGGGTTAACTTCCCCTGCCTGCCTGGGTTTATTATGTTCAGGTGGCTGGGGTTGATTAGTTGATTAGGTTGATTAACGATCAATCAGCGCCCAGCCACCTGATATAAAAGGAGGCCTCTGCTTCTCATTGGGAGAGAGGGAGCTGAGGAAGCAGGTTGGTTTTTTTTTTGGGTTGTTTAGAAAGTTTGAATCCAGTGAAGGCATTGCCCAGCCTGGAAACTGTTATTTTTGTAAGTTTTGCTTTTTATCTTTTTTGTGTTTAAATTGCTTTGTTTTGGCCCTTGTGCCCTTTCATTTTGTGTTTATTTATAATAAAATAGTTATTTTTTTGAACTGCAGTCTGTCTCTGGGCCTCTATCCACTCGTCAGCCTGCCACAAAAATGCTATGCTTTTATTTTTTTATAATACTGAGGAAATTACAATAAAGTCAATAACCATGCATTGTCAATGTAGAAGTACATAGGATAATTGAGCACTGAGGCTAGAGTAATTGAGGACTTGTTTCAGAACACTTTTGTGTTGGCTTAAAGGTCACTGGTTTTGACAATGGTTTTGACAAACATAATATATATAGATATATATATATATATATATATAAAACATATATATTATATAAATATATTGGCATTGTCTTATCCCCCTACTCTCCTCCTTTTACATCATGGTAGTCCAGGAGGGGCTCGGGCCTCTTCATCTTACGATTACCTCTGTGACGACTCGGTCCTCCCAGAAGTGGTCATCTTGTGTAAAGTTTAAGGGACACCTGCCTGTGATTAGCAGGCAGGTATATCAAGAGACAAATTGTTTGTTTTGGGCAGTCTGCGTGAAGGGAAAAGGCTGTTGGTGTCAAGACCCAGATATTGTTTGAACCTGTGTGTTATTTAAATGTTAAACTGTGTGTTACAGTGTTCTGTAATTGTTAAATGATTTAGCCGTCCCATATAGTGACAACCTGAATTGAAAAAGAGATAGTTTGGAACTCCATGTGGGAGGTTTTGTTTAAATTTTTCTTTTTATTTTTGTAAATAATAAAAACAGCACGAAAGTGCTTTCAAAAGTACTGTTTGTGTCTGGGTCTGATTTTACAGGGTGCAAAAGAACCTGAAATAAGTGGTCCTTCACAATATATTTTAAAAAACCACTAAGAATTAAATAAAAAATGTTACTGCTTCTATATCTCTGCAATTTACTCAATTTAAAAAAAAATTTAAACATAAAAAATATAATTTAATTCTTCCTGTTAATAGAATAATTTACACCCAACAGATAAACACAAAATCTATCTACTCATGCAAGGTGGAAACAGAGAGGCAAAAACAGGTTTATTACTATAATCCATTTCAGTTACTTTTGGGTCAAAAATGATGGGATCTGCAATATTTGACAACCCCAAGAGCAGAGGCTTTGGCAGAAGGATTTCCTGTAATACAAATGCAAACAAAGTTCAATATCTCAGTGGGGAAGATGCTGGTAATTTCCATTGTTCTCTAATTGACTATGAAAAGCAGTTAAACGGTTTTGTGCCATCTTCTAAAATGATTGACAGCTTGCTGTTATACACAGCTGTTACCACTTGATTTCAGTGTCCATTTCTTTTTTTTTTTATTTTGAAATACATCTTATGTTTATCACTGTTATGTTACAATATAAAGAGGACACACTTAGGGAACCTATGGACCTTAAAATATTTCCATTCAGAGTGAAGAATCTATTTCATGTCATGTCTCAGAGGTAGAAGTTCAGTTTTTGTCTGAATACATTCGTTCTGAATGCATGATGCATGATAACGAATGAACAAATCGATGGATAAACAAATATGCCTTTACATTTGGAAAGAGGGTTTTGTACTCTAGATACATAATACTATTAGGGTTGTGATCCCAGAAGAAAGGTCAGTGGGTGGTTGTAAAATTAAACAATTCATTCTCAGCTCAGTAGTTGGAGCAGTGGATGTGACCCGGTGCACTATTTGCTCACACAGTGCAGGAATGTTGATCTGTTATTACTCTGTGCACTTCTTAAAGAGTACATAATGACCTTTTTATTTATTGTGTTACGTGTTCCCATGTGTTGCTACAACTGTTTAGATAAGGTGTGTGTATTGTTTAATTATTGTTTAATTGACCACTTTTTTAAACTTTCAAATTGCATTCTCTGCCTCAAGATGGCTTCCAATGTACCTGCACGGACCTCTCAGAACTACATTTCCCATCATCCTCTTGCTGTATTCATTCCTGTCTAGACCCAAGAAGTACCTATACACTCTATCTGTCAATCACTATAGTACAATACCACATTTCAGCTGACCAGTGTGTACAGCTGTACATTTCCACAGGGATATGGTACTGGTGGCTTATCAGCATTAATTGTATTAAAGGTTGTTTGAACTACAACTACATGTTGTTACTGCTGGGAATTAGATTTGTAATGACCCAAATATTTATTTGTTAAACATGATTAGCTGCAGTATATTCAATATATTTTCTCTGCTAAAACATTGCACTCTGGGTTTATAAGAATATCATACAACAAATGCAGTAACCATGTAATTCTGGTGTTAAGACTAATCCAAGATAAATATAAATTATGTGAGAACAAACACACATATGATTAACAATAACTGTAGTAGAGTGGCTCATCCTAATATAAGGGTAATTCAAAATGTTGGTTTTGCACCTGCTCTGTCTTTTTACACTGAAGAAACAACAACCTGCAATTAACAAGAACACAACCTGCCACAGGAACAAACACATAAACAAAACTGCTGGTCTTTGCACAACCAAAGTACTTCCAAACTGATTTGGGGATTTAACTGGGTTCAGTCACAGAAATACTCATGCAATCTGCAAATTATTATTCAGATCTATAATTTGGAATTGCCAGGATTGCTAAACCTAGCACCTGTGTTCTTCATCTATATGCTTAATAATATGTATAGCACAACATGGAATGTGTCAAGTAGCTTGGCTTAGTCCACAGAATGAGAGAGGTGCAAATGGGTACAAAGCAGATGTAAATATACAGATACATATTAGAAATATTCTAACTGATGAGATTGTCAGTTTAATATTTATTAAAGTAATCTTTACATTTCATGGAAATCTGTCAATGCACAAAACATTTTGCATAATTAGAACTGGTGAACATTACGTATGGTTTTGCAAATGGCATGTGCAGCAGCAAGAAAGGCATAACATTATCATTCTAAACTACAGAGGAGTCTCGTGGCTGAAGGTAATTTTTAGGCAATTGTGAAGGAGATACTGTATATCCTTTACAGATTTCAATAATGAGGAAGTTTTAGTACTGCAGTCTGAACTCACTTGACTTGGCAATTCCATATATGGGTTATTTTTGCTTGTCGAAATAATAATTCTACTCATTCTGTTTTGATATTATAAAGGGCAATTGTAGAGTGGTTTGCATTACATGTGGTTCTTAAGGCAAAATAGGCATATGGAAGAAATACCTGGTGAGTACTGAATATTACCTCAAGCAATCTTAGACACATTTGGAAATAACTACTGTGTACAATTTGTGATCTGACAGGTATAAGCGTATGCATGTTATGATCCAAAGTTGAATGGGGAAAAAAATAAACTGATCATAATCTTTTTTTTTAAACAAGATAACACAAATGTACACCTGGGTTCTGATATGTGATTTGTGACAGAAACGCCATTGATATTTTAGCTTATTTTATGTATTGTATTTAGTGCGAAGGTATTTTTAATGATACTATTCTGTGAAGGACCTGACTTGATTTGCAATTGATATAAATACATATTTACTACTGGTAATTAAATACACCTGTAGCGGGTGATAATTCACAGTGTAAACTACATATAGTTAAATATTGTGCTTTGCACTTTGCATATTTGTGGTTTTTGTTGGTTTGTGTATCCTTGGTTGAAATTGTGCTTGGTTTATTTGATATATTTTGATGTGTTAAAGTATTATAATTGTGACTTGTTTTTCTCTTCTTTTTATATTTATTAGTAAGATTTGCACTTGTGTTAGTTGCTCATGTGTTTTATAGCAGTTCTATCCTGTACAGCACACTACCACTTAT
Organism: Polyodon spathula; assembly: GCF_017654505.1. Classification (NCBI taxonomy): domain Eukaryota; kingdom Metazoa; phylum Chordata; class Actinopteri; order Acipenseriformes; family Polyodontidae; genus Polyodon; species Polyodon spathula. Next base: position 31,202,237 of record NC_054542.1, read on the forward strand.
AGTTATAGGCAGGGATATTATGCTTGATCCAAACTCTTGTGTGTTTTAATGCAAGTCGGTACAAGAGATGAAGCAAATGAGCTCTGCTCTAGCTGAAATTATTGTTAAAAGTAAAATGGGTGTGAAATCAATCTGGGCTGAATACCTCAATGAGTCGACTGAATCCATAATCTCTGAGGCAGGTTATTTTAATATTATAATAGAAGGTAAATATTTATTTTCCAATAAACAGCACAATACTAGTTTTATTGTTAGAGAACTAAAGACTGAAGTCTGTATAAGAGGAGGAATTGTTTTATAATACATTTAAATACTGTTGCGTCATTTAGGGTGAATTTTCTGGTTTCTGTTTCAAAGTGAGAGTCCTGTGAAAGTTGTTGCTATAATTTCAAACAGATCTTAGGCAGGACATTTGAGTCTCTTTGTGATGGACTTCAGGCTATATAGAAAACATTTCCAAAAGCAATTGAACACAAGCTAACAGCCCAGCACTTCCTAATATCAACCAGATAAAAGGCTATACTACATAACAGCAAATTACATGGGTTGGATGAGAAATTAAGAATATTTATACACTGTCACAATTTTTAAAGGAAAGTTGATCTAAATAATCTCATCAACTAAACACTGTTTGAATGTAACAGATGATGACAGGTTATTAGTTGATTTCAATTCAAGCCGCTCCTCCAGAAGACACTGGAACGGGTTATTGAAAATATTACCACAGAACAGTATCAAATCTCCTTTTGAAAATTTGTGGTTTCATTCAGTTTTAGTTAAGAATCAAATAAATTCAATATCCAAAGCATATTTTTAGATTATTTCTCATTTAACGCTAAGTAACTGAATTATTCACACTGATATCAAATTGTAAAAAAAATAACTATCAACATCAAATGATTTGCCGAAAGACCTTTTTTTTAAAAGCTGCAGTACTGTTACAAATTTCAGCCAGCATTAAATGTACCTGAAATCCCCAAATAAGGGCCATTTTAAAATGTCACCTACATAGACCAATTAAGCTTCCCACTGATAAATGTTTTCTGTGAGGTTTTTGAAGCTTCACAGCTGGCAGATCATTTTTTGAAGGATCATTCCCAAAGCCCTTTCATAAACCCAAGCTAATTTGTTAATGCTGACTCTAGCAACACTAATGGTTGCTTAAATCCACAATGACAGGCCTCTTCAAATCTAACATGGTTCAAATATCCCATTATGGAGGCAAACACATTTTTAGGATTTTTACTTTTTTAAATTTATTTATTTATTTATTTTTTAAGATGAATCTCTTCCTCTTATATTACTTCTCTGGCTTTTGTTCTTGCTCCCAAGATAAATGAAGGGTTTACAGTACATGGGGTAACCATTTTCTCATGGCCCCCAGCAAAATACAATTAAAAGATTTTTTATTCTGTATTCATGCTCATTATGGTACAAAATGGATGCTCCTTTGGACAGCTATTTTGTATTCACAATGCCAATCCATCGGTGTGAACCATAATAACCCGTACTATTTTTCTGGTGATGATCTGATTCTTTATCAAGATCATCAAAATTGTACTTGTACTGTCGATCCTTGTTTTGTCATTTTCATCTTTGTCACTGGTATAGATATGTCAGTGTTAAAATTATCTACTCTTTTTTAATTGAGAAACTATTTGAATAAATTATATTTCAGCTGTTAATATTATTTAGAAATGCAATGCTGGGGTTTGCCCTGTACACACTGCATTCATCTGTTTATGAGAATATATATTTTACAGGTATGTGAGAAAGGGCTGTTGTATTTGCCAGATGTGTGTTTCCATCCTTTCAGAATCTAGGAGCAGGATAAAGAGGTGACAAATGGCTTCATCCTAATATAAATAAATACATTTATATTTCTGCACCCTTGGTTTAACCCTCAACCCTTCCTACTAAAGAACAAATAGCAAAATTGAGCCTGGTGAATCAGATCCAAATCTCTACATACAGTAGACACATTTATATTGGTGTGTGGCAGGGCTAAATCCCTACACATGTAAATAGTATTGCAGTAGAGTGGTGTGCGGTCAAGACTGCCTGGCAGCAGAAATAACAAACCCAGACTGGAAAACTTCAGTTCAGCGCTTTCGCACAGTTTTATTAATTCACAAACAAACAAAAGGTTTAAACATAAATCCACATTCAAAACACCTTAATCAAATACCATATATACCCCTGCTATCCACACACTTTATTGTTTATTTGTTTGGTCCCCCTCCTCCCATGCCTCCATCTTGCCACTTCTCCTGCCCGCTGGCATTAGACATTCATCTAATTCATATACTTCACTGTGGCAAAGTGTTTGTGATGTAATGAAGTGCAGGTGATGTAATGTGTAGAGGTGATGTAAGGTGCAAACAGATGACAAACAACAAAGTTCACGGTCCAAACAATTCTTGTTTGGAAACGAAAGCTTACAGAAAAAAAATTAATTAACATTTTACCCACTTCCTGAACATCAATATTTTCTGAGTATTTTTAAGTACTGGTTGACACACATGTGCAAGGCTTGTATATACTGTAGCTTCCCGTACAGTATCATGTTTCTTAAATCCTCTCCTTGTCAATTACGAAACAGAGGTAAATTGTATTAGACATAATATTCATAATATTTCTGCTGTGCTGTACAGACCCAGATCACCACTGATCCTAGACTGCTTACCTTAAAGTAACATTAGTGCTAATCAGGGTCTGTGAAACCAGCTGTAAAACAAACATATTTTCTTTCTGTTTGTTCATTATGAATTCTTCATCTTAGCTTCATAGTACTATAGTTTGTATTGTAAGGGTCTTCTGGAGTAAGCCCTCTAAAACTAAACTAATAATAATAAAGCGCATTCTTGAATTGAACTATTGATTACCAAGATGCAAGAGGTGCAAACATCTCAACTGCACCACAGTCAGGTCTGTTGTCTCTCGGTGCAGCTCTCTCATCACAGACAGTAATCTGCATAAGGTTAAGTAACCTAAATGGATAATGCCAATGCTGTATATAATGGGGTCTGTTACATGCGCTACTGGCCCTTGAGTGTGCTCTTGTTGTTGTAGGAGGATACGACACCCACGAGCTGCAGATGCAACATTTCGTCCCGTTGATCCTCCATTGTATTTACTGTGCAAGGTGATTGGCTGAGTTGTGTGGTATGTGAGTGAGTGCGAGAGGAGACTGAGTGGGTCTGCGGTCCCGTGTTGGGTGGGGGCGAGGGGCGAGAGGCTGCAGTTCAGTCGTCTGAGAGACAGCTCAAGTGCGGTTTCTAGTAAAAATGGACGTGTTCCAGGGAAATAGGAGGATTGTTCAGTCTGTTTTTTTAAATCTGCTCTCAGTTTGCCTTCCCTTGCCTTTATTAATTGTTTTTCTTTGTAAAATGAAATTGGCTTGAGTCTTAACAAATTAAGCCTGATTCAGCCTCCATCTTTTCAATCCTGAAAATGCTAGAGTATATTAGATACTGAAGAGGGGATAGGTGATAGTCGTTTTTATTCATGATTCTTTTTCACTAGAGTTAATCTGGTGAAGGTGAAATGTAAAATGTAGCCTGTCCTCTTTCCTGAATTCCATCTCTCATCTTTCATGAATCCTCTTTATTTTTGTAAGATTAAACTTCAATGAGCTTGCAGTCTAGTCTGCCCAGCATGATTGCATAAAAGCCTTGGATACTGGTACAATCTGAAAGAATCAGAGCCTTTAAAAGGCTCGTGCTGACTTTTTCAGCAATCGCTCTTCACAAACACTACCACACAATTTTTATTATTGAGTGATACACACTTCAAGAGGACAGTGTCATCATTATCTACTGTAAGTGCCTTTTTCAAAATGTGTTGAAGGAACATTTTCTGTACTTTAAAAGCTGTCTGAAATTACATGATGTCAGATTTTTACTTGTTTGAAGGCTGTGTTTTTGTACATCGGGAACAGTGGTGCAGTATTTTTCATTACTGCAAGACCACTTTTTTTTTTTTTTTTTTTTTTCATCTGCTTTAGAAGTCTGAATGAAAGATTTAAGTGTAAGGATAAGATGTCACACAAATCCCAGTCACTCATAGCAACTAGTTAACTGAAAGCAATTACTCAGTTTATTTTATTGTAACTGTATTTTACAAATATTTTATGAACTTTTCACAGCTCTATTGTGAAATGTTTTTTTTCATAACATGTGTTTTTTATAATGCTATAAACACAATATTATTAAATAGATCTTAATAATGCATACACATTTTAATGACTACAAGTCATAGAAGTGCACAAACATCCAATTTAAAGTGTTATTATTTTTTTCAAAAAACCTGTACAAACAGTTTTACTTCAGACCTCCATTTATGGCAGGACGCACCATGTGAAGAAGTCATTCCATAAGCTTCCAAGCTTTCTGTTTTTACTATAAAAAAAATCTAGTCTGTCTTGTCTAGCCTTAATCTGACATACCTACAGACACAGGCACAACCTGCAGACAGCATTGACCCTGACCTTGATTCTTCAGCTCCATTGCTGTTGAATCTTGCAATGCCCCTGCTTTACAAATCCCAAGACACTGACTGATTTCTGACAAAGAGCTGTCTTTTGGACATGGGGATTCTGCTGTCAGACAGTTATCTGGGTCATGTTGAATTTCAAGAAATAATTCTGACTGACAAGCCACATTACTTTGGTCCAGGCTGACTAAAACATCTTGTTGGTGTGTTTTGCCTTCCCAACTTTTGCTGCCTTGTTATAAACTGACCTGTCATGTGGTTTATTCCACACTGTCAAGCTGACGAAGACCTGACTATCAGCCTTTTGGTACATGCAGTGCTATTCATAAGAACATAAGAACATAAGAAAGTTTACAAACGAGAGGAGGCCATTCGGCCCATCTTGCTCGTTTGGTTGTTAGTAGCTTATTGATCCCAAAATCTCATCAAGCAGCTTCTTGAAGGATCCCAGGGTGTCAGCTTCAACAACATTACTGGGGAGTTGATTCCAGACCCTCACAATTCTCTGTGTAAAAAAGTGTCTCCTATTTTCTGTTCTGAATGCCCCTTTTTCTAAACTCCATTTGTGACCCCTGGTCCTTGTTTCTTTTTTCAGGCTGAAAAAGTCCCTTGCGTCCACACTGTCAATACCTTTTAGAATTTTGAATGCTTGAATTAGGTCGCCACGTAGTCTTCTTTGTTCAAGACTGAACAGATTCAATTCTTTTAGCCTGTCTGCATATGACATGCCTTTTAAGCCCGGAATAATTCTGGTCGCTCTTCTTTGCACTCTTTCTAGAGCAGCAATATCTTTTTTATAGCGAGGTGACCAGAACTGCACACAATATTCAAGATGAGGTCTTAAAAGTGCATTGTACAGTTTTAACATTACTTCCCTTGATTTAAATTCAACAATTTTCACAATGTATCCGAGCATCTTGTTAGCCTTTTTTATAGCTTCCCCACATTGCCTAGATGAAGACATTTCTGAGTCAACAAAAACTCCTAGGTCTTTTTCATAGATTCCTTCTCCAATTTCAATATCTCCCATATGATATTTATAATGTACATTTTTATTTCCTGCGTGCAGTACCTTACACTTTTCTCTATTAAATGTCATTTGCCATGTATCTGCCCAGTTCTGAATCTTGTCATGTAGCTTCTCTCAATGTGGTGTATCAAGTAATCACCAAGGGCATCTATAGTAAGGTGTTGCAGTAGGAATATGCTACGCCAGAGTACATTAGGATCTGGTCTTTGGAGTGTTGTATGAGCTGTTATTTATGTGTAGTATTAGTTGATTATGAGTTATCATTGGTCATAATGTTCAATATATCAGTCAAGAGGGTGAAATATACATATATATGCGGAACCCCTAAAAGGGACATGGTGTGAAATAAAAAAGGCTAGTATCTTGTGTGCATGATATAATATCTATTGTGCACGACATAATGGGCAGGATTTTCAACATGTGTTAATAAAATGTGAGCAGCAGCCAAATGGAAATAAATAGAGGGAAATTAAAAATAAATAAATAATTATTCATCTCATGAAGTGTAGGCTTGGTTTCTTTTGTATGCATTTTTAGTATATACGATTGTAAGCTATAAATAAATGCATTTTAAGTGCCATTTGTGATTGTAGTTGTTAGTCATTATACATGTATACCATGTACAGTGCCTATAGAAAGTCTACACCCCCTTTCAAAATTTTCACCTTTTGTAGCCTGGAATTAAAATGTTTTTTTTTTTTTTTTTTTTCATTTATCTACACATCTTACCCCACAACTTCCAAGTGAAAAAAATATTCTAGAAATTTATAGAAAATTAATTTAAAATAAACACTGAAATACATTGGTTGGATAAGTGTCCTCCCCCCTCTGACAACAAAGTTGTTGAAAGGCACAGATCAAGGGATGGGTATAAAAAAATATTAAAGGCCTTGAATATCCCTTGGAACATGGTAAAGACAATTATTAAGAACTGGAATGTGCATGTCACCATGTAGACCCTGCCTAGATCAGACCGTCTCTCCAAACTAGATGACCATGTAAGAAGGAGACTGATCAGAGAGGCTACCAAGAGGCCAATGGCAACTTTGCAAGAGCTACAGACTTTTACAGCCAAGACTGGTCAAAGTGTGCATGTGACAACAATAGCCCAAGCACTCCACAAATCTGGCCTGTATTTTACTCAAGAAAGCCCACCTTGAATCCTGTTTGAAGTATGCAAAAAAACACTTAGGAGATTCTGTAGCCATGTGGCAAAAACGTTTGTGGTCTGACGAAACTAGAATGGAACTTTTTGGCCTAAATACAAAGCATTATGTTTGGCACAAACCCAACACAGCTCATCACCCAAAGAACACCATCCCTACTGTGAAGCATGGTGGTGGCAGCATCATGTTATGTGGACTGGGGCACTTGTCAGGATAGAAGGAAAAATGAATGGAGCAAAGTACAGAAAATGTCCTTGAGAAAAACCTGCTGCCCTCTGCAAGAAAGCAGAAACTGGGACGGAAATTCACCTTTCAGCATGCAACGACCCAAAGCACACAGCCAAAGCTACACTGGAGTGGCTAAGGAACAAAAAGGTAAATGTCCTTGAGTCGCCCAGTCAGAGCTCTGACCTAAATTAAATCGAAAACTTGTGGCATGACTTGAAGATTGCTGTCCATCAATGCTCCCCAAAGAACTTGACAGAGCTTGAACAGTTTTGTAAAGAAGAATGGTCAAACATTGTGAAATCGAGGTGTGCAAAGTTGGTAGAGACAGATCGCAACAGATTCACAGCTGTAATTGCTGCCAAAGGTGCTTCCACCAAGTATTAACTCAGGGGAGTGGAGAAATATGTATTTTTAATATATAATGTTTTTTTTCTCAATAAAAACTTTTTTCCCCTTATCAGTGTGGCGTATGGTGTACAGAAGTGGAAAACAATCCTCATTTAAATGCATGAAACTCTGAGGCATCTGACACAGCAAAATGTGAAAAATGTTCAAGGGGGTGTAGACTTTCTATAGGCACTGTATGAAACACTTCATATTGTGTAGCTGCTCCTGATTACGTGGAATACTGATATAATCTTTAATCCTCTTTATCAAGTCACCCTTGCCCCTTTAAAATGACCCAGAGACTTCGAAGGAAAATGCTGCCAGGGTACGGCACAAACTCTTTTCATAGGCAATTCAAGGTCTTCCTGTAGAGTCTGAACGAGGTCAACACAATACTCTATCCAGATGCAATCGAGTTTTTAGATCGTCATCTGGTAAATCTAAGAAATTAACCCTGGTCCTGTAAACCCTCTCTCTGTATCTTAGAGTCGCATCCGGGGTCTGTCAATCTCAGGCTCACACTCAAGCTCTTAAATTCAATTTGCTGCAACTAATGCTGCAACTCACAGCAAATTCATTCTGTAGTTTGTTTATTTTCATTAATTAAAACCCTCCTTATTAAAACATGGTACATAGTAATGACAGTGACTATAAAAGCCGCATGTTACCAAATAAAACCAACTATTCCTGAAATGTCATTGTTTGTATTGATTAACAGCTCATAGATACCCAGAATTAAGAGAGAGGGGTGTGTGGCACTGGAACATGTAATATGGGTAATGAGGTATAAAAAAGAAACTGGAAAAGGCATAGTCATAAAAGGAAACATAAACTGTGGATTGGGGCTGTGGGACATTGATCTGCAGGATTAAAAAGGCAATTGAAATGCTTAATGAGGTTAGGTAATGAACTGTGGAGAATAATTTTCTTAATAAGAACAATTCCATTTGAGTACTGCCTACATTGCAAATTTAGAAGGATATCCTTTTATGCTGGATTTGGGACCTGAATATCATTCACCAGGAGAAAATCCGGGTTTTAAAATCCCGGTCTTATATCTTTTTTTTTTTTAAACAGCTTAACAGTCTCACAGGACCGTGTTTTGTATGCTGCAGATATAGTATCATTGTTCTTTGATTGTTTGTTTTACTTTGACATGCACAACACAACACAATATATTACATGTTGTTATTGCTTCCTGCTACAGTACCCCATAACTTTCTGATTAGTACATAAACACTATCGTTTGCATAGAGCATACATGATGAATGTTTATACAGTGCTGTAGTTAATAACCCAAGGACTCTATAAACGTCCATGGTGTACTATGTACATGTAACAATGTATACAGTACAATGTAGCGCACACTGTAATATATTTTATATAGAGTTATTCCAATTGATCTACCAGGAATCAAACCACTAATCTATGCTGCTATAAAAAAAAATAAAAAAAAACACAACTGGATTCCTCAGAGCAAGCAGCTTCAAATGCCATTTTATTCACTGGTCTTTTTTTATGATGTTTTCAATCATTGAGAGTGGCTCAAGGTTCTGATGCTCTAGTAATGACCTATTATTTTTTTCATATATATATATATATGGATGAAGGTTATATTTGCATCCTGAGCTATTAGAAAAAAAAGGCATAATATCACAATAGTGACGTCAAAAAGTGATAATTTCTCTAAAGGAAAATATATTTGGACTTGACCCATTCGACCATTACTTTCAATTCAAAGACAAAATGTCTCGTTTACAATCACTCGACAGCACCCACAGTACTGGAATGTTCAACAAAATGAGAATATGTTAAAAAAAAATAAATGATGTAAAGCTGGTACATTTGTATCTCAGAGAAACTGGAGAGGAACAGGAAATTAAAACAAGGTAAAGGCAATCATGGAAATAAAGCTGAAGCACAAATGGATAACGACATAGAACGTCTGTACAGCACTGAAACACTAAATTAAAAAAAAAAAAACAACTGTACTGCTGAACCTCGTCTTCTTTAATGTTCACATCACAGGGGTATCCCTGTATTATAAAAATATTAATGGATGGGCCTCTTCAGTGAGTTACAGGAAAACAATTCCATCTCGGGTTTCTATGACAGTTTATGCAACCTTCGGTCTCGTAATTATGACGTCACAGAAACCCTAAATGTAATTATTTTCCTGTAACTCACTGAAGCCCATCTATTATTGTATATATATATATATATATATATATATATATATATATATATATATATATATATATAGTAGCGTGCACGGGGGAAGGCAGCAGCAGGGCTGGTAGCTGACGTAATCACATACAGACATAAGCCTGATATACGCTCCTTGCAAAGAAGACGGCTCTTTTGTACAGCAGTATTGGCGCTATGTTTCAGTGTGAGAGGTCCCGGGTTCGTGCCCACACTCCATATGTGTGTGGATTGCCTCGCCCCGTGTGATGCGCCTGCCTGCAGGAACCGAGATCGCAATATATATACAGTGCCTTGCAAAAGTATTCAGACCCCTACCCAATTCTCTCATATTACTGAATTACAAATGGTACATTGAAATTTCATTCTGTTTAATATAAATACAATGACATTTGAAGCTCCTTGCTCTCGCTGTTTATTTGTGCCTAATGGGCTAATGACAATATGGAGTGTAAAGCTTTGCAAATCTATTTCAATGTTATTTATTTTTTATTAACCTGAGGGTAGAATGCGGCAATGCATTATTGTGGCCTGTTTGAAAAACAAAAGTCACCCAAGTGGAATGGAAGTAAATTCAAGATGATATCACATTATCATCAGCTGATAGTTTTGTTTTGCAATTTGTCATACTCCCAAAATAGCAGCCAACCACTGATGAACATCTCAATCAACAGCAATGATCAAAAATAAATTACAAGCATAGAGCAATTAGTAATACTTAATTATGATTTTCAGAGTAGCTGCGCTAATCATGTCATTTGTATGCTCTTTTTTTCCCATAAAGCGTTGATGAGCATCTTTGAACCTTTTCTGTTGCTTGTTAATTTAAAGCAAGCATCTACAAAACCTGCTTATTGATAGTTATGTATGCAGTAAAGATTTGTACTTTGAATGGTCTGAAGAAAAAAACACATAGGATAGGATTTTGAGAATGCGCTGGAGTGGTCCAGTCAAAGCCTGGACATCAATCCAATTGAGAATATGTGGAAAGAGTTGAAAATGTCACGAAAGATCCCCATCCAACTTGACAGAGCTTGAGCAATTTTGCAAAGAATGGGCAAAAATTGCAGTGTCCAGATGTGCAAAGCTGGTAGAAACTTATCCAAATAGACATAGCCAAATATTGACACAAGGGGTGAATACTTATGTAATCAATTATTTTCTGTTATATATTTGTAATTAATTTAAAACAATTTGTAGATTTTATTTTTCACTTTGACATTATTGACTTTTTTTGTGTTGATCAGTGGCAAAAACTCCAAATTAAATTCATTTTGATTCCATGTTGTAACACAATAAAATGTGAAAAGGGAGTGAATACTTTTGAATACTTTTGAGAGCCACTGTAATTCCCATGCTATTTGGAGGATAATGTAAAATTGGTGTATATGCACACATTGTTAGGCAGCCATCTCCAGCTGTTACAACAGGCTGATTTCTTACTTAACACCTACACTCTCTACAGTATAACCACAGGCACGTCTATTTGAAGGGATTGGTAAAAAAAAAAAGAAATACAACAGACCTCATTAAGATGATCCCAACTATCATACCACTCTACCAAGGATCCTAATTACTGAATAGCTCAGCCATACAGTTATTAACTGATTGGAATATTTATGGTTTAAAATATTACTGCCAGAGCTTTACAATCAGTTAACAAACCTTGTTTAGCATCTCATTGAGTACAATCTTGTCAGACTTGAATGCGCACATACCTCTTACACTCATGTATGTGTGTCATTGCTTACACATATTCATGGCAAAAAGTTGATTCTACAGGGTGGCTATTCCATTGCTTGCATGTTACAGGCTCAGCTGGTCTGCGAGAAGGGGACCATCAACAGCAACAAAGCAGCAGTTAACAGTTAGTTATTACTTTATCAACAAAACAGGGAATAAAACGGAATGTTTTTCCAGTGCTTTCACTGTATGATGCATCACATTCACAACTAACCATTAAAGGCTTCTCTGTCAATTCTGGCACTCTGAAGTCTGCTTCTGGAACTGAATGTCCCTTTCGGTGCTGAGGAATCAATCAATCTATATCTTTATTTTATATAGTGCCTTTCATAGTGGACCACCATCACAATGTGCTTTATAAGATGTAGTAACAAGAAAATTCCTAATACTTTAAATGCAGAGAAATGCATAATAAATGCTATATATTTTAAAAAAAAACATAATACATTAAATACAGTGGAAAGTGCATAGTACATTGGAAAGTGTGTAGTGAAAAAGATTAAGCTCACAAATGGTTTTTGATTCAAAAACACTTTATATACAAGAAAGATATACCTCCAATACAATCATATAAGCACAAGATTTAAACTGACTTCGGTCAAGGGCTCAGTGCAGCTCAGTGCATATGTTTGTATCAGAAAGCATGGATATCCATGGAGTCAATTCGAAAGAGATGAAAAGACTGACAAAACTTTACAATTTTGAGTATTTATACTTTTGTAAACAACTGTTGACTCCACTCCCATTTGTCTTACTTGTGTCCAATGATAGGGGTTTCCACTCTATCATTGCACATTCCCTCTGCGGGGGGAAAAGGGGGGGCTGCATACCACGTTGTACCTAGCAGGACCATGCATCTTGTCTTTCAGTTCCCTTCCCCCATCTCACACTATCTCTGCTAATCTCCTGCCTTTTGGCATTTAGCTCAGACATCCATCTGTGACTGAGTCGTGTTAGGCTATGCAAAACTGCACATAGCTGGTTTTGCCGATGGGAAATGAAAGAACTCAAAACTTACACAATACTGTATAGAACCTTAATATAAAAACATATTAAAACAACTGAATTAGAAAGCGCATTAAAATTATTATAAAAACACATTCACACACAATTTAAACATAATGATTAAAAACAACTTAACTATAAAAGACACGCATGCACATTATGTAAAACTTACAATTAGTAACATAATTAATACCTCATCCAGAAAGCCATCACTACAAGTGCATAATTCGTGCCATTTTGTTTTTACTTTTAATTGATGGAAATAGTTATTTATTTATTTATTTATTTATTTTCAGATTCACAGGGCACTTTTTGACTAGATTGTGGTTCTTTCTTACCGAACCAGGTCATGGTTTGAGATTACAACCATGCTTATTGAAGTGCTGCATTTAGAAATACTGTAAGAAACGTAATACATTAAATGATATACATTTTGACTAGAAGTCTTTTTCAAATGAAAATAAACTTTGAGTATTCTGATTGAAGTTCTGTGTTATATTAACTTTTGCAGCCTTGATAAACTGCAGTGAGTAAAATAGCTCTGAACACAGAAACACAACACTGAGAACATAAAATCATTCAGCAAGTTCAGAAAACACTGTCACACAAGAACAGCACAGCATTAATTCAATTACTACTTAATTAAAAGTAAATAGCAAAAAGGTCTCATCTGCAGCATACATATATACAGTACAGACATACATATAAACATACATATATGCCTAGTGATTGCAAAGTCACCTGGTGCTGTGAAAACAACAAAAACAGAACATTTGTATTCCTTCTGTGCTATGGTACACATGGCACTTTTATTCAATCGGTTAATATCTCTCAAGCACAGAACATCAATCAATCATATATTTTTTCTATAGCGCCCCATAAACACATAAAATGTCTTAAGGGGTTTGACAAAATCTACTTAAAAACAAAAAATATCTATTTATAAGCCTGGTCTAAGAAAAAAGTCTTCAGTATAATTGTGGGAACACTCCTGGTGTCTCTGGGAAGACAGTTCCAATGTTAAGGAGCGAGACATCTAAAGGAGCCTGCACTAAAAGCAACTGTCCAAAAAGAAGGTACACAAAGTAGGTAGGCATCAGCAGAGCGCAATGCTCGATTTGGGACATAATGCTGTGTAAATTCAGACAAATAGAAAGGTGCCAGGCCATGCAGAGCCTTATAAGTAAGCAGCATTACCTTGTATTCTGTTATTTGAGTTACAGGGAACCAATGGAAGCCTAAAAGAACAGGGGTTATGTGATGTTGCATCCTAGCACGTGTCAAGATTCTAGCCACAGAGTTCTGAATCAGAAGCTTGGCTATAGTAGTTTTTTTGAAGCCTGGCAAAAAGAGCATTTGCAGTAATCCAACCTTGATGTAAGAAAAGCATTGATTAAGGATTCTGCTGCAGCTGTATCCAAGTATGAACAAACCTAAGAGACAAAATAAGGAAATAAGAAATATGTAGCAACTGGAGAATTTATGAAACTGTAAATTAAAAAAACAGTGCTATCAAATCCTGATGCCTCACACATTCTCATGAATTACACTGCAAGAAAGATAACTTTTAATGTGTGTGTTTTATATATTTATCAAGTTATACTTACTGTTTTAGGTATCGCTGGAACTAAATCCTTAGTTGAGCCATTGCAGTTACCCTGTGCATCAGTATGAGATTTCAACATTCTTAACAAGACAGATGTTGCAATGTAAAGGCAATGTGTTTTTCATGGCTGAAAACTGGCTGAAAAGATGTTATATTATATATATATATATTATATATATATAGAATATATATATATATATAGATATATATATATATATATATATATATGTCCCTGTGGAAGGGGTGTGGGTAATTCACTGACTAGGAGTTTGTCACAGACAGGTGTACTTGAAAACACCACACAGATGCCCAGTTTTATTTACAAACAGTTCTTGCTTTTTCCAGCAGAGGGCACTGTTGACCGTGGGCTGCCTATCAACGATGATAGACAGCACCACGGAAATACCACAGCTGGTACGTGAACAGCAAGTGCACTCGCAGGTGCTCAAAGAAATAATAATGAAAACAGAAGGCGAAAAGAACAATGGAAAATATAACAGTAATAAAACTACAAATAAAAGGTGCTGCACTCGGCAGCGTTATCCCGGTCGTCGCTACCCGCACAACCCGGATCACCGTCCTACTCTGTAGGCTAACTAGCCTGTTCTGTCACAATACGCCGGGGTCTGCCCAAGGGTTCCCCGCTCTCTCTGTCTCGCTATGAAACTTTTTGTTTCGCCTGATTCCCGGTCCTGGATCAGAGCTTCTGCACTCTCGTTGCGTCTAAGTGGGCAGACCTGAGGAAACAGCAGAGCATTTTTTTATAGGGCTAGCAATCTGCCAAGACTCGCCTCTCAGCCATTCAGAGAGGGGGAAAGTCCACACACCCACTTTCCCACCTCCCCGTGTCACTGCCATGACTCACAGGCGGTTGTTGGATGACTGTCGCCCTCTTCCTGCAGCCCGTGAACACGCCAGCAGAGTCAGCACAGATCTCTCCCTGTTACAGTCCCTTTCATTCAGACAATACAGCATATAGGGTTTCAGGTGATGCAACGTATAGCACCCTGGCTTAGAAACCCTACCCATCTGGATGACTGACAGCTGCTGAGTAAGCATTCAAACCACACTTAGGTAAATACAGATATTGGACACTTGAAAGGGAGGTGGCGGATACTGATGAAATGGACTGAAGTGCAGCATTGGTTTGTTCCCAAAATTGCCACTGCATGCTGGGTCCTGCACAAACTCTTGTCAACAACAAAATGAGGTGTTCAGGAATCAGTGGCTGCCTGTGAGACAGATGGGGAAGGTTACCAGTGTTGCCAAGTCTCACAAAAAAAAAAGCTGCACTGCCTTTCAAAACAAGCCTAAAACAAGCGCACCCATGTTAGAGTATGGGTGTCTATGCAAATTCCAACCCGCGGCTCTCAAAAATCAAGCCAAATACTGCTTATTATAAGTGGAATTGGCCATTGTGAAGGTTACCTCAGCTGTCAGTTTCAATTGAACGGCAACGACCTGAGGCCCGTGCTGTCAGAGATTCTCTCTTTTCTTTTAAGTTGTGTTGGATTTACTGTTGTGTTAAATATTAACGATGGAAACAAATAAAACACAGTCAACATGTTAATTTGCAATTTTCTTTGGTCAGTTCTGAGAGAGCATCAAAAACTTGTTAATATGTGTTTCGGGACTGGTTGTGGATTCACTGGAGAGTTGCCAAGGGCCCGCACACACAATTGGCTTTGTGTACTTGATGAATCGATCTGATTGCTTACTGTAGCTGTAGCACTCAAGGATTTCAAACAAGGTCACTGAGGGTATTTCCTTCCCTAATGGTCTTGAAACTGATGAGAAAAGGACTTGGCTTTCGTCCCTCTTCAGGTCTGGCAGCAGCTAGCTTTGAGGGGTTTTCTCCTACATTTTCCAACCGTGTTTTTGATCGTTGTCTGATCAGGCAGAGGCAGCTGGCTTAAAGAGTAGAGACAATATGCAAGCTGTACAACATTGCTGGCAACTGTACAGAAAGTACCCATTGCAGAATTCCATGTTTTTTTTTTTTTTTTTTTTGTGAAGATATAGTAGGAAAGTCTGTTTGATTTGAATTTTGAGACAACTGACCTACTTTACTGCTGTTATATATTCAGGACTGCCACTTAAAGGTTTTTTTTTGTTTGTTTCTCATGTTTTGTAATGTTCAATGTTTGTTTCATTATTTTCATGAAATTATAAAAGTTAAACGCCATGGGTCAAAAAGACTTTGTTCTAGTCTAATCAGTGCATAGTTTGCATTTTTTAAATACATAAAGCCATGTCTCAAATAGACAACTAGGAGAAAAGCATTTTATTTAAATCTGCTCCACTTTTGTTATTGTAAAGAGCATGCAAAACAAGACATTTATAGTTTAAAATAATCTGCGATACTATAGGCATACAAGCTGTTTCCAACTCATTTTAATATTAACAGGTATGCCCACGAAGGGACAAATTATGCGTGCATGAAACATAAATGATAAAATAACAAAATAAATATTGGCAGACTAGAATAATCACATTGGGAGATCATAATCCATGTTCCGATTATTATCTTAACACTTACAAACAACTGCATCCTAATTCATTGAATACTTGGCGTTGTCATTTCCAAATCCGCATGTATCTTTTGATTTCCGTCCTTGGAGGCATCAGCACTTACACCCTTGGTAACATTACCAATGTCCTAAACATTCAGAGACAATGTCCGATTGTCTAATTTAATATTTTTGTAATTATTTTATCTTCCCCAAATTTAAGCCTTTGACCGCCTGTAACAAAGTGCCCGCCCCTGTGTATATTATCTGTTATGTGTTGCGTGTAGTGTGTTTAAATGTTGGTGTATAGACATTGGTACACGGGATATAAACGGGTCTGTGTAACACGAGTGTTTAAAAAATGTATATGTGTATTTAGGCACGAGGATTGCACAGCACTTCACGTGCAAGTAAAATATAGTAATATGTGAGCACGGGGAATTGCACTTTATTAATTCACGTGCTGGGATTCAAGTGAATAATTAATTGGTAATTGAATCCCAGCACAATAGTATATATAGATGCACGTTGTCACATACTGGGGTTGGGTGTTCGGTGAGCGGAGAACGGGATTGGAGACGGAGGAAATAAGTAGTAGTAGTAGTAGTAGTAGTAGTAGTAGTAGTAGTAGTAGCAGTAGCAGCAGTAGTAGTAGTAGTAGTAGTAATGATAAGAGGAGAAAGTATCCGCTCACCGTGTTTGTCAGTGTCTGTCCGTGCACCGTTTTGTTAAGTTTAGTCTGTTTTCGTTTGTCTATTTATTTTGGCGTAGAGTGCCGTGTCCTGTGTTTTTCGTGTGTGTTAAACCTTTTATTTTGTATTAAACCGGCGCCAACAGGCGTTTTCATCACTTCATTTCATCCGTCCTGTGTTTTGTGTATTGCATTACTTTTCCTGGTTCTGACGCCGCCCACTTCGGCCGTCTCTGTGACACGTGGTGTCCTGCGTGGGATAACAGCGCCTCCAAGCGTCAGACCAGGACAGGTGTTTTGTCAAAAAAAAAAAAATTAACAAAAAAACAAAAAAAAACAGCAACAACAAAAAAAATAAAACATGGAAGGCTGGGACTGGAGAGATGGCTGCCAGGACCTGGAGGAGTTCCTCGGTGGTCTGGAGGACCAGGGCTGGTGCCTTGCCTGTGGGGAGTTTGGGCACCCGGTGGTGCGCTGCCCCTACCAGGAAGGAGAGGAGGAACTGCCGCAGGAGAGGAAGGTGAGGAGGTGGCAGAGAAGGGGAAAGGGGAAGAGGAAGGCAGAGGTCCCACCGCTGTCTCCACAGCCGCACCAGTCTCCTGCAAGGGAGGAAGAGCCGCACCAGTCCCCTGCAAGTGAGGGAGAGCCCACCAGTATCAAGGGGGGAGACTACACACCGCTCCCACCTCCACCACCAGGAGACTACACGCCGCTCCTACCTCCACCGGCAGGAGCAGAGCAGCAGGAGCTGCCTCTGCCTCCGCCACCTCCACCGGCAGGGGGAGAGCAGCAGGAGCTGCCTCTGCCTCCGCCACCTCCACCGGCAGGGGGAGAGCAGCAGGAGCTGCCTCTGCCTCCGCCACCTCCACCGGCAGGAGCAGAGCAGCAGGAGCTGCCTCTGCCTCCGCCACCTCCACCGGCAGGGGGAGAGCAGCAGGAGCTGCCTCTGCCTCCGCCACCTCCACCAGCAGAGGGTGAATGCCTGCTGGGTCCCTGTCCACCAGCAGAGGGTGAATGCCTGCTGGGTCCCTGTCCACCAGCAGAGGGTGAATGCCTGCTGGTATCACTTCCCCCACCAGCAGAGGGTGAATGCCTGCTGGTATCACTTCCCCCACCAGCAGAGGAGAGGAGCTGCCTGCTGGTCTCACTCCACCACCATCAGGGGGAGAGGAGCAGGAGCTGCCTCTCCCTGCACCAGAAGGACCAGGACTAGATGCTGGCGGTCCTCAGCAGCCCTTGCATAGGCTGCTGAGGGAAGCACGGGGAAGAACCTCCCGGCTGCAGTGGCCGAGCTGAGGGCCAACTGCCTCACCCCAGCTTGTCCTGACTGCCAGGAGCTGCCTCTCCCTTTGCACCAGAAGGATGCCAGGACTAGATGCTGGATGTCCTCAGCAGCCCCAAGGATAGGCTGCTGAGGGAAGCACGGGGAAGAACCTCCCTTTGCCCAGTGATGCCAGCCTCGCTTTGCCCAAGGACCCCACCCCAGCTTGCCCAAGGATGCCAGCCTCGCTTTGCCCAAGGATGCCAGCCTCGCTTTGCCCAAGGATGCCAGCCTCGCTCTGCATCGCCCGGGGTTGCCCGCCGCTCTGCATCGCCCGGGGTTGCCCGCCGCTCTGCATCGCCCGGGGTTGCCCGCCGCTCTGCATCGCCCGGGGTTGCCCGCCGCTCTGCATCGCCCGGGGTTGCCCGCCGCTCTGCATCGCCCGGGGTTGCCCGCCGCTCTGCATCGCCCGGGGTTGCCCGCCGCTCTGCATCGCCCGGGGTTGCCCGCCGCTCTGCATCGCCCGGGGTTGCCCGCCGCTCTGCATCGCCCGGGGTTGCCCGCCGCTCTGCATCGCCCGGGGTTGCCCGCCGCTCCGCATCACAGCCGGAAGTACTGTGGCCGGAACCCCACGAAGGGGAGCTGCCGGCCACGAAGAAGGGGGAGGAGGTCTGGAGACCGCCAACCCCAGCAGCAGTTTCGCTGCCGGAGATCGTGGGGGAGGTCCGGAGACCTGCTCCCTCTGCAGTTTCTTCCCTGCAGGAAGAACGGTGGTTGAAGCCCCACCAAGGGGAGCTGCCGGCGCCGAAGAAGGGGGAAGGTCAGGAGACCACACCCCAAGCAGCCTTTCCGCTGCTAGGACTACCCTGGCAGGAGAATGCTACCCTGCTGACAGCATTACGACCTGTGGGCCCCTGGAAGCCTCTGGTCCTGGCCAAGGACTTTGGGCGGGACTTTTGGGCTTTTAAGGGGGGAGGTGGCCATTGAGGCCATGTGTGCTTTGCACAGGAGGGGGTATATGTAACAAAGTGCCCGCCCCTGTGTATATTATCTGTTATGTGTTGCGTGTGGTGTGTTTAAATGTTGGTGTATAGACATTGGTACATGGGATATAAACGGGTCTGTGTAACACGAGTGTTTAAAATGTATATTTGTATTTAGGCACGAGGATTGCACAGCACTTCACGTGCAAGTAAAATGTAGTAATATGTGAGCACGGGGAATTGCACTTTATTAATTCACGTGCTGGGATTCAAGTGAATAATTAATTGGTAATTGAATCCCAGCACAATAGTATATATAGATGAATGTTGTCACATACTGGGGTTGGGTGTTCGGTGAGCGGAGAACGGGATTGGAGACAGAGGAAATAAGTAGTAAATAATAATAATAATAATAATAATAATAATAATAATATTATATTATTATTATCCGCTCACCGTGTTTGTCAGTGTCTGTCCGTGCACCGTTTTGTTAAGTTTAGTCTGTTTTCGTTTGTCTATTTATTTTGGCGTAGAGTGCCGTGTCCTGTGTTTTTCGTGTTTGTGTAAACCTTTTATTTTGTATTAAACCGGCGCCAACAGGCGTCTTCATCACTTCATTTCATCCGTCCTGTGTTTTGTGTATTGCATTACTTTTCCTGGTTCTGACGCCGCCCACTTCGGCCGTCTCTGTGACACCGCCGCACATATTGTATGTACAAGTGATTGCCGCCATTTTAGAACGTTTGGTGGAAATTGCGTCAAACATTGTGGGTAGTGAGATCTACTTTGTGATTGGTGTAATCTTTCTGAAGATTTATTTCAAGCGTTTAATATTGTGTTATTAAACGCTTGTTCCCTCAGTTTGTGCAACAACCGGTGTCTAAAACAATATGATGCATTTGGTATCAGAAAAAAACCCAACAACCTCTGGGACATGTGGCGGGGAAAAAAAGAAATGTCAAAGGGATTTTTATTTATTTATTTATTTTATTTCCTGTGTATTTATCGGTGGATCCATAAAATAACTAATAATAAAAAATGCTTGGTGCATCATTTTGAGTTTATGTGGTATAAATTGAGTAATTTCTGATTTCTGATTACATGCATCTTGAAATAAAAGATCTCCTTTCAATGTTTAACTTTAGAAAATTGAAGTGTATTTTATAAAAATAAATAAATAAATAAATAGATAAATACAATTTCCTAACCAGCCATGCAATCCCGACTTTAGACACTCAAGCTCCTAAGATTTAAATAGAGGATTGCCAATGTCTGGTCATAGATGAATCGTTTTACTACATGGTGCAAGGTTACTAACTGGGGGATGGCTCACTTTTGCGGTCTTAATATAACAGACTTGACTTGAGGAGTGTGACAAGTGGTGAGTATGTGCAGGTGAGTGCAATGCAGAGTGGATTAATCACACAGACAATGATTCACAGGTGCAAGGGTGGTTATTAATGATTATAATGTCCAGAGCCTTATGGCAAAACCTGTAAATAATAATAATGATGGAAGTGGTACAGAAGCATGTATCACTTTTGTTTTGTAAATCCCACGGGTTTGACCTGCAACCAAAAGTCCTTTCTTTTCTTACAGATAGAAAACACAAAAACACAGACACAGTTCCTCAGTGAAAAGTGAGTGGTAAGATTCGGGTTTGATGCTGGCCTGCAGCTGCAGCTCCAGATCTTGTTAGTAATCTTGAAACAGACAATACAAAACAAACCACATTACAAGACAAACTAACAAACACCCTTCCTCTGCCCCCTTCCTAAATGACCTACTTCCACTTCCTAAGGAATAAATTGTCATGCCATTTGATTAAGGGTACTCTGTTCCTTTTTTCTAGTGCCCTCACAGGTCGGGAAGGAGATCTAACACCAAGAATAATTCGATCTCTGTCATAAGGAGGAACAGACATTTTTTCAGCAAATTAGTGTAAAATATGTTTCCATATTTCTCAAAATAACATTTACACAAGTCAATTACTGGTTGTGTTTATTCAGACTCTTTCACTGGACCTTGGATAAGGCTGAGACAGAGTTTAATAACAGTTTTTCTTACATTGGCCGAGGTGCGCCCCTTGCTAGTCTCTGGTAGCCTTGCTGTTTATTAATGTGGGCATTCATTTTCTTGCCTGTTTGTGTGTGTTCTCTGTAATTCTCTGTTGAAATTATGATTGCACACCCCTAGTGGTAATTTCATATCTGGTAAGTAATGATCATTGATATTACTATCATCAATAGATATTAATCAAATTTTAAACAACTAATAAATCAAATATTAAGTGAGAGTAGACAGTACAAAGTATTCCTATAAGGACCAGGTTCTGATGGAATTACTGCTCTGCTCCAATTGCTCTGACAGTAGTATTTCCCTGACTTCCCATTCCTATTGATCATGCTGTTTAGACTCTTCCCAGTTGTCTTGATTTGTCCATATTGCTTTATTTTGTCCCTGCTGTATTTTTCTGGCTTGTTCCGATTGCGTACACCATCTCTGTAGTTTTTTTTTTATTCCCTTTTTTTGTGGCCAAATTAGGCAGACAGGCAAACTGCACTTGTGGTTGTTCAACACGATGTGAAATCTTCTTGTAAACCCAATTTAAGGAAGGTGAACGTCGATAATATCATCTGTCGCACAAGAACAAATTGGATCAGTGACAAAAACATTCCTCCATTCCATGTTCAGCAGACATTTTGCCCAAAGTGACTTGGGAGTGAACTATGCCTCACAATCTGCTGCAGCACCACTTACAATAGGACCATGGTTTTAGTCTAATCTAAAGGATAGAGCACAAAGAAGTTAAGTGACTTGTTCAGGGTCACACACAGGGAGTCAGTGGCTGAGCTGGGATTGAACCTGGAACCTTCGGGTATACAAGCCCCTTTCTTTAACCACTGTACCACCAAGCCTTATGTTAATCATACACCTTATCATAAAGGGCACAAACCTCCTGTGAGCATGCAGTTTTTATGTTTAGTGGACAGAAAGGAAGTGAGGTGAGTTACCCAAGCTGAGGTCACACAGGCAAGGTGGAACTGAAAACTTACAGAAAAATAAATACAGACCCTAAAAGTGACAACCAAAAATGAAATATTTACTAAGAAAGTTGTTATCCTCAATGGAGGCTATATTTACAGAAATTAACTTTGCCACATTCTTAGTTTTTCCATCTTGGTAACTTGAACCGGAATATATATTTTTTGGACGTTATTTGTAGGCAAAATGACGATCTTATCAAACTTTCCAAACAAGAGATGGCCATTTGACACATCACTGTGTGTCAGATTCCTAGTAGCTGATTGATCCCATATCAACTACACTATGAAACACTAGGATATATGTTAATGAGCAAAACAGAATCAGATCTAAACAGTGCCTCCCTTTAAATGTGTAATAATGTACTCCCAGTAGGGTAATCCCATTGATCTTCTATGTTCACTGCATAAAACACTTGCAAGATGATCTGTACTTGCACTGATGGGTTTTTGTATTACTATTTTTGGTAAACCAGGTCCCCATGGTAAAATGTGCCTTTTTTAAATGTAATGACTGTGCAAAACAAAAAAATGCACTATAGAAAGTGTAATACATAATGAAGTGCTTTAGTATGGTAGTGTTGTATCAAATAGCTTTCCGTGGAGTATTGCAAACCTAGAACCGCTGTAGATGCATACTTGATTGTGTTCAATAATGTGCTGGGATACCAAGAGGAAGCAAATTTCAACTGTGATAAACAATCAGCATGCTTCTGCGAGTTGGAAAATGACATATGACACGTTCAGTTTGGGCTGTTAAAACAACGGGAATAAGCTAAATGATCCCTTTACTTTACTGAAGATGACTATTAAATGTGACTATTAAATGAAGAATAAAAAAGACTAATATGTCGAAGTATTGTGTTCTACAGTGTTATCCAGTTGTGTACACTGAGTAAGTCATTTTAATCATGATTTACATTCTGTAAGTGGGACGAGTTTCAAATACCTATAACTGCTTGTTAAAAAGAACCTGGCTGTTTTGTATAAAGATTAAGATGCTCTCTTGCTGTAAGCTCACTGTATTTGCAAGATAAATTATTTAAAAAATGTACAACAGTCATTAGTTTGGCCTTAATAATAATAATCCAATGTTTCTGTTGTTGAAACCTGAAAACTTTAATAATGCAAATGTATTTCACAGCATATGACAGATTATAACATTTTTAATTGGATAGCTGGAAACTGAAGTTCCTGCATATTCAACACTAGCAGGAACAGAATACCTGTACGGTTTCTCAGCAACATGAATATATTTGTATATGTTGGAGGTTATCTGTAAAATCAGAAAAGCCCAGAAAATAACGACCCATTGTATTCCTTGTTGAAGAATGATGCATTTATATTGCTGTGTACTGTATATATTGATTGTTTTACAGATTGCCTCGCCAATGTATTCATGACTCATTGGTCATTTTTTATAACTTTGTGTCACAATATTCAACCATGTTTGACACACTGAAATGCACATTTGAACTCGCTGTGCTGATTTAGATTGCATAGAGGATCAGTGCTGGCTAAGGACTTAGTGCATGTAAATTCAATAATATCACTGGGTATGGATATTCCATGCAATATCTGGCATAATATTAAAAAATGCACCACTTTTGACTTACCCTCTTTGCACTACATTGAGGAACATTGGCTTGATTTGTATGTTAAATTAAAAATCTGTCTCGCCTTTTGGCAGCGATATTTTGTCAGTACCTTTTTTAGCATTTGGGTTTACTTGTAGTTTTCTTGTAGAGGGATACATCCTCCTTCAAAATTCAAATGACTCATTTAATATTAAAATACTGGCGAGTATACTTCAATGGTTTTGTCAGTAATCCAATTTGTTCTTGCGTGACGACTGATATCATCAACGTTCACCTTCCTTAAACTGGGTTTACAAGAAAATTTCACATTGTGTTGAACAACCACAAGTGCAGTCTGCCTGTGTGTCTAAATAACAACCCTCATGAGTGCTTTGCACTTATATGCACCTATATGCACAGTATTTATATACATATAATATATTAAAATGGTTCCTTAGAGGGGTAGCTCCATCCTTATGGGAGTCTACAAACGGAGCTAAAATCCACCACATACTGATATATATGTATATGATATGCAGTCAAAATGTTCAGTAGAGTACAATTTTGAAATAGTGATAGTAAATCTACACTAGACTACTCACCCACACTTCCCACTACACACTGTTACAATGAATCTCTATTCTGCAGGGCCAGTGCAACTGCAGTGCAGTTGAATGTTATTACAGGGTATACTGGTAAACCAGTTCAGCGAATAGTATTATTATTGTATGTATTTGAATTAATTGTGTACATATTTGTATTAAAGGTGTTTTATACAACTGCTGGTAATTCACAGAGGGTCTGGATTTGTTTTCTATTAAGAGACATCATTGTGTTATGATTTAATGTTTAAATAAAAAAATAAAATAAAAAAAAACCATAAGTTTTGTACAGTATGCATTTGATTGATTTATTTTTAATGAATAGATAAAATGAGACAGAACTTATTTACTTATAATTTTTTACATGCATCTCTGTTTTGTAAAAAAAAAAAAAAAAAAGAGGACTTGATACACAACAATATTTTGATATTAGCACTGTTTCTCAGGCAGTGTCAACTGGTAGGTTTCTTTCTGTTTAAACTAAACAAGTTATTTACCAGACAACCACATTAAGTCAAGCAGCAGCCCTGCTTAATTGAGCTAGTCCTGGGCTGTCAAACATCTAGTTATTTCAAGCCCTGCGCTTTAGTACACTGGTATTAGGCTTGCTCAATGACGTGGTTAGTATGCTCGTTTCCAGGGCAACCAGAAAAACCACTGGATTTTTTTAAAATTATTTTCTTTGTTGATAACCCTCACTGTATAGAACATAATTGGTAAATTAATTAAATATTATAAAATGTTACTTGTGTAATTTCTCCTGAAATGTGAATGTGAAAACCATGTCTATTTTTTATCTCTGGGATCTGTGTTACAGTATTAACAATGGGTCATGCACTATATTTAACATTCCACTGACCCTTGGTTATCAAATATAACATTAATTTGGTTTTATTTTGGAATCATCCTGCTTGTTCCCAACCTCGAATAAGTTCATTACATTGTGTATCACTTTACACAGATTACAGCACCGTCACAACAAGACATAGCCACCGCAAGGTTCTACAAGGTTTCTGGAGAGGTATTAATCCATCCAGTCATTAATATTTCGCTCAATTGATTCAGAAGGATTGTTAGGTTGTTTAAGTTCATCCCAAATATACTTAAATGGACTATGATCCGTAGCCATGGAGATTGCCTAAAGTCTCTGTTCTTTGTACCATTTGCAATGTGGATGGATGCATTGTGGTCTGGAAAGTAATTAGTCTATGCAGTATTGAAAAGCCAAAAAGTAATTTTAAAGCAATAGATCATCCCTCATACTGTATGTCTTCTACATGTGACCACCTCATTGACATGGACCACTGTATGTCAGTGTTTATGTACACTCCCAGTAACTTCACATTTCTGAACATAAACCTTCATAATACTAGAAGAAATGTTTCTGTCAATATAGGTTAATATCAAAATGGTGTAAATGCATCTAATTTTTTAGGTTTCAGTTTAAATAAAAACTACTGTAATACATTTTGATACCAAATGAATGCAGTATGTGCAACTGAATCATTCAAATGTAATATTGACTTCTGTTTGTTTTGTTCATATTTAAATTATTATTTTTACTAAATGTTATCTCATGCCCAACAGCAGGGACTAACCTTAAAGTAGCACAAGGCATTGTATCAAACTAAATTGGATTATTAGAAATAATAATGGCATTCTCTAGAAAGAGAAGTGAAGCAGTGTTCTAGAGGACCAACTGCCTACTCTGTCTGTGTTGTTTGTCTTATTAAAATGAAATATAATGCAACAAAGTCATTGTGCTTCTGCTTTAATAGAATATATCTCCAGTTTTAATTTATGCATTTTGTTTTCTTTTGTGCTATTTTATTAAGCTTTTTACACACACACACACACGCACAAAATTAAAACTTTTGTACATTGACATCGTTATCTTGGTTGGCTACTATTCGGCTTTAAACTGGGATTTAAAATAATTGGTATAAATACATAAATAAATTACGAAGAGCCTTTGTCGGGCGGTTAAGTGTATGTGTCAGTTTTAATTTTGACACATTGAAAATCTTGGCACGTCCTCAGCTGACAATGCGCGTGCGCAGTGCAAACGAGCAAGGGCTGTCCAAGTGCTGAATTTAATCAGCAGAGCTGAGAGCACGTCCGTCATTCCAACAGTAGCTGTTAATCTTTCGAAACAAATACTCTATTGCTTTACACAGCGCATTTGTAAAGAACCTAACAACTAAAAATGTCACTTAAGTGGAAAAAAGCCGATGGCTAATCACTTATATGTGGAAACATTAGATACACCTTGTAATAGATTAAGCTTTTGGGGAAAACCACTCTATTTTGAAAATATATAAATACATATGTACGTTATACTGTAACTTGGGTATCAGTATTCCACTAAACTATGATCATGAGGAATGTTATTCTTTTCTGCTCCTTCTCCACTTCTCACAAAAATAACCTACAGTTTCTTGGTTGCAAGGAAAGCAATGTTGACTCGTGGATCTAACGATTGACCAACGTTCTCACATGGAATAATTCAAACAAGTGAGTTAATAACCACCGAAATCAAGAGGAATGCATCCACCGCTTGTTCAAATCCTGACAACCTTGTTTGCATGCTTCTTAGAGTCAAACAACTTCAGGTATGTTGATTTTAAACGTGTTTTGTTATAAAGTGAATGTTTTGTGTTTTGTCTAATGAACAGACTATTGCAAATGATGAAGGCTCATTTCCATTTGTTTGTTATCTTTTGCTTCATGATACTGGCTGTGCACACCTGGGGAGATTGCTTCAAATCAAAGAACCTCGTACTCACCCGCTATGATATTACACTTTTTTTTTCTATTTTAATTGAGTTATGGGTTTGGAGAAACTTACATTATCACAGGAACTATGTACCGAGTATATGTATTTTAAATATCAAGGTAAATGAGGCGTTAGGAAATAACATTTCTTGCTATTTAAACCCGTTTTTTTTTTTTTTTTTTTAAAGACAAAAGACCTTCTGTTTAATACCATGATGATACATTTTTTACTAAAACGTAAAAGTAAAAGAACAAACCATTATCTGATCACTGGTGAACTGTGAAGCTTTTTGCTGTTGACACAATGGTTTTCCTTTTGTGCTATGGTTCAGAAATGCTTTATTTAGGGTTGTCCAGCTTAAAATCCCTTCAATTACATGATATGGCGTTTGTAAAAATGCAGGATTCGTGTTAATAGTATCCGCGAGTGATGTGTGTTTATTGACCTAAAAATAACATCCCTACCACTAGTCTAGACGATCCCTGAAAAGCCGGGGCTGCTATTATGACTCCACACATTATTGTACCGTATGTTATTGCACTTGGGAGTTGGGAGTTGATGGATTTGTTTATAGAACAAAAAATAGACATTCGCAGGTGGAAATGTTAAATAGGCTTTTAGAAACTTGTATGTCTCCCCTTTATTAACACAGAAGACATTACGTCGACATTATTGAAATCTAAAAAGCATATGCTTTACAATGATGTTCAATGATGATTTTCTTTGCCAATCTACATAATTTTGACATTTTGCCAGGCAGTGCTTTATTGTTGCTGTTTATGCAACTCGTCACATGTGCAGTTAATGTTTTTTTTTTTTTTCTCTAGAATTTAGTTGTAAACATGTTATTCTTCTCAGTAATAATATTTTATATATTGTATTTATTTGACAAACCTGGCCTATATAGACTTGCATAGGTATGGGATAGAATACACATGCAATAAATGCAGTCGTACATGTTTATTAAATGCTGTAGGTAATGGTGTATAACATAATAAAAGTTATAAGTTAACTGTGCTAACTCTCCTCCAGTTGCCCCTCCTGCCCTCTCCTCCTTCTCTCCTCTCTCCATTGCTGATGTCCCCGGCTTACTGTTGAAATGAGATACTGTCACGTGCCCCCTGGACCCCTGGCCGACTAACCTTATCCCGTCTCTGTGCTTCTGATCTTGCACCTTACATTATGCACACTCTCAATCTGTCCCAGGATGCTGTCTGACAATTTTCTTCAGCAGATCACTAGCAAATCTGAACTACTTCTAGTAGGATCTAAAACTCAACTTAAGCATCTCAGTATAGCTGCCCCGAACCTCAGAAACAAACTTGTGGGTCTACTTTCATAAGTATCTAGAAAAAAAAAATTCCATACCAGTGCTTGTGCTTTTTAACAAATCACTCCTCTCACTAGAATAGAATAATTTTTTGAAATATAACTATGGCAGTCATCCAAACCATACACTGTAAATCATACAGGTAATTGCCAGCTTGCTTTCAGATTTCTCCATGAGTGTTCAAGAGTTAGTGACTACCTGTCATTAGAAAGGGCCAGGGCAATTTTTGCAACACACACAAAAAAGAAACCCAAAAAAACATTGAAATCTGTTGATTACAAGAAAAAATTACCAAACACAATATATAATTGATTGTTGTATTTATTTACTGTATGTTTTCTTGTTCCAGCAAACCATAAATATAAATCACTCTATGACCATTTTGGTCAAACTCACTCTTGAGGTGTATTAATCATATTTGAAAACTATAGGCTTTTTGGTTTCCAGAAGCGTGTCAAGGAAATACATATAAAGTAGCTGACTTGTCACGCAATTAGGTCCACTTGATGCTGTCATCTAGTGAGAGCCAAAGGAAGTACATTTAAACACCTTTGTACACAACTTGTTCATTACTTGAAACTTAGTTTTATGGCATTCATAGATTTATAAAAAAAAAGAACCACAGCAACGTATAGCTTGCACATTGGTGTTATTATATATATATATATATATATATATATATATATATATATATATATATATATATATATATATATATATATTATATTTTTATTTTTTTTTTTTTTTCAGGATGGCAGTTGCTAAGGAGCATGATTCGAGATCATCTGCCAAAAGCTTCTCATTGACTATGTCTCCCTCAGATTTTCTGGACAAATTAATGGGCAGAACATCTGGGTATGATGCAAGAATACGTCCTAATTTTAAAGGTATGCACAGTATGTTTCTTTATTTATTATGTACTTATCAGTACAAGACAGCGTATGATTTACATTTCTGAATACTTATCATACTAAAGAAGCTTCCCAGGAGTTTTATATACAGTAGGACCACGGAGGTATGTTAGGATTTCCTCTGACTTTGTATAATATTTAAATCATTTTTAGGTATCTAAGAAGATAAAAAGTCTCACTCTTGCCGTCTCCTCCTGTGTATGTTGTTTAGATTGGTGCTTCTGTAGTAAGCAAAGTGGCATTGAATACAAAGCAGTTAACCATTCCCAAACAGCTAATGCAATCAGACAGCAGGCCTGATGAGTTAAAGATACAGCGAGGGCTGTGTTCCACCTTGATGACCTTTGTGACGTTAATAAGACAGCCTCCTGATCAACACAGCCCTCAATCATTTGTATATGGAGGACAAACAATACTAAAGTGGGGATGGATGGCTACTTGGGTTTAATTTTCCCCCTGATGCCTCTTTTCCATTGTACAACCGAGCTGTGCCAGGGCTGTACTGAGCCCTTACGGTGTGGTTAAGGGGAGTCTGGTTTGTTTTTACACTGCAGAGCCGAGCCGTGCTACTGACATCACATGCAATGAAAGACACTTGTTATTAATTATTGTTATTAACTCAGTTTGCCACAAGATGTACGAACAAATTGTGTTCAATAAATTAATAGACCAGCGATACAGTTGTATCTTGTATCACTATAATTTGTAAATATATTTACGAATGTCTTTATAATCCACACATTTTACTGATTATATCAAATTACTAAAGTTCAGTTAGTTCTGTTGAAGGGGAAAAAAGAAGGTTTTAAAAATAGGATTTGCCAAAGATATTCCATTTAGGGATAATTGTTTTTATTCTAGTTGGTTTTTGTTTGGATGCTTAGAAAACAGAAGCTGCGCGGGCACAAACGAGAGGCGTAGTTGTATGTATGGTACAGCTGTACAGTATTTTGTTTGACTATATTTGTGTAAATAAGTTTAGAATTGTTTTATTTTCATTTTTTCCCTTTATATTTATATAATAAAGGTCAAGGATGAGAAATTTGGTAGAATTTAATGTTTTTGAGTGTGTGTTAAGTGTACCATACCCGCGGTTTATGTCCGTTTGCTTCAAATTGAAATTTGGGCATAAACTTTTTCATTTCTGATGCACGACTACAGATTTTCCTGAACACTTCTATTTGCCCACAGAGAAACAAGAGCCTGCACTTCCTCATCACACTTGCTGCCTATCATGTTTGTTGTTTGTCTTTTTGGAGTGTACTGACTGATGCATCGTTATGACGATAATCCTTAACTCCGCCCCTGGCTTGGCTCGCAGCCGGATTCAGATGTCTTGTGAGGCTGGAGTTTCACGGTTAGGTTCTACCTCTGCTCGACAAATAGCCAGTGGAGAACCACCCGTACCCGTAAACCCTCACGGGTCGGATGTGCCAGTGGGGAAAAGAATATAAATCAATATGGGGTTTTAACAGATTGATCACATAAATTAACTTGTAATAATTTTTTTTTCATTGATTAGGTCACATTTCCTTTAAATTAAATGTAATAATGTAAAGGTAAATATATGTATATTTTTTCAAATGATGAATACTTTTATTGAAACTGATGTTGTCCTGACCCCACTCACAAAACATACTGTATACAGAGAATGTTTAATCAGTTTGTTTTAATACATATTATAATTGATGCCCCATTGGTTCCAATCAGTAGCAACTAAACTGATAAATCTCTAGACCATTGTCTCTTGCACAAATACCTTATTAAAATTTGCCAATGGCGACATGTAAACGGGTAACCTCGAGTTGGTTTACCTTATTTCTTCTTCTAACCACTTCAGTCAAGAACAGTGACAGCACCTGTATTGCTTTATTTAACCACTTTATCTCACTTCAAAAGGTCTGTGTCACATGCTAATTTTTTGCATTTAAAAAGCACAGGAAACGAATATATAACACTATATTTAGTGACAGCTCTCTTAAGCTCTCAGCGTGACTGAAAACGTCATAAAAATGTAGTATAGCTAACCAAAAATCCCTTTAGGAGTTTGAGTCATGTACTTGTTATAATAGAAAGATTTGTGTTTGCATCACCCCCATTCATCAAACGTTAATTTCCTTGTGCTTATTATAGCTATTATTTCCTCCCCTCATGCCTCCCACTACCTATGCTTCACCTCACACCACCTCTCAAGTCCACAGAAACACCTTGCTGTGTGTGCAATCATGGAAAGTCAGCACAGTGCTTCGGGCTAGGTTATGTTCAAGAGCTGCAGCACCATTTACATAAACAGTAATGGAAAGGCATAATGTTTACAGTTAAGCAATGTATAGCATTGTGGCAGGCTGGTGAGTGGATAGAGGCCCAGAGCCAGACTTCAGTTCAAACAAATATACTTTTATTATAAATAAACACAAAAATGAAAGGGCACAAGGGCCAAAACAAAGCAATTTAAACACAAAGAAAGACAAAAAGCAAAACTTACAAAAATAACAATTTCCAGGATGGGCAATGCCTTCACTGGATTCAAACTTTCCAAACAACCAAAAAAAACCCAACCTGCTACCTCAGCTCCCTCTCTCCAAATGAGAAGCAGAGGCCTCCTTTTATATCAGGTGGCTGGGCGCTGATTGATCGTTAATCAGCCTAATCAACTAATCAACCCCAGCCACCTGAACATAATAAACCCAGGCAGGTAGGGGAAGTTAACCCCATCCCTGCCAATTTAAAGGGCAGAGCTTTGCTCTGCCACAAGCATACTATAAAGAAGACTCAAAAAGTACAATAACATGGATTACTGTGGTTTTACTGGCATTTTAGATAAACAAACACTTAATAGTTCCATGGCTTTATAGAGAAATAACTATAGATGAGATTTATTTGGATGCTAGCTATTTTATTATGTAGGTTTGGAAATTTTGAACTGACACTGTACTTTAGAGCTGCTTATTTTAAAATAAAGCAAGCGACTTTTAATAAAAGTTAATTGCTGTCACTAAAATGATTAGATGATTTCACAAAATAATTATCAATTAGATATTATAAAAGTAAAATATAATGTTGAAAAAATAGCTAAAATAGTATATAATACTGACTTAATTGAAAATACCCTCTATAACTTTAGAATGAAAAGGTGGAAACCTGGAGGAAACATGAAGGCATACTATCCACTACTGTATGTCTGTATTATTATTATTATTATTATTATTATTATTATTATTATTATTATTATTATTATTATTATTATTATTTTAACTGAGTCACAATAAAATGTTGAACCATTTACTAGGTATATATTTAAAAGTAATTGATCAATTAATCTTGTCTACCAGAGTGCAGAATCAAAAAACCAAAAACCAAAAACTCTTGAAAAATGGCAGAGGTTAATTCTAAAGAACTTGAAAAAGGGGCAACTAAATGGTATATCCAATTGTGGCACACTGTCAAAACGAAAACATTACAAAGTTAGCATCAGGTATGACTTCCCTGAGCATTAACACAATCTTGGCAGTGTTGACGCATAGCCTCCAGATAGACTGGTGTGGGATGTTTCGCCACTCTTCCTGTGCAGCTGGAGCCAAGGTTGGCGAAGGTTGGCTGGTCACGGTTGTCTCCTGTGGATGGCACTGGCAATTTGGTCCCATAGCCTTATGTTCTATTGGACTCAGGTCAGGAGAAAAAACTGGCAATGGCAAGACCTCGTGCAATTGTAGTCCTAGCAATGTGCATTGCCCTGCTGGAAAATTGACACTTCCGGATTGGCCTGCAGGAACGGAAAAACTGTTGCCTCAAGGACCTTGTGAATGTATCACTGAGCAATGAAGTTGCCCTCAATCTGCACCAATGGCGTTCTTGTGTTAAAGGAGATTCGGATTTCATCGGTGAATAAAACACTCCACCACTCTCTCTGCTGCCAACTAAGATGTTCTCTGGCCCACAGTAGACAGCAATTTTGTCTCTAAGCTGTCAACATGTTACCCCTGAATGGTCTTCGAGCATGCAAATCTTTTCATGCAGACGGCAAGCTACAGTCATTCTGCTGATGCGCAGGTTATTTCTTCCTGGAATTTCTCATGCTGTAGCCACTGCAGTGTGAAAATGATTACACCGATGGATCAGTCGGATGACCGGTGTGGTGACCCTCTGCCTTCAAGGACGTGGCTTGACCCTCACACAGTCAGTTTCCTGGTTTCTCTGGACTAGTCTGCTGATTGTTGAAGAAGAACATTTCATTCTCTGGGCAACTCCTCTCACAGACAGGCCGCCTTCAATCATGCCGATAGCAACCAGGCAATCATCATGATCGAATCTTTTGCTGTTGTTGCATTAATTTAAATCATACCAAAATACCAAGCATTGAGCACCTGTTGTTATTATGGAATGACTACTACATAAATAACATTATGTATGTGCCCAATGAGCTATTGATATAAAACTTTCTGATGTGTTTTCATTGTATATATATATATATATATATATATATATATATATGTATATATATATATATATATATATATATATATATATATATATATATATATATATATAGAGAGAGAGAGAGAGAGAGAGAGAGAGAGAGAGAGAGAGAGAGAGAGAGAGAGAGAGAGAGTAATGCATTCTGACATCCCCATCTTTTGGATGAGAAATAAACCAGGCTTGTATAGCTATATGGACCTGTTGTCATCTCCTTTCAGTGGATAATGGATCCACTATAATGAATATGGAGAAAAATGACCTTCTTCTTTGGCAGAATTTAGGCAATCTGTGCTGAGAATAAAATTAAGCAGCAGAACCATAATATTCTATTGTTTTTCATCCCTTCTTTCACTGACATTCAAATCATTATTACTATTACTATTATGATTGTATAAATGTATTCAAATATTTATAGATAATAACTTTAATAATTGGTAGGAACAATGTTCTCCTTGTGCATTGTTCAAGTGGAAACAGTTCTCTTGTGCATTATCAAAGTTGTAGCTCATCTGTAACTTGTCATAATAGGTTGCACACTGCACAATGCTTTCCACTGGTGGTTTTCTGGACACGTTTGTATATGCATCCATTGTGTTGAGGAAAGTCACTGAGACGCTTCTGCTTTTCCATGATCATTGCAGAATAGTTGCACACAAACTTATACAGGTCTAGTGGATCCAATGATTTATGTTTCAACCCATCAGGGTTGATATTACATTAACCTGTTGTGTAATGGTATTTTTCCTCACTCATTGCATGCTGCTGGTCAACCTCTTTGAGTCTTTCCAGCTTTCACACTAGCACAGAACACACAAAGAGGTGTTTATACTTGCTGTGTTCAAAACACACAATGAGACTAGAGACTTCCTTGTGAGGGACTGTATTATATCAGGATGCAGCTCCTATAGAATATCTCCTTATTGAAGCAAAGGTGGCAAGCTATAAAGAAACTACTGAAAAAAAAAAAAAAACAATCAGCTCAGATAAAGGCAACTTATTTGTACTCTCTTAAGTCACAAGAAATGCCCCTTTTACATGTACCACACATCTACTGTATCTATTGTTTCCATCTCTGGTCTCTTTTTAAAAAAGGTTTGTTGAAAACTTATTGCATTATTCTTATAACTTTAAGGCTGGTTGTGCAATCTGGTAAATAGCCTTATATTCTAATTGTGTTGTTGGCTATGAAATTACTGCCTTTGATTCTCTTGAGACGAAACATGTTCACTTTAGTGAAACAGTTTAAGCTGATTGAACATAAGTAGATGGATGTTTTCCTGAAAGCCAAACACAGCTATCCATTCTGAAAGATGTTATGAGAGAATAGATTGGTTTGACCAGACAGAGTACTTTGAAATAAAACTTGTCATGAAAGACATTTCATATTTGTCAGTATAAAATAAGGCTAATACGAGAAATCAGGCCATATCCGTACAGTATAATATTAATGTTGTTTTATTCTTTAAAATCAAAGAGAACTAAGAACTATTGTAGAGTACTCATGGATTGACTTTAAACAATGACAAAGCTAATACTGCATGCAGTCAAATCATGGTATGTCTATTGGCTGTAGTTTTTCTAGAGCTAATATGATATTGAACTGGTAATGCGTGTATTTAATCAAACCAGGGCACTAGTTAATAAAGAGCTAGTTTAGTATTAACCCTTAGAAATACACAAGTATATTGCACACTATAGAGATGTGGAGAGGTAGTACTGATCATACACAAAAAAAATTGTTCAAGATGTCTCAGCAGCCTTTGTTGCATATCTATTTTTATACACATAGCATATTTAAATCCAGTGCCATACAAATTTGTTTTGTTGGCTATAATAAAATGTACACCCCATTTATAGCTTATTGGTTGAACATTGTTTGTTCTGCCATTTCATCCAATGAGTTAAATTGTGTTTTCTCTCCCCCTTAAATATCATGTTTTTCCTCTCTTTATATGATCCAAGCAATCGTGCATATCAGTTGGTTCAGAAGAATTTCCTGGAGACCTTTGCTAGTAGAATCAGTTTTATGTCATGTCATTCTCAATGTTTTTTTTTGTTGTTTTTTTTTTTTCACATACCTACACTATCTAATATTTAAAAAATGTTCACCCATATTTGTTCAATCAATTGTATTCTATTTTCATTATTTCAATGTCTAGCTTATTGGGAGTTTTTTCTGGCTCTTGTAGTTGTGTAGCAAATCTCCTTTGAAGTAACATATTTATAATGACATTTTGAAAACATTTAAATAAAACACCCTGCTCAATCCAGGTAAGCTGGGCTTTTTTAGGTCTTTAAAATAGATCCCAGTGCTGTATGTCAGACAATAAAGTAAAATAACAATTTGAACATATTTCGGTTGTTGAAAATAACCAGTGTATATTTGAATACAACTGTCATAATTACAAACAATAAACCATTCATAATAAGAATGATAGGTTTGAACAAAATACCATTCTGAGATATCTTGATATTGCATAAGCATTATTTTAAAACCACCTCAATACATATTGTACAGATGTGATGCAAACCTCCTCTTTGCTTCAATATGTATTGCAACATTTTCATTGCATTTCACAGGTCCTCCAGTAAACGTTACGTGCAATGTTTTTATCAACAGTTTTGGATCTGTCACAGAGACCACAATGGTAAGTGTCAGAATGCAGCTGGAAAAGTCTTTTTTGATGCTTTTACAAAAAAAAAATGTCAATGTGTTATTTATTGTTCAACTTGCAGGTCCTCCTGTAAATGTTACCTGCAACATATTTATCAACAGCTTTGGTTCAATAGCAGAGACTACAATGGTGAGTTGGACTTATCATTGAGGTCATCATGTACGGACTGTGCTGTTTGTCAGCTTACCAGATTCCCTCTTTTATATATACAGTAGCAATTATTGCACAAAGAAAAAAGATAAAATCAAGCTAAATGCAACATTGCCCCTCCCCCAGATATATATGTAGGTATATCTTGATGCAATGCATATATTTCTATTTAAATGAACGTAGTCATCAATTGTGTATGTTGCATTGCCGAATCATTATACAACAGTGGACATGTCTGCCCTACTTAATTCAGTAGGGTTCAATACGTCATATTGAATCCTCTGAGTCCTATTATTTTATGATAAACCCAGTGTCATAAAGGCATATACTTTTTATAAACAATAAATCATAATTGTCAGCATTTATTATGGTGCAGTATACACTTATTGCAATATACAGTATACACATATTGCTGTAACACTTTACATTAACAGCTGGGAAGCACTAAGCTTGGGCTACCTAATGTTACCTGTTAATGAGGTAAAGTAGTAAGATTGGTGCTATTTGGGGTCTGTGAAACCAGATGTATGTATCTTTAACTATATTGGAATTGCACTGTATTTGCACGTGTGGTTACATTGTAAATACAATATAATAATAAAATACACTGGTACCTGTGAACATTTCTCATACCATGCTTAAGCATGCTCTTGAAATGTACTGTAACTACACTATCGGATGTGTAATTACCATGTTATTACAGTGTAATATACCAAGACAATTAATGTAAAGTCTGGCTTTATTATTAGATGGTGTTCAGTACTATCAGAACTGAAAAAAGACCCTTTTTTCCAATATTGTTAGTGTTCTTTACTTCAGGTCTGTACTCCCTTATTGCTGTGCAAATGACCACAGATGCATACTGCATGGCACATTTAAAAAAAACAAACATACTATTTGAAATATATCACGTGGGAGTCAGCAACATGTCATTCAGATGGCATTGTGCTGTATACATTATATTTGAAAGTAAATGATGCTGGTATCTGGGAAACAGACTTTACATGATGGCAATCAATGGCAATCTCTGCACGGATCTCCTAATTACATTTCAGAATGACATTACTCATAACTGCATACCAACATCTTACACATCTAATGGGAATATTTATCCCCTACAACTTGCCTTTAAAAAACAGGTAATGAGGATTTTTAGATTGGATTCCCTCCTGTGGGACAAATTCCATAGAATAATTACATATATTATATTTATATTGCAATGCTTAATGGATAGTTGTGTTTATTGTGTCTAATTTCCCAAAGAGTGAAACCAAGCAAAGTAATGTCAACCAAGTGAAATAAGTTCAAGTCCTATTTTTGTCTTTACAATAGTGTATGCTTCAGTGATTTGTGGTCTGAACAGTGGGTTACACAATTATTTATACGTAAGATAAGGTAGAATATAACTAGGGCTTCTGTTTTTCTGTTTTTGTTAATTTCATTTTTTGGTGCTTATTTTGAGCTATTTTCGAGTTTTATGTAAATCATTTTTTTCGGGGCTTTCACTTTTTATAGTACTTTTTATACTATATGAAATTATTGTTGTT
Source organism: Polyodon spathula (assembly GCF_017654505.1). Classification (NCBI taxonomy): domain Eukaryota; kingdom Metazoa; phylum Chordata; class Actinopteri; order Acipenseriformes; family Polyodontidae; genus Polyodon; species Polyodon spathula. The sequence continues at coordinate 31,240,634 of NC_054542.1, forward strand.
TTCGGTTACTTTCCAAAATGTTTGGATGTTAGTGAATGCAGTTGGATTGTTAGGGTATAGCAATCCTAGGTTTTAAAAATCTTTTTACAAAAAGCCTTTATTGGTTATGAATTAAAAAGTACCTCCTCGCACCATAACCAGATTAGTGTGCTGTTCATTATTCCTCACACACAACTAAAATGCTCTGTAACCCATTATAAAGTATGCTAGCTAAATTCAATTCTAATAACATTACCTTTCTGATTGTGATTGTAATATTACACAGAAAATTAATTTAATGATGGAGTGCATTTTACACAGTAACAGAAAATGTCCTTTTACTGGGAAATTGCACTAGGTTGTCTTCCCTCTCAGAAATAATTCATAGCAACAATTTTGTTTTCAAGGCAGTAACTTTGTCTTCTCACAGTAAGTACATTTAGTTTTATATTAGAAGAAAAGGTACAAATCTGTCTCAAGATTTTAGAATATGACATTTAGGCTACACGACATTTAGACTTGATTGACAGCGTCATGATTAGTAAAATTATCTTTGCTAATGTTAAATCAGATTTAAATATGGAAATCATTGAATGTCACATTTGAAGCATCAGTAACTTCTTCAGTAACACATGACATTTTCATAGGACTACCGACTGAATATATTCTTGAGACAGCAATGGAATGACCCCAGACTGGCCTACAGTGAATACCCGGATGATTCCTTGGATTTGGATCCCTCTATGCTGGATTCTATTTGGAAGCCTGACTTGTTCTTTGCCAATGAGAAAGGCGCAAACTTTCATGACGTGACAACAGACAACAAGCTACTGAGGATTTTTAAAGATGGAAATGTTTTGTACAGTATAAGGTGAGTAATATGGTTATTGGTAAACAAGCAGTTTCGAATTGTGTCTGAAAATGTCAAGGTAAAAATGCTTTTGTGATGACAATAAAGAGGGTGGACTGGACGCATATCGGCGACCACACCGCAAGAAAGGTGTGAGAGCTTTTAACTTAATTTCAACTCATCCACAGGGCACAGAATCCCTAACGGCAGAGCATTGTACAACACTGTCCTTAACACATACACAATATACATTTGTTCATCACAACAAAACAGTATATTTAATTCAAATGCAATTTATTTATAGTCATTGTAAGCTCACACTGTAAAAACATCAATTGGATATTCAAATTGATACATACTTCCTCAAGCCAAACTGTCAATTCTGTTTATGACCTCCTTACATCAGTAACCTGACATAAGGTTTGTGTCCACTTGGTCGAGTAAGGGAGAATCCCTATTTGAAACTGCATGATTAGAAAATAACCACTGTTAATACTCACACACTAATTGGTTTAATTAGCAACGTGCATTTTAACACCAGTTTAGGTGTGCCATGTGCCATCTAAACTGTCAGAATCATTTTTAGTAAACATTATCATTTGTGATGATGTCTGGTTTCTAAAAGCCATGTGAACATTGTATTTAATTATTGTCTGTATTCCTCAGCATTGGTCAAATGTTTAATGATAAAAGGTACTTAGATAATACTGTCACTCAATAATACATTTGGGATAATCAGACAAAGAAATGTCTTCATCATTGTGATTTATATTAAACCTGCATCTCTAGTTTGAAAGTCAGTTTCATTCTCAATGGGCACATTGTAATTAGAGGTCGGCACGGGTACCCTCGTGAAAAGTACTCGTGCCTAATTGTAATGCACATTATCCATGGTCACAATGCTCAGTAGACATTGCATTCTTTATAATTACTATTACTGTATACATTGGTACAAGTTATTCTGGCAATAAATTCATCCAGGCTTTTTCTGGTAAGAAAGAAAGGATATCCAACTGGTTGATAGCATCTGTAATTTGCATTCATGTGTTTCTTAATATAATGTCTGATGGACATAAAAACCGACAAGCACTTATTTATAATAATGTTTGCTAACTGGCTTTTTATGGCGATGTACAGTGATTGGAGTCAGACCAAGCTACACATCTGTGTATATGAGTTTGTTCATCAGCTGTTGGATTGCTAGCTATTGATAGCTTAATTCCCTGTTAGTCATGTAGCCTCTTTTATAATAACCCACCATAAAACCACTCATTTAGCTGCCATGGTTTACAAATTTTAAGTGGAAGCTGTAGTGTGTGGCAGATATTCTTATAGATTACCCAATACAGAGTTTATCATAGAGCCAACTTCTTCTCATACTATTGATGACTTGTGAATGAGAACAGAATAAGGGTTTTTACTATATTTAGTACGCTTAGGAAATGCAGTATAATTCCAGAAAATATTTTTTTATATATAGAATTCTTTTATTTAAGTATAAATTATAGGGTTGGGGTGTCGTCCTAAAAATGTTGCTACGACAAATTGGTAGGGTGATATCTCTACAATAGCCCTTAATTTTACGTATGACCGCTAGAACTGTCTCTATAAACTATATTTCTACTAGATGACAGACAAAACCTGTGCAACCTATGAGATGTTATAGACAATAGTATACTGACAGTATAGGCATTAACAACATAAGAAAACGTTTTAGGGTTACCCTGCTGCAGTTTTATATATCCTGAAGTTTCAGAGCACTATATACCATACATCAAGGAAAAGGGGTTGAATTAAAGCTTCTATATCCTCTAGAACAGTGCTGTAACTTTTTGCTGTGTTGGACCCGAAGCCCCACAAGTTTTGCCAGCTATTACAGACTACCTGAAAGTTGGCCATTCAAGTACATGTCTGATTCCTTTGAAAGCTGCACATCTTTACAGCAAATGGAAATGCACAGCAGAAAATGTTTATGGATATTCATTTCCGATTTTCTTTTGCCAAATACACATCTAGCTGTAAACCAAGGCTTACTTTCAGAGAAAAAGGTTATTTGGAGCAGAAAACAAGGTGACACTTTAGTTTAGGGATCCCTTAGAAGTGGATCTAAACAATAGCAAAAACAAAACAATGGCAAAAGTGTGTAATAACTGTATTGCAAAAACAAAATAACCCCATACAATTGGTGAGACAGACAGACACACAGGCACAGAAAGACAAACAGACCTGAAAAGAGAAATAGACTATATCCGTTATAAGAGGTTATAAACAGTAGAAGAAAAAACAATGACAAAAGTGTGTTATAATGTTCTTATTATTTCTATTCATATTTTATAATTGTTCATAGTATCATTAAAAACATTTTTATAGAATGATAACCACTTATATTGGATCCCGAAACTAAAATGTTACCGAAAATAAAAATATTTAGAATGCCATAATCCACCTTTATTTTTTTTAAAACTAAATATCTAGTTTAATGAAATTGGTTTTCTCTGAGTAATATTAATGACAATTGCTTTTTTCTGACGGTTTCTTCCGATCATGCGGTACTGGTATCGCCTTGTATTCCAAGCAAATAACATTTCTGTAAGATATATTATTATCTCTGTAAAAAAAAAAAAAAGATTTGGAAATCTCAGAGGAAGATAGGAAAATTGATATGTCCTGGAATTCCATTTCTATTATCATTATTTTCTGGAACAAAGCTTTTAGGTCGTGATTGTACAGAACACCAGCCATACAGTATGCAGCACACACATTTGTTAGAAATTGCAAATATCTTCATCGGTGGGGGGTAGAATTTTAAAGCACTGTTAAATTTGAAAATGGATAATTAGTAAATTACAGATGCCTTAATGAAAGTGAAAAGATTTTATTTTAGCTTTTGCAGTTCTATATATATATATATATATATATATAATATAACTTATAATATATTATATATATTATATAATATATATATTCTGTAAGAAACCCAATTATGTCTCTAGAATTATTAATATTTCTACTCTAAACATGGATCTGAGCAGCTAAATATTACTGAACAACTTTTATTCCGTCAAAAACAAAGCATTGCAAATATCATATTTAGTTTTTTGGCGCTGCCCTTATAGATATAATAATACTACCATACTAATTAGGGCTGCACAGTGCCTCATTTACTCTGTTGATATGAGTGCACTATTCCATATTTTGATCTGAATTCGCAATTTTGCATTTACCTAACAGTGCTCCAATTCCTCTTAATTAATTGTATAGCTTTCAATTGAAAAATCATCACACATGTAATCATATTACATAAATGTATTGTAAAGAAATATAAATCTCCTGTATATTTCTTCATATTGTGCTGGTTATTGCTGTTCTTTGGTTCCTAGTGTATTTCTTATAATGTGGGTTGTCAGATTACTATGTACAACAACAATAACATACACCCTACTTTTATAAAAAGATGTATATATATATATATATATATATATATATATATATATATATATATATATATATAGGAACAAAAACAGGAACCTCCCCTCACACACATTATCTCTCCAAGTTTTAGGACAGTTGTAACATCAGTGGAAATCAATATGTGGTTTAAACGGTAAATTCATTGCCATTTAGAACATTTTCATTTCAGGAATGAAGCAGACCTGGAAATCTCCCCAAACTTTTTTCAATTGTTGTGTGAGCAGACAACAATAAACGATTGACAATGTTCTGCTTAAGGTTCTAAATGACTCAAGCTGTGTGGGTGTTCATTGTTGTGCTGAATTGTAAGGTCTGGATTTTAGGTTGAGCAATTGGAGATTTCTGCATTGCAGAATATTTATCACTGTGCTTCTGGCAAATAGGATTCCTTTGAGAACATATAACACCGGACTAAATATACCCCTGGAGTTAACAGATCAAAATGCCATGTTATGCTATTGTACATCACTGTGAGCTTTTGAAAGCTCTAAATGCAAAATGCATTTTAGTCAGTTTATTTTTTTGTAGCATACTTGGGGAATTACCTAAGTATCTTACAAACTTAAACACTCAGACTGACATATAAGATCTCCACATAGTAGTCCAGCAGTACCTCCATAAGACAACTATCAGGAATGACCAGCTGAGTAAAATTATGGTAAATAAATAGAAATAGAAAAGTATTCAGTGGAAGAACTGGTCACCAAAGCTGTGAAATAAATTCCATACAAGCTTATAACTGCAGTGAAAACAATATTTGTTTCAAGTTCGTGCTACTGTGATTTATATTCTGCATGTACACTATGTTGCTACTCACAGCCAGAATCTCCATTGCAAGTAAAATGTGATATCTAAATGGACTTCACCAGTAAATAAATAGTATATGTGTTGTATTTAGATTGTTTGGACTAGGATTGTTGTGATTGTGAACACACAATGTATTTAAATAGAATCTAAGCTTTGACCTTTTTGTTTTAGACTGACTCTCATCTTGTCCTGTCCAATGGACTTGAAAAACTTCCCAATGGACGTTCAGACCTGTGCAATGCAATTGGAGAGCTGTAAGTTATTTCACATGAGTATAACTAAAATAAGTTTCAAGGATGTACTAAAACTAGAAAACACCAGTGAAAGACAGGCAAAGATGTAAATGACACTAGGGTCATTTTCTTAATGATTTAATACTGCTGCAATATGTTACCATATAAGAATGAATGATTTGCATACTCAAGTGGAGGGAGTGTCTACAAATCCTCCCATTCCTTAGTGTGTAGCTGAACATTAGCAGTGCTTAATATTACAAGTATGTTATGATAATCACGTTCATGAGCACTTAATAAGATGCATTTGAGCATTACATTGTGGTATTTAGTGCCAGCAGGCTGTGCCAAGTTTAACATTCATCAAAGGCCTCTTAGCTTCTAATAGGTATGTGCAGCAGCAGGTGCACTTCCAGTGTTTCCACATTTTCATTTTTATGTTATTTATTTCGTTACAGTCTTCTAAGGATTTGTCTTGTTTGTTATTCATTGAAGGTACCATAGTGGTAAAGCCAGTATGTATATCACAGTAAATGGTGATTGAATAACCATCTATATTCAAAAAGGTTCCACATGTGATCCTCAGAAAGGAAAAGGTTTATGAGATGCTTTTGGAATACCAGCTTCATCATCAATCACTCTCCAGCCCACGAATACAGATAACACTGACTCATGTGTCAGTGATGCTGCTGACTCCTGCACTGAGTAATCCCGGGTTTCGTGTTCATGTGCACCAGGGAGATTATGTAAGCAGCTTTGCAAAAAGTTGTTACTTAACATTACTAAGTAGGCTCCAGTCAAGCTTTTTTAAAACATTTCTTTAGACTTGGCTCAGTGATGTTAAATTGATATGTAAACCACTGTATTTCTTTGTTTTAATTGCAGAATGTATTTAATTGGAGCTTGTGATACTTCCTGAGAGACACTTGAACATCAAACTTCTTGCCCAACTCAGATATTCAAAATAATTGATTTAGAAAAAAATGTAGCCAGAAGTACATTCATAAGCAGTCATGGTTAATCAGTTCTAAGCAGCTGCATTACAACTGATAAGAGCTGGTTACATGGCTGTTAATAAGTATTCCACACAAGTGCATTTTGTGAACAAGTCGTGCCACTCCATAATACATTTTGTTTGTCCTTTCATATCATGCAAATTCATTCAAAGCAGACCAGCAACCGCGTTTCAGTGTCATGGGCACTGGTGTGCAGCACACATCATATAAAACACAGATTTCTTGAAGGTCGTCAGTAAAAACACTTACTACTATCAACTCCAGGTCGAATAAAAAAGTTAAAGTCTATCAGTACTGCAGAAAAATTAAAAAAGCTAGAGCGAGATTTGACCCTAGTAACTTATAGAAGCAAATTGTTTTAAGGTATAACATATCAGCCTGTAATGTGTACAAGTGACAAATTTAGCATGCAAAGCAGGTCGACATAATATTTTATTAGGAACAACCTGATCATGATTTGCCTTATAACATACAATGTCCCTGAATGTTAACAAATCAAGACAATATCTTGAGAAAGTTTACTGTGTTTGAACACATATTGAAGGTCTGAAAAGCATTGATTGAACTAATAATACGTCTGACTGTTAATAAAGTAAACCCATGCCTTGAGGTACAACTAACCAGTGCATCACACAAACACAAAACTATAAAATAGCTGTTATAACTAAAACCCTACCCTGTATTAAACCAGGGTTCTTTTGTTTTATGAAAAGGGAAACAAAAATGCATTTAAATTATAAAAGATCTTATTCTTCACTCATTCCAGAAAAAAATAAATAAATAAATAAATGAAATCATATTTATTGCTGATACTGTAGTCAATATTAAATAACTATGTGCAGGATCATGCTAAACTGTCAAAAAGTGTGCCCTTCAAATAAAATGACTGGTGTAATCAGAATTACTAAGATGCCAAACTGCAGAATCACATCACGCAATTTCCAAATGTAGGTTGCAAAATTTCAGCAGGTATTTGCAGTGATGTGCAAAGATGCTTGAATGTGACAATGTTTAAATAAGATAATAGGTCAGACATCATAATTAGAGCTTTCTGCGTGCCTCTTCTCAATGAATCATATGAAGAAAGCTGTACTCGAATGGATAAGGGTAAATTCATCAAATATGAAACAGGCTTTGTTAACAATTATTTCTCTAAATGCGTGACATTAAAACTGTCAATGGTTTACTTTGGAGAATTGCCCTTTGCCTGATTCTAGGTCTGTTTCGGACCCTTAAATGTTTATCACATTATTTTTTTCAAGGTATTTTTGCAGTTTTGCCATACTTTTCCCATTGTTATACTATGCATTTAACAGTTTACCCTGGTTTCCCATGCTTATTAATAAGCTCTTCCATAAGTGGTTATTCTTTACAAATCTTACCTATGCTTTACCATGCTTCCACTATGCTTTATTACATTTGGTTATGCCTTTACTGTGTTAAGCCTTTATAATGGGTCTCCATTTACATCCAGAGATTTATATATTATCTATATAATATATATATATATATATATATATATATATATATATATCAGATTATATATATATATATATATATATATATATATATAGACATATCTGACAATATTGTATTTCCAAAGATTCTGTTTAAAAACTGCCTTAGATGATGACAAATATCCACTGCGGAAAAGCTGAGCCGATCAGCCCCTTTCATTTTGTGACTGGCACGGTCCCAGTTTCTCCCATCTAGCCACTTTCTGACATGGCCAGAAGGGAGGGAAACAAGGAAAAATCCCATACAGTATTTATAATTGTACAGGGGAATTATCACCATGACATACTGCAACATAATACCCCCCAAAATGTTTTGTTTTCTTTAGTTGGTTATACAATGAATGATTTGATCTTTGAATGGCTGGATGAAAGTCCTGTGCAAGTAGCTGATGGTTTAACCCTGCCACAGTTTATCCTGAAAGATGAGAAGGAGCTTGGTTACTGCACAAAGCACTATAACACAGGTATGTTCTGTAGTTCTTAAGTTCTTCACAACTTGCCTCTCTTCCAACTAAAGCCTCTCTGGTGTAAAACAACCAAGCTCATGTAAATGACTGTAATATAAAAGTTAAACATCCAGTAGGGTATCTAGGTTAATATGATGTTTTATAAGGGTTTTAAGAGTTTCAAATGGGTTCTTCTGTTATCCCTCTAAATGTGAGACATACATACCAAATGACAGAATCCTCCAGGTAAGGTTTATGGAAATATTGTCTTTGATCGCATTGAAGAACCTTTTACATTGTGCAAACATAAACAGCCCCCCACCCCCACCCCCCAACTCAAACAGACATTTAAATTTCAAGAGAAAATGGTGAATGCTTGTTTTTCTTTCTTTTTGTTAGGAAAGTTCACTTGCATTGAAGTTAAATTTCACCTTGAGCGGCAGATGGGATATTATTTAATCCAGATGTACATTCCAAGCTTGTTGATTGTCATTTTGTCTTGGGTATCCTTTTGGATTAACATGGATGCTGCCCCCGCTAGAGTTGCCCTGGGCATCACAACAGTGCTAACCATGACTACTCAAAGTTCAGGCTCCAGAGCTTCTCTTCCAAAGGTCAGTCAACTGTTGCAAATTGCACTAGTCTCCTAGTTTTGTGATTTACCTGGGAATTAATTGCAGTGATGTATGCAGAGTCCATATGTTTGCAGCAATTAGTGATCATGTTTTCAAATGGCTGTTAGGACAGATAGTCTATTTAGGACTTCAAACATCTTCCCTTTTAATGGCTCTTGTTAAATACAAAGTGTGGATGGGTGATTTCTGAAAAAAAGGGTTGCCATGACAAAAGGCTCTATAATGTGATGTCTCTGCACAGAGTTTTCATTAGAGTGGCTTCAAGCATCAAACAGCATTGGCAGCAACATCCTTAGGGACCATGAATTTGACAGCCTGGGTCCACAGCCTTTTGTTCTCCTCTGCTTATTATATGTGATACACAGATGATATTATCTAGTGAGACTAGCTATCGATTAATTTAGAGTAAAATCATGATACCATTTTTTATGCTATCAGAACCCTATGATTTGGTGCTGCTTTAAAGTTTATTATTTCAAAGTTTGTTTTCAACTTAAAGAAACAAAAAAAAAACCATCATGACTTTTTAATTTTATGGATAAAATTTGCAAAGCTTGGAAAATCCAATTAACAAAACAAATGTAATTTGGGTGATTTAGCAGCTTGGAAAATCCAATTAACAAAACAAATATAATTTGGGTGATTTAGCAACTGATCAGATTACCAGATCTTGATGATATAATACACTCATTTTTTCTGTAATAATACTACTGGTAAATACATAAAGGTCCTATGAATAGTTATTTTAATGTCAACTGTATCTTTAAAAAAAAAAAAAATGAAGAATGAGACTATACAAATGATGTGTTTTGTGCTGGCATCGTATTTCTTCAACCCAAATCTAGTTATCTTCAAGGGCTTCTCTCTTCAGAAGTATTGTATTGATTTACAGGTCTATGATTTTTTTTTTTTAACTGTTGTGCAGACAAATAATTTTCAATGCATTTCATCTTTGAACCCCTGGAGTACATTTTGGCTCTCCAGAAGTTGTTTACCTTCCTTTATTGGTACAGTGTGGTCTGCCTAAAGGGTGTGAACTCTGCAAAGTGGTTCCTAATGCTTTCTAGCCATGTCACATAAGCTTTTACTATATACGAATGCCAGCACAGCAGAAGCTAAGACAAAAGCTGATTGTGTTTTGATTTTAGCAACTCCCTTGTCATGGCAAGTATATCAAAAGTTTCAGAACAACTTCAGGAAATTATCATAATTGAATAATTCTTTTCATGTGTGTAAGTAACTGAATGTTAACCTCTATTAAAATAACCAATGTTGTATTTGTATTGATAAGCGAAATTCAAGAATTGCATCATGCAGTGTATATATAAAGCATAGTGCTGATACCGCTGTACAAAAAGAGCCGGCTCCTTTGCAAGGAGTGTATATCGGGCTTATGTCTTTGTATGTGATTACGTCACCTACCAGCCCTGCTGCTGTCTTCCCCCATGCATGCTACACTCTCCCCTGCCAGCCTCCAGGCTACAGTCTGACGAATGCTTGCCAGGGTACCTTCGTCCACTCTGACACCAATGTAGCGAAATAGGTTCCCGCAGGCAGGCGCATCAAACTTGGCAAGGCATTCCACACACAGACGGAGGGTGGGCGCGAACCCGGGACTTCTCGTACTGAAGGATAGTGCCGATACCGCTGTACAAAAGAGCCGTCTCCTTTGCAAGGAGTGTATATCAGGCTTATTTCTTTGTATGTGATTAAGTCAGCTACCAGCCCTGCTGCTGCCTTCCCCCATGCATGCTACAATATATATGCTAAACGCCAAATGTTAAAGAGAGAGAGAGAGAGAGAGAGAGAGAGAGAGAGAGAGAGAGAGAAATTAGCATTTTGATCACGTCACCAGAGCCTTGACATAATACTTGACCATCCCAATACAATGTGCAGCAGCAACGCAGAGCAGATGTAAGAAATAAAACAGCATTTTTCCGTTCAGGAAATAAAGCAGAGATTTGGAAATTTAAAAGCTGTTTTGTTTTTTTTTTTGTTTTTTTCTGCTTCTGTAACATGCATGACTGCTCATGAAGGTCAGAATAAGTTTCTCTACTTTACTGTGATTCGAGTCCTGAGTCAAGACCAATTATTTTTCCATAGTGTCAGCAGTAGTTGACATAAACACAATGAAAAAATATGATCTGTCATCACTGATAGTAATCTGAAATTTATAGTATTATCTGTATCACTACAGCCAAAAGATAAAAAAATCTTGGGTCCTCATGCTCAATTTAATCAGACCTATCTGTGCTGGTGTTCTATCAGGACATATAAATATAACAGCGAAATTGTCCGATGTCAGACATTTTACTTTTAGAGCTGGCATGAATGACGGATAGCATTTTACATTTGTTTTGGCCCAGTCAACTTTAAATACTTCCTTATCTTGGATATATACCAGCCACCTTGGGCTTTGGGAATACAGCTGATACGCTTTAGGGCCATCAAGCACAAAGTAGCTTTTTGTGGCAGCTGTTGAAGCACCAGTTTAAGGTGAGATTTTCAAACATTTTTTTCACATCAAAACTGCTTAGATTTTATGGCTTGAAGTTAGTACCATGGCAAAAGCATAATGAAATCTTGGTAAATCACAGATAGGTGAGGTAAAATATAGTAAACATTTCATAGAGCATGGTAAATACATTATATAATAGTAAATTGCATAATTACTGTATGAATGTATGTGGGATGTTGTTTATATATTCATATTGTGTAACAGGTAGCTGTGCATCAGCACAAAGGTAACTTCTTTTAAAATAAAATGAATGACTTAAAAAAATGTGCACGAGATCCAAATGGTAGTCATTTCTTCAAAGGCTTTTGTTCAAACAGTACACAAAGTCAGAACAAGCAATGCTTTATGAAAACATTAATGCATGTTGACACAGGTAGGTAACAGATTTCTAGTATGTAATAAGATTAGAAAAAAAAAAAAAAAACACGGCACGATGATGGCATTCACATTGCCATGTTTTTACTGCAAGAATTGCATGACTATTTTTTCAGTTTCATTACAGTGTTTATGAATGCCCTCCTGTTGTATATGTAGAATTGTCAGTATATGGTAACAATGTATTCTGTTTGTTCATACTGTACTTCTGTTTTAAGGTGAGCTTTTTACAGTAGAAGGCAGTGGCACTGCTCAATTCAGACCCATGCACTTACAGATGTAGTTTAAGTGTTCCACCATTCCACCTTATAAAAGTGTTTTTTTTTTTTAATTGCTTGAAACAAAATAATGTAGTATCTTGATATTTTAAGAAAGTAAATAGCGTGTGCTCACCATTTAATTGACTTCTGACATAATATGACGGAAGATGGCAGGTAACACTTTAGTTTAGGGATCCGTTATAAGTGGATAATAGTCTTATTATTTCGACTCGTATTCTGTAATTGTTAATAGCATAATTAATAACATATTTATAGATTGTTTATAATCACTTATATCGGATATCATATAAGATGTCATGCTGGAGTTCTTGTTTGGTAAAATAGAATAGCAGTATAGCAGCAAATGACTGATTTAAATACCATTAAACAAAGCTTCCAATCAACAGAATAGCACTGAACTACATGACTGAGTAAGTAACTGTGGCTGGTGTTTGTTGACTAGATAGGGTTTGATATCTTTTGTACAAGTCATTAATTCAGTAGCTCAGCATCAAGTGTTCAGCTGTAACAGATTTATATGTTTCATACTCCCTCCAGGGTGTGGGATATTACATAGTTTGCCTCCCCTGTGTGGTACTAATTGAATTTCAGATTAATTAGGATTTTCTTATTGTATATCTATGCCCACCCATGTAAAATAATCAGTAGTCAGTAGCTGCAATAGTTTGTCTAAGTCAACTTTCGCAGGGGGCTTGTGATGTCATTTTATATACAATATTGTGTTGTTTTTTTTAAAAAGGAATTGGAAAATCATGTGATTTTTTTATATTTCACCACCATCTTAAATAAGTAATTTAGAACATAATTGTATTGTAATTAAACCCAATTCAAAATTACTTCAAAAGGATGTTCCTAGACCTTAGATGTATTATTTTTAACTGGTAGTTGTAAAGATGGCAGGCAGGCTGAAGCAGATCTGGATTGTAGCACAGTGAACATTTTTTAGTAGTCAAATGCTTCAGGTCATACATTTAAGAAATCTGTTCTCAATTAACAACACTACAATGTCTGCTATTTTAAAGCCAATTTTAAGATTGCTTGAAAAGCAATCCATTTTGTTAATTGCTTTGCTATTTTTAGGATCATGTTCCATAAAAAAATAAAAAATAAATAAATACTAGATAAACAGCTTACTCCAAATGGCTAGCTGACAGGCTTATCATTTTGCAAAACATTCTAGAGGTAGCAATGGGTAGGACAGTGTTTTACAGTCATGCCACTCCTTTTCAACAATAGAACCTGATCTAAATCAGACACGATCTAATATAAAGTAAGATATATCATCAGCATTTATGATTCAACTGAGAAAGTTGTTTAAATGCTTTTTATTGAGCATGTATACTTATGAATGAGATAACAAAACAAGATAAACATAAAAAAAGTTAAATGTACTGTCATTTACTAAAATAAAAAATAATTATTATTGAGGTGAAAGCTGGTAGAACATTTTATCTTAACACTTTAGTGTCTGGGTGCATACACACAATAATAAAACTTAATACAATATAATAGCTACGTAACAACCATGAGGTTGTATCTGGACATACTGTAGAGAGAGACCTGCTTCTTTTCATAGTTATGCTAAGAACAGGAGAAATGTAACTTTATTGGATCTTGGAGGAGTTTTTTTTTTGTTAACAAAATAGTTTGTTATAACTGGTATAATATCAAATGTTCCTCAACACTGACAGCTGAGTTACTGTTTAGTACAGTATAGTACAGTAGAACCTCAAAGTTACGAACCCCTTGGGAATGGAGGTTGCTTGTAAGTCTAAAATGCCTGTAACTCTGCATATGAGCTTTCAGTGATTATAATAAATGTGTGCACCTGCTATCTACAGCCTTAATTTGGAAAATACAACACAGTAATACAATAATATTGTTATGGTTCTTAGTCTTTAAAACGTTACTATAAATGGAAATTCTACTTGTTTCTTTTGGTGTCATTTCATGTATGTATTGTAATGAATTATGCTAATCATAGAAATGTAAAATAGCAATACACCATAACAACATATTATATGTTATGCCAATACAGCAAAACTGCATTTATTTGTTTATTTTTTCATCACAAACTCAACGCGTACTGTATGGTCTAAATAATATAGAAAAAATGTGGCTTTGGCTAAAACCTTTTACTGTTGACTTTCCGCTCGTTTTCTGTGAAGCCTGGTTGTGTTGGCAGTGTTATAAGAATAGATTATGTGCCTGTGGGGGAAAGGTTCACACAAAACCGTCCTAGTTTAACAAATCTGTATTGTATCATGGTCACTGATGAGGAAACACTTGGGTGATAGCCATCACCACCACACAGAAATCTATTGAGTGAAATGCAAATTAAGCAGATACAAAAAATAAGTAAAGGGTACAGCACAATAGTTGCAGGGCTGGCAATGAAAAAGCAGAAGAATTTTTTCAAATTCAGAGGTTTATTTTCTTCTAAAGGATGCTGGCCAATGACATTGTGCTGTGTTTACAAATGTCATGTTTTTTTTTTTTTGGTATTGGGGGCCCTGTTATTTGTAGCAAGAGCAAAATCAATATTTCAAAAGAATAACTGTTTTTTTTTTGTTTGTTTTTTTTGTTTGTTTTTTTACAGCAAAGCAAAAATCCTACTGACACAATAGTTTTATTCTTTAACAATAATGTGTTTTTGCCTTTGCTTTTTCACTGACATCAAAATGCTGCCCTATGTTTAATGCCTCAGCCCTGCGTTTTGTTTCATTATCTGCCAAAAATGTTTTTAGACATCTAGATATTACGTATAAAAAAATCTGGGAAAGGAGAAATCTTTTAATAGCACTGTAACAGGGTAGCATCACAGCACAGGCTGGTTACCGGCAAGAATTAGACCCAAATGTACTGTATACACAGGTTTATTTAACAAAATAACACTAACCACAGGAGCAAAATAAACACGGCATGAGGGCCAAAATAAAAGGTGTAAACAAAATAACTATGTGTAGGCTGGGCCTTAGCCTTCACTACAGCATTGCTAAACAATACAAAAATCACAGCACAAACTACTCCAACAAAGGATTTTGCTTCCTTTTTATACATGTGGCCA
This sequence comes from Polyodon spathula, assembly GCF_017654505.1. Classification (NCBI taxonomy): domain Eukaryota; kingdom Metazoa; phylum Chordata; class Actinopteri; order Acipenseriformes; family Polyodontidae; genus Polyodon; species Polyodon spathula. The sequence goes on from NC_054542.1 coordinate 31,255,829, forward strand.
GCTCCCCTTAGCACTCAATTACCTAATTGGAGAATGGCCACACCTGTGATTGCTGTCAGGGACAGATTTAACGCCATACCTGCCAACCTTATATTTTCCCATGCACCATTTACACCAGCAGGGCCTCTGCCCTGCCACACACATTTTTGATTTAGTAAACTGATGCAGCTGGTTAACACAGGTAGAGCCACTGGTTGAGCAAACATTCACTCAAGCCTGACAGAGTAAGATGTGATCTGATGTGGATTCTGCAACATCAGGTGCCTTTTTGGCAGGAACTTACATGCTGTATACAGTACATTTCTAAGGTAACTAATAATAACTAAAGGAAAAGTTTATTAGAGGGGATTTCCAATCAAATAATGTCTGCTTACTCACATGGGTCAATGATTGCTGTATGAGACCTTTGCTCTTGTCCCACAATTCACCAGCCTATCCTCAATTCATAGGCATGCATACAATTCATACACACACACACGGTTACTTAATTGCTATATCATTTTCCTACATGATTCATATGCATGTGACCATTACATATTGAAAAAAATGTACTTGGGATACCTGTGTGTTATATGAGTGAGCATTTTTTATATGCAAAATTTTAATAATACGTAGAAAAGGAAATGCGAACAGTAGACATGCAAAATAAAATATTTTAAAAGATTCTACACTCATCTCACATGACCCAATATGTTATTTATTCAAAAACAAATACATGAAATATAAACTTTATTTAGCATCCAATGCTGAAAATTTGAATTGATATATGCATTATAAAGACATATCTTTTAGAAATGAATGCTGAATTTAATATGTTTGCATTAAAATGTATAGAACTCATAACAATAAAACAGTCAATAAAAGTATATGTAATATTACTAAATTAAATTTGGTAACGTTTCAAATAGTTATTTAGGAGAGGTAACCGGGTTTAGTGATTTGTTCATGAATACACCCATCACAGTGAATTACCAGAGTGCATTATAGTTTCACACCGTATATAATGTCAAGACCCTATATCTGCTACTTGACTGTTAGAGCAAAAAGCTTGGTAAACCCACCTATTTTATATCTTGGCTAGCACTGAAAAATGTTTATAAAGCAATGCTTAATGGTTTCTGCTGCCGACTTATTTTCAAAGTAGCAGACGTTCCTTTTATCTTACTGAAAGGCTGACATGACCTAGGAATGGGAATAACACAACTGTGCAAGCGTGTGATGTGTTTGCGTTTAAAGAGATACAGGCAGTAGATTTTGATAAGCCACACAGTTCTCCATCTTGCTTGCTGCTTTTGTTTAGTTGCATTTCTTTTTTTATGATGCAGATTTCAGTAAATTTAATCTGTGTTCAGAAAGAAAGCTCCTCATTGTATTGAATTATGTGGATCCACATCCTCTGATGTACAAGAATGGTCCCTTTATAACTTTCCTCAACTGGACATTGCTTCCACCACATACCATCATTAATCTGTTCTTACAGAACTAAAAACCCTCACGACTGGTTTCAGAGGTTCAGAGTATCCTTGTAACCTTGAACTACCTTATTGAATTTAATCTAAGAGTAGTGCAAATCGTGGTATGTAAAACAAGATTTCAATCACAAATTGACAGGTAGACAACGAATATGATGAAGTGCATCTGAGCATAATAAATGTTTCAGATGCTCTTGACATCTTACCCAGTGCAAAACTAACTCAAACAGAATTTGGCAGTCTTACAACTTTTTGATGCCCGAAAGTTTGACCTCATTAACATGTGCAAACCACAACGCAATATCCATCAGTGTTCGTGTCTTCTTAAGTTAACGAAGCATTACAGTACAGAGAGTGGCTTAAGTTTAGTATCAAGTATCAAGTAGTAGTGTCAAGTATTTTTTTAAAGGTGTGCTTATGACTTTATTCTACTGCTAATTAGTTCTGGATAGGTTCACATGTCAATCTGGTTGCTGGTGAAGGAGTTAATCCAGCAGTGAGATAATCAGTGTTGTCACAGATACCACTGAAGGCACAAACACAGTCAAAACATCAATATGAAATTGCTTACCTCTTATGTTCCTGGCCTACCGGCGGTACTTTGCATTTACATTGGCTAATGCTGCTCTGTTAGCAGTTCCAGCATTTGGGCAACAGTCTTGGCAGTGCCAGTGCCTTTTGTCGTTATAACTTCATGACTCCCATATTGAGATACCCAGTATTATACGAAGTACAGAGATAGCCACAATTTTAATTCAAACTGGAAACAAATGTGCGCTGGATTATTTGATAACAATAAGAGCTAACAAGAGGCAATAAAAAATAAATCTTTGGCACTCCTTTAAGTACATAACAGGGTTAATATGTTTGCGGCTTTATTTAACAAACAGGTTTGTGTAAAACTGTAAATGGAAAGAGATTTAGCATCTTTATATGATAATGGCACATCACCAGCCCCTGGAGGGTCAATTTGCACCATTAAACTAACACTTTATTAAATGAGCCAGAGTGTTATAACAGTTCGTATTGCTAATAATGTAAAGTGTGTTTCCACATTTTCAATCAATAAAAGTCATGCTTAAGAATAAGCACCACTCCCATCTGAAAAAAAGTGTAGTACTGACCAACTATTGTTGCTCATACTGTATACCAATATTTAGCAAGTATTTAAATTATGTGAAAGATTTCACTTCTTGAAAGGTTCAGTATCCCTTTTGCAGAAGACCCAGACACAAGATTGAGGTGTTTTAATCACTTCCGTGCAATTTTATTATTACAGAAATAAGACAAACCAAACTAAAACAAACAAAAGCCTAACTCCCACCTCGAGTGCTCACTAAACTTGTTAAAGAAACAACCCTAAACTATAAAACAAGACGGCTAAGCCTTTTACAGGTTGCAAAACACACAGTTTTTGCAAACACAAATAAAGGTTAACACACACACAACCTTTTTCTAAACCACACATTTCTTCTTAATTACAGGCAGGTGACACAAATTAAATCAAAACAATTAAACACGTCATCAAATTAAATATATTAATTACACCTGTGTCTGTGTGAGCTCAGCCACACCCACACTCATTTATCCTGCACGGACAGAAATGAACTCTATCCCTGCCAGCCACCAGCACATTTTTGTCAGGCAGGGATTTGCCCTGCCACAATTACTATTAAATATCTTGTGTACATGTTTGGTTCCTTCATACCCATAGTTAATCAAACAGAAAACACAATACAGTGTATGAGTACCCTAATTATTTGTATTTTTATTTATTATTATTATTATTATTATTATTATTATTATTATTATTATTATTATTATTATTATTATTATTTTAATTTTAGAGTGACGATTATATTTGTATTTATTTTTCCCCCAATTTGGAATGTCCAAGTATGTTTTTTCTCCTCATCACACTGAGTCCCCATAGAGCACAGACATTCTGAGGGTGTGTGAGTGTCCTCTGATCTCACAAGCCTGAAGCCAGCTCACTTTTATGCCAAGCAATCCAGAGCAGAGATGGGTAGGCTACCAATCCCGGAGAACAGAGAAGTCCTACTTTTTATCCACTTAAATGTGCTTGATGTCTGGCCAGTGGCGTTTGCTGTTGCGCATTGAGGAGAAAAAGTCTCTGCTGGTTTCCCATCCCCCATCCCAGGACCGTCAGAGCCAACGTGATTCCCCCTTGGGAGTCCCCAGCAAAGTTCATCCTCTTTGCACAGCCTGGATGGGAACTGGCACTGTCCAGCTATGTGATTCATCCTGCTCTCCCAGCGGCAGCACTTTAACTAGATGAGCCACTCTGGGATTCCCCTTGTACGAGTAATTCTAAACAACTGAAGAATGTGTTCAATTAAATATCTAGGTTGTTAATTCAAGTTTTGTAACTTCAAATGGTGCTAATGACACCTTGGAGTAAAGGGGTTTGTGAATGTCTCCCTGTCTATTTAAAAGTCAAACTCCAGGGGGCAACCCCATGATGAATCAGTACCTACAGATCTGTGTTTATTTTCCAGGTTTCCTATGTGAAGGCTATTGATATTTGGATGGCAGTGTGTCTTCTGTTTGTGTTTGCTGCATTGCTGGAATACGCGGGGGTCAACTTTGTTTCTAGGCAGCACAAAGAGTTTCTCCGTCTAAGAAAAAGGCAGAGAAGACAGAACAAGGTAAGCTGACTTAAATTTAATGGAAAGTAGCAAGGAATAATTTAACGTAAATTTAATATCAATTGCATATCTATTAAATATTAATTTAACATTAATTTTATATGCAATTGCATATCTATTTAATATAAATTTATGTCACGCAATATAAAAAGCGTTAATTATTTATATTGTGAGGTTGTTTTTTTACAAACACATAAAACATAATATATCAAAATGTAGTGAAATTAAATTGGCAGTTATTGGTAATTTACTATAAGTATTAGGGGTTCTGAATAATAGGGCCACAATACCACTTCCAGTCGATATCACTTTAGCTCAGAAAACTTTGACAGGTGTAAACAGCACCCTAGCCTCCTGGGAAAGCTGGGTGTAGTTACCGTCCTTTGCGGAAAGGTGCGAGCAACAGGGTGACATTATGGCTTATCTGGTTCTGAAATCAGTTTAAAAAGGCACTTACCAGAACACATCATTTATAAATACAGCCCCAAATTATTATTCCTGTTCTTCGCATTGGTACTTTAAACTCAGCAGCACACAGACGTAAAGTGGTGTACAGTACAGTGTAACAATTTCTTATCCATATATGTCCCATTATTCTTTTTGCTTTTTAACTGTATCTGTTTGATTTTGCATGCTCTGTCGTTTTACTCTAGCTACATTGTGATTAAAAAAAAAAAAAAAAAAAATCATTTTGCTGTTCTCATTCTCTATGCTGCTCTTTGTTCTGCTATTCTGGGGACAGGCATTGGTTATTGGGCATGAAAGCGTTGAATCAGTACGCTGCATGAACAGCTTGCAGAGCAAAGAAACATCGACATATGGGACTTTGAATCAAACCAACAGCACAAGCTCCAGGGTAAAGTGCTGAAATGCACTGAAGCCTGTTTCTTGGTCCTCCTTGATGTCATACAGCAGCTTCTTGCTGGTTATGACATTGGATAGATCTGTGTCTTGTGGGTGCATGTCACACAGAATATCCCGTCCCCAATCATGGAAGCTGCAGATTGTTTTCTTATTCCCTTGTGTGCATTCATCACTATTGCATTATTCCAACCATTGCCTTAATGCTTTCATTGAACACTTGTCCTTGCAGTGCTTCTTAAAAAGAAGTACCAAATACAATTGGATATATGTACGCATTTCAAACTACTTAACTGTTACATGTATATTGCATGTTTCAGCATGTGATAACAACTTTTATCATACAAGTGAGGCCTAATAATGTCAGGCCCTCCTCACAGGTGTGGTAAAAGTTATTGATTATGAAATCACAATGGTAGCCAACGGCAACATGTTATCACACATGTGATCTTCACTGCACGTAATAACGTGATTTATTACACAAAATGTATTGCCACATGTGTTGCATAAATTAATTTTGTTTATTTTTGATAAGCATTTGTTACTAATTTCAAATGTGGGCTTATGAATACAAGGAAATGCTGATGAAAAGTACTTTGTGCATCGTGTCAATTTGAACCAGAATAAAATTAGATTAAGATTAGTCAACCAAAAAGCCTAGGTATTAAAGACTAATTAGCTTCATGTTTAATTTAATTGCTTTTCTATATTGCCTTTATTATTGTGTGTGGTTTGCTATCATTCGAAGGGGTTCTGGGTTCTGTTAGTCCAGTAAGAGTTATTATCACACGGTATGAAATACTAGGCTCCACTTTAAATAAGATTCTTCCAGCATTGATACCATTGTTCTGCTGATCCAAGTCCTTCTCAGTCTATATGACTTAGTAATCTGGTCTTTGTTAAACAGTGCCTGTCCAAGAGCAGTCAATATTTCATTTGATGCTTATGACAATAGTCACAAAATACAAACAATATTGATAAAACAAATAAACATGGGAATCAATAGTCAGCCAGTATATCACTTTACTATGTGTGTTTGCATTACCGGTGACATTTTAGAAATGTCTGGAAAATCAATTGCATCAGAATTATATTTCTTGTATTGAAGTTTGTGAGTGTATTGTGTTGCTTTCGGTCAATGAAAATGTGCTATTAACTGTTTTTTTTTTTGTTTGTTTTTTTGATTGGTGAGGAAATAGTAAGAGGATTCCAGCACCTCTGGTCTTGCTCACTGCCCTGCAATTAGGATCGTTCCAGCACATTTACATTAGACAGTATCATAATGTATAAGTCTGAGGCCCAAAATACTAAGGTGCCAGTTTTTTCCAGTACTTATCCAGTTCTGCTTGTTGATTAAAACACATTAAAACAATTTCATCATAAATATTTCAGATCTGAACAATTAACTGCTGTCACGGCCGGTAGACAAGGTGCTTTTAATGCTGCTGAACTAATATCCCTTTGCAGTTAAATTTCTTCTATTTTTTTTGTTTTATCTTATTATAAGTGTTGGAATACAAAAGCAGTTTGTTCCATTATCGCCCCCAAAATAATATTGTCAAAATGAAATCCACCATGGGCCCACACATTTAAATCAGAATGCCCAGGTGTGACAGAATATATAGTAGCGTGCACAGGGGAAGGCAGCATCACGGCTGGTTGGTGACGTAATCATTTACAGAGACATAAGCCCGATATACGCTTCTTGCAAGGGAGCCGGCTCCTTTATACAGCGGTATCGGCGCTATTCTTCGGTGAGAGAGGTCCCGGGATTGTGCCCGCCCTCCACCTGTGTGTAGATTGCCTCGACCTCTGTGAGCCGCCTGCCTGTGGGTACCGAGATCGCTACAATATGATTGATTAAAAAAACGACTACTGAAGAGTAAATCTCTGACAAAATCCAGATAGAAAGTAACCTCGGTCCTAATCTGTTTTATTGAAACAGTGGTCGTGTTAACGCAAAATTTTGCGTCCTAGTTGCAAAATAAATCAATTTGATGGAAAAATATTTTGTTGTGCATTCACTGGATGCACAGAATGGAAAGGCACGCAGATGTGCATATTTGTGGTAATCTGTTACACTGCAGCAATGTTTAAATGATTAAATGTTTTTAAAAAAAAAACTGTTCCGCAGTATAACAGCATTGATTAAGGTACACTCCAGTCCTGTAGGTGGCAGCAATAAACCTCATATTTGGCTTTGCCAGCAATATTAAGGATATTTACTTTTAGGCCCTGTCCACACTACATAATCCGATCATGAAAACTGTTGTCAAAAACGTTTCAATTTATCCATCTCAATTGTGTCCAAACTAAAGTACTGTTTCATGTTTAGTCTGGCGTAATGCTATTAGAACAATTTGGTTACAGTTCCAAGCAGCGCAATGAACATTGGAAATTAGTCTACTGTTAGTATATATAACAAAGAAAAAAGTGTGTCTGTGTTTCTATGTTTATCAATACACAGACAGAGATTTTTTTTAACTAATACATGCCGTACAGTTTAAAAGTTTCTAAAAATGTTCTAAAATGTACATCCCTGGAGTTTATTAGCCTTTGTGTTAAAATGTATATTTGATGGATGTGACGCAGAATTTTGGGCATATGCGTTTCAGGAACACATGAAAAGAAAAGCTAGCGCGACCTCTGTGTATATATATAAAGAGAAAATTGGCAAAATACAAGTCTGCTTTTTGTTGCAGCTCAAGCTACTACAGCTCAGACTTTTGTACTTTATCCACAGTAGTAAATAATACAGTAAGTACTGCATATCATAGCAATGCTACAAATGTCAATATTTTGATCACATTGCTACCTGTGTCGGACTTTGCCGAGGGTAGAGGGAGGGTGGGTATAACAAGTGATAGATATCAAACACCACAAAAGCAAACCCACAGTGCTAGATCAAGTATAGATATGGAACAGTGTTTATAAAATGGCCGGAATAGGAAAATGGCAAGTGATGGAATAGTTAGCAGGTTTCAATGTCCGGACAGTTTATCTCCACAGAAAAATAACACTAGCTTTCCTGATAGAAACTTTGAAAGGATGCTGTGAATTATTATTATTTTTGTAGTTACAAACTAATTACACACTAAACATACAACTCCGTGTGTAAAAACAGTGTAACTACATAAAATATGAACTCCCTAAAATGTTCACTTTGTAAATAAACATGGGGTTGTATTGTAATTACACAGCCAACTGCATCATTCCCGAGTCATTACAATATTATTATATGAAATGAAAGACACACACAAAGTCATTTACTCTGAAGTGTCAATTGTACCACTTGGTATTAAAGGAGATTGTATATGTATTTGTATTAAAGAAGGAGGTTACAAAACCTAAAATAAACCATTCAGCACAAATAATGCTTGTGTATTGTTAAGTTTGTCACATTAACAGGCATATTTATCCTTATAGAAACTAATGACGCTTAACAGGCTTTGGGAGTAACATGCTTCATGCATTTGAACTGTAATGTATAGCTTTTACTGAGCTTTAAAAAGGCTTGGGTTCTTTTTTGTTCATCCTTTTCCCTTCTTATTGCTAGGATGAAGATATTATCAGGGAGAGCCGTTTTAACTTCAGTGGCTATGGAATGGGCCACTGCCTGCAAGTCAAGGATGGCACTGCGGTGAAAGCAGCACCTCCCAACCCCCCACCCCCACCCCCTAATGACTCTGATACAATTAAAAGGAAATTTGTCGACAGAGCCAAGAGGATCGACACAGTATCCAGGGCTGCCTTTCCTCTAGCCTTCTTAATTTTTAACATCTTTTACTGGATTACCTACAAAATAATCCGGAAGGAGGATATCCACAGGGAGTAGGCTGGCCTGCCAGCCTCCCTGGACTTGCTGATGCCTTGTATTGCCAAAAAAACAAAACAAACAAAAAAAAAACATTTCATATGACTAACTGATATCTGTTATGTCTTACTGTTTCTTGAGTGACAGCGCCTTCAGTAAAACATAAATTGGGAGAGTTCAATAACCCCCACCTATTATTTTCCAGTGGGTTTGTAGAACTAACAAGAAAAAAAAAAAAAAAAAAAAAAAAAACATTTCTTACAAACTACTAACGTTTACTCCAACAAAGGTAAAAGACTGATTGTTGAGTCCATTTTTTAGAATAAAAGTAAACAAAAAAGTAGAAGTAAAACAAATAAATCTATTTTTGTTGTTTTAAATGCTGCAGAACACAGTAAAGCATTTCTAGTGAATACAGTACAGTACAGAAAAGTTGAGAATGGACCAAATTTTACAAGTTAATATAGCCTTTGCTAAATTTGTATACCAAATCCACTGAGCTACAGTTGCCAGTAGTAGTTATATGGGGTGAGGGAGGGGGTCTTTTTGTGTGCAGAAAATCTTTCTTATGGAAACAAGAAACAAAAAATAATGTATACTATTTTGGTGGATTTTATATTTTATTTGGTGGAATTGTAAGGAAGGTTTTGTTGAGAAATCTAACACCATATTCCAGTCAGATTGTGTTGTTATCAACCAATGCACTTGCTTTTTATAATTTATTTTGCTTTGTTTTAACAGTACTTGTATATGTATCTCCAGGTGCCAAATAGTAACCTGTTGTGCTTTCCTGCACCATAGTATTTACTAAAAAAAAATAAAAATAATGTTTTTTTTTTTAATGGTGTAGTTTAAAATGAACATTAAACACAAAGCATTAATAGTATATATCTTTTTTATATTGGTGTAGTTGCAGTTGGTAGGTTTTGTAGGTAGGTCTGGTGTCCAAAATGTTTACAAACCAATGGTTTTATATATTCTTCCGTGGGTATCATTTTAAAGCGATCCTCTATCAATCTGAGATTTGAAAACTGTTTTGTGATTGCATCTCATTATCCCTATTCAGTGCTAGCAATATGTGTTTAGAATGATTGTATTGCATACAGTATTTTTTATGGAGGATGTTCTTTACACAGTATTAAAAGAGATTGTGCACTGAAGGAACTCAGTGTTATAATAATGATATCTCTAAAGTATTTATTTTAAACAATTGAACAATTCATCTTTGTTATAGTTCAATAAAGCTATGTGTGCTACCCAGTAATTTTATGTTTCAGTTTTCTTTTTCACTTACTGGGAGGAGGAGGACATCTTTACTAAGCAATAGCTGATTAAATTCTAATAAACATAACACTTTTAGAACCTAAATGCAGTTCTGTACATCAGTGTCAATATTATTTTTGAAGATTTCAAAACTATAAAACAATTTGTTTCCCTTTAAAGGCATGCTAATCAAAGTTTTATTAACTGTATCAATATTGTCACTGGTATGGTAAAAAGAACTGAAAGAATAATGTCAATACAGGTAAAAAGAGGTAAGAAATTTATTTTAAAGCATTAGTTAACAATCCATTGGGTGATACCGGGATGATTTTTTTAGAGCCTTTGAAAAAAATTACATTATGCCATAATAATCAACTTTAGATGTTTTTATACCTTTACTGGTTCTACAGTAAATTGACAAAATCTGATTCCTCTCCACTCTGTCCATTCATTTTACAATGACACACATCAAGAAGGCTCCTAATTATACTATCAAAGTCCTTACATTGTAGAATTTTAAATGATGCATGGTTGTGGCTCCTAGTCTTGGTTTCAATGAACATTCTGTCCAGTCTGTCTCATCTTCCAGTTAAGTTTTGCTGAATGTATACAGCTAGCTCATTGCAGTAATTCTCTCCTTTTGGAAGGAGGAAAGCTGAAACAGTTCCACTACTTTAGCTTGCCAGCAGCTAAGAAATGCTTTCACAGTGACCCTGTCAGACGGAAACCCGGGAGCATGTTGGAGGTTGTTGTTTGGCTGCTGCAGGCTGGGGACGACAAGATGTGAATCAGCCATGCAAGCAGAAAAGCAAAAATAAATAGTTGCCATGATTAAGAAGACAGAAATTGCTTCATTCCGTGTGTGATTACGATGTGTTGTTGACTTCTTGGAGTGACCCTTTAACATTTTGTGTAAGAGTAGTTTCTGTCTCCACGGGGGAAAAAAATAGAGAAGCTTGTGATTTACATGAAAAAATATATGTGAAATATGTAGTAACTGTAGTACAACCAGCTTAATGCCAGTTTAGAACAGAAGGGTTACTGATAATACCTTTCCTTGAACTAATAATTAAAAACCTTGGTTAGCACTCTATTTTCGTTGTAAATGTGGCCAATCATAGCAAACAGAATAAAATACAAATGGATATATATATATATATATATATATATATATATATATATATATATATATATATATATATATATATATATATATATATAGATAGATAGATAGATTATTTGAAGATACTTTATTTAATAAGGCAATCCTAATGTGAGGTAAAGACTTAAACAAAGCTCATTTATGGGGGAAAACGATATTGTGCACAATTTGATAGGAACAATTCCTTTGTATTATAACATACCTGCAAAATATTTGAAAAGAAACCTCCGAAGCAGTAAAAAAACATTGCTCTTCAAAACAGAAACTGCTATCAAACAGGATTTCTTTTTTTCTGTTCACGTAGCAGAAGTTGTTCCTATGCTTTCTCTGTGCTGACTGGCAATGACACCAGACGCTTTGCAGTCTAACTTCTCCTGACAGCTGGAGTAAGCTTGGGGATGCTAATGTAAGTGCAGAGGGATCTGTTCAAAATCAGCTCTATCTTTTACAGAAATACATGAAGAATAAAAGATGAGTCACATCCCACACCAGATATTTCATGTTTTTTTTCCCCCCTAGGAGATGCTATCAAAAGAATTTTGGACTTGTCTGACAAACTATACTCAAAAAAGTTGTTCAGGTCATTTAATTATTTAGCCTCCTGGATATGTCTGAAGCATTGCTGCTGATGTAAAGCACTATTATACGCAAGTAGAAAATAAAGAAAAATACAAATTTATAACATATTTAATGGCATTGTACCTTTTCCGTTGTTAGAATAGACTAGGAGAAGGCTCTGATGCATGACTGCCAGTCCAGCCCAAAACACCTGACCACTGGCACTTTTATTACCAGTAAACTGAGACAGCACCTAGTTCCCTACACTTCTTTTGTTGGATGCAGTCTAGCGCTAATACAGTCTGTCACATGCAGGTTATCGTTTTGTCCACTCTGCAGGCTGCAGGACCCCTTGGAAAGATTGCAAACACCATACAATGTTAAGGGCACAATAAAACAAAATAAAACTACCTACTCTTTAAGCTTTTGTATGGCTCAGGAAGGAAAACAGATACTAAAAAAAAAAATTCTAAATGGTATTTTTGTTAAACTAATAATTTGAAGCTGCTTACTCTTTAAAAGTTTCAGTTATATCCTCCTTCTACAAGTATACTAGTATGTCTGTTGATATAGTGTAAATACATTGTTACTGTCAAATGTTTCACTTCTATTGTATACCGTACCACAGTAATAAATGTTAACGGTGCTATCAAATAATTGTTTATTGAACGTAATATATATTTAATTTAATGATGCATTTCTCTCATATTATTTCTTATTGTGAATGGGAAAACGTGTATAAGTGTCAGTAGCTTCAGCCGTGAAAGGTTTTACCCAGAGTAAAAATAGATCTTACAAAAAAGGACCAATTTCACAATCTAATCTTGTCAAGATACAGAATTTAAACTAGAAGTGCTGTGAGTGTGACTGTCCTGGGAAATAATCAGCGATATGATATACATGGCCTGGGACTGAGGCACTCTTACAAAGTAATAGTAGTTTTGATCTTGGACCCTTGGGACCAAGTGAAGCTTAGATCTTAATCTCCATTTCAGAGTGTTTGCTCACTGTATTGCCAAGAGCAATCCTATGATTAACATAGATATTACAAGTTGTGCTTTTACATAATGAAGATGTAACTTAAAACTCTTTTTCTAAGACATGAAGATAACTTCTTACTTAAAGTGGATGGATCAATTGATGTCAACAAGTGGGTTAGTCTCCGACGTGGTTGCAAAACAGACATCACAAATGGAGAAAATAAGATGTGCAACTTGTATTGAATTTTCTTTACCTGCATCCAAAATGCAGTGATTTTTCTTTTAGCAGCTAAAGGCTCCTACCATGCAAAATCAGGACCAAAGCAGAGTAATCATTAAAAAAATGTTATGAATTATGTGCCCAGTCTAAGTATAGGTTCATGAATAACTTGTGGGGGTGGAGCTGTTCATTAAAATTGGTCTGAACGAGTTGTTTCGGTTTATAGAAGACGATGATGAAGTGAAGAAAGATCACTTGTTTGCCTGGATGTTTATAGCAAGACTATAGTTAAACTAAGCAAACTATGTTCTAAGAGATCTGAACAGAAGCTGTGTTGCTCATCTTCTTTACCCAAATTTCTGAAGGGACCATCCATGAGTACATCTTTTAATAGAAGCCCTTCTGTGCTAAAGAGAAACGAGCTTCAAATGTCTTAAATATATATATATAATATATATATATATATATATATAAGATATATATATATTATATATATTATATATATTATATATTATATATATATATACTATTGAGATAATATATATATATATACACATATTAATAGTACCAGTATGGTACAGCTCTGGAAAAAATTAAGAGACCACTGCAAAATTATCAGTTTCTCTGGTTTTACTATTTATAGGTATGTGTTTGGGTAAAATGAACATTTTTGTTTTATTCTATAAACTACTGACAACATTTCTCCCAAATTCCAAATAAAAATATTGTCATTTAGAGCATTTATTTGCAGAAAATGACAACTGGTCAAAATAACAAAAAAGATGCAGTGTTGTCAGACCTCGAATAATGCAAAGAAAATAAGTTCAGATTCATTTTTAAACAACACAATACTAATGTTTTAAACATTAGTCAGAGCATTGTCAGAACATTGTCAGAGCAGAAGGAAGCAAGTTTTCTTCCAGGACAACCTTGTACTTGGCTTGATTCATGCGCACTTCACAAAGACAAATCTGCGGATTCCAGCCTTGCTGAAGCACCCCCAGATGAGTCCAATTTTCAGCTTTGCCCAACACCTGGTCGTCTAATGGTTAGATGGAGACCTGGAGAGGCCTACAAGCCACAGTGTCTCGCACCCATTGTGAAATGTGGTGGAGGATCGGTGATGATCTGGGGGTGCTTCAGCAAGGATGGAATCGGGCAGCTTTGGCATAAATCAAGCCAAGTACAAGGTTGTCCTGGAAGAAAACTTGCTTCCTTCTGCTCTGACAATGTTCCCCAACTCTAAAGATTGGTTTTTCCAGCAGGACAATGTTCTATGCCACACAGCCAGGTCAATCAAGGTGTGGATGGAGGACCACCAGATCAAGACCCTGTCATGGCCAGCCCAATTTCCAGACCTGAATCCCATTCAAAACCTCTGGAATGTGATCAAGAGGAAGATGGATGGTCACAAGCCATCAAACAAAGCCGAGCTGCTTGAATTTTTGCGCCACAAGTGGCATAAAGTCATCCAACATCAATGTGAAAGACTGGTGGAGAGCATGCCAAGACGCATGAAAGCTGTGCTTGAAAACCCAGGGTTATTCCACCAAATAATAACATTAGTATTGTGTTGTTTAAAAATGAATCTGAACTTATTTTCTTTGCATTATTCGAGGTCTGACAACACTGCATCTTTTTTGTTATTTTGACCAGTTGTCATTTTCTGCAAACAAATGCTCTAAATGACAATATTTTTATTTGGAATTTGGGAGAAATGTTGTCAGTAGTTTATAGAATAAAACAAAAATGTTCATTTTACCCAAACACATACCTATAAATAGTAAAACCAGAGAAACTGATGATTTTGCAGTGGTCTCTTAATTTTTTTCAGAGCTATATATATATATATATATATGTCAGCACATTTAATTCATACCAATATAGTGTCAAAATATAAACAATACATTGTATTTTAATTATGCTTCAAAAATATTGTTGTTAAATATATATATATATATATATATATTATATAATATATATATATATATAATATATATATATATTATATATATATATATATATTATATAAATATATCTTCTCCTAAACAGATAAAAAAAATAAATAAATAAATAAAAAACAAATGTGATTTAATTAAGGTAGACATGAGGACTTAAATTTCAAATAACAGTACTTTATTCAAATATTCTAATATAAAGGATCATATTTACAAAGAGTTTACTCAAGTCTTTAATGCAATTAATAAGAAAAAATTACGAGTCTGTAAAAGACTGGAGTAAATGTTTTAAAAATATAACCCAAGCTGCTTTAACACGAGCTCTGCAAAACATCACAGGATATCTGGACAAAAGCATCACCTGACTCGACCTAACAACACGTGCTACTGGAAGAAATTTGCAGTAAATGTCTGTAAATTTACAGAAAACTGTCAACTGGATTCTTACAACTGTTTAAAATGTCATCGACAACCAACCCTTGGATGCATAAACACAAGCACTGGCACCGCGGGACTGGTTATTGCCTTTGAACTCTTGAACACCCTTTGTATTACGTTTGGATACACAAGTGTAGATACACTGTTTTAAACCATTTGCTAATATTTACTCCATGTGTGGGGCCCCATGCATTATCAAATGTACCTGTACCCAAATAATTCCAGTAAATATGAATTATTATATATTGCCATATTTTGTAGGTCTTAGAACAAAAGTTTGTATTAGAATACTTATAATATATATCTATATATATATATGTATATATATATATATATATATATATATATATCATATTATATATATATATATATATATATATATATATATATATATATATATATTATATATATATATATATATATATATATATTATATATATATATATATATGAAACAAAAATTAAAGCTACAGAGACACTGGCACAAAAACTATTTAAACTACACCAGTTCTCCAAATGAAAGCACTGTAATAATACCCAGCTGGCAGACTAAAGGAATATGCAACAGTAAAGAAACATTGAGTAAACTTTTTGTTTTTGGAAGAATTTCCTTTGGCAGTCACATTCTGTTAATTACAAAAGCTTTCTCTCTCTGAGCAGACTTCTCTCTCGTTCCAAATTCAATCTGGAATACAGAGCAAACAGCTGCTTCTGTCTAGAATGCAGCAGCAGCACAGGCTTAAGGCAGTCACAAATGCAAATAATACAAAATATGCCCTTAAATCGTGGCAGCAAGCAAAGTATAAACTTAAAAGGGGAACGTCGCTGTAAAATAAAATCCCGGTCACAGGCAAAAAAGCTAAGCTTGGCACTGAGCTCTCTCTTAATCAGTCTCACCTCTTCTCCTCAAAACTTTTTCCATTACTTTTTGTTGTATGGCGGTCTTTACCATATTTCTGCCTTGAAGTTCAGGAAATCACAATGATCCACTGATGACGTCAAATGCTCAATCATACAACCAGAGTTAAAAGTCAAATTGATTTTACCTAATGTTCTACATCACTGTTCAGATATACAGAAAACCTTTAAGGATGGTACTTCCTCTCAAGGTAAGGGTCCAACTGCACGTTGAGCAAATGTTTTTGCCTTAAATAATAAAAGTTTGTATACAATAATTGGCAGAACAAAACCAAATTAAGCTAAAGTACAGAGCTGTGAAAGACCATCATTAAATGTTACTTAGCTGATTTAAGATTAGTGCCAGCTTTTCATTTACTATTAATGTGCTGCTTTCAATATTAATACAAGTCCAGCAGATTTTTCATTTTCTGCAAAACAACATCACATTAGACACCCTTCACATTACATTTTAACATGCTGTTGTCATTGTTTAAACTTTATTGTTACAGATTCATATTAGATTCACCAATAATTATTCAAGAGCAAAGCAGTTTTAACTTTACTATTTCATACAGAAATCTTTTTAATTGACTTATTTTTATGAAAGCAATAAAAAATCTTTCATTGTGAGAACATTTTCAAACAGTCATTTTGCAGCATTTACAGTAAGTGATTCACCAGAGCATTACAGTTCCCAAACCATACTGTTAATGGCACTATTATTGGACAACTTAGTTAGAATAATTTAAGTTAAATGTATCTTTTACTTCAGTTTATTTTGGTAAGGGTACAATGATTCTGATTTAGCACCCATTAAACATAAGAACACTGATGCTTGCTATACTAATTTTGTAAACTGAGTGTCAATAAGGTCTGGCTTGAAAAATCATATTTCAGAATGTTATGACATTTTATAGTTGTCCATATGGTTTTGGATCATTTCCAAATAGTCAGCTTTCTACAAATTAGTATCTGGTATGACCTCCCTGAGCATTAAGACAATCTGGCAGCGTTGACACATAGACATGATCAGTCTCTGGAAAGACTGCTGTGGGAAGTTCCGCCACTCTTCCTGTGCAGCTGCAGCCAGCTGGTGAAGGTTGGCTGGTCACAGTTGTCTCCTGTGGATGGCACTGGCGATTTGGTCCCACAGATATTCTATTGAACTCTGGCCACGGCAAGACCTTGACATTGTTCTCTTGAAGTCGTGCAATTGTTGTCCTAGCATTGTGTGGTCTTGCCTTGTCCTGCTGGAAAATCGACTCTTATGGATTGGCTTGCAGGAACGATAAAACTGTTGCCTCAAGGACTTCATCAATGTATCACAGAGCAGTAAGGTTGCCCTGAATCTGTACCAAAGGCATTCTTGTGTTAAAGGGGATTCCTCCCAACATCATCACACTTCCACTGCCCCAGCTTGAACAATGCAACAGTCAGCATAGCGCTCACCACGACGTCTCCCCTCACGTTGTCTTCCGTCAAGTGCAAAACGGCATTCATCGGTGAATAAAGCACTCCACCACTCTCTCTGCCGCCACCTAGGATGTTCTCTGTCCCACTGAAGACGGCAAGTTCATCTCTCAGCTGTCAATATGTTACTCCTGAATGGCATTTTCATGCAGACGGCGAGCTACAGTCATCCTGCTGATGCGCAGGTTATTTCTTCCTGGAATTTCTCATGCTGTAGCCACTGCAGTGTGAAAATGATTACGCAGATGGATCAATCGGATGTGATATATATATTCTACTCTGCAAAACTAGTGGAGACCTATCCAAAAAGACTCATAGCAGTAATTGCCTCAAAGGGTGCTTCTACCAACTACTGACTTAAGTGGCTGAATACTTATAAACCCCATATATATATATATATATATATATATATATATATATATATATATATATATATATATAGTTATATATATAAGTTATATAGTTTTGCATTAAACAAAACACTTCTGCAGAGTAGTTAATTTAATTGCTTCATAATACATAGCTGTATTGCAGACTCAAAGAAATAATGGATAGTTTAATTAAAATTGAAATCAAAATCCTGCTGTCTTTAAGCAAGGACCCTTTGGCCTCCTCAAAACTTAAATCAGACGAGAAAGGAGAACAAGTAACAGATGGGAGACATATTGCGGTTGGCAAGGTGTTGCTTTAAGAGCAGATACTGGTGAAAAGAAAAGGGGAAAAAGCATACAACTCAGAATTATTTCAATGTTCTTTTTCAACAAATTGCATTTTTTATACAGGGGTACCCAATACAAGTGCTTTCTGAACACACTCACTGTGAGGGCTCCCACAGGGTCACACATTGAACAACCACACAATCATGAAACACAACGAGGCCTTTCTAAGGACTACATTTCGGAGGACACAGCAGGTTTCATAAATGATTCAGAAGATGGATTAAAAGACAAATTTCTAGTACTCGAACCTAATGCCACAAAAATTACCACATTAACACTAGAACCGCCGTGGGTATGGTTATGGTTAAAACCGCCGCCATCAGTCATTATGACGGTACATTTAAATTAACATCAATATTAAAATGAGACAACTATCCAATACAACTCAAATGTTTTATTCAAGTACATCATACAAAAAATCTGCATAGCCGAAACACCGTATTTAAATGAACATTTAAACATAAAAGTGCATTCACGTATTTGTACTATATAACAATTTAACTGAAAAGCAGTCATTTAGCTATGCACACTATACAGTTATGCAGAGTGAGGGCAAGCTGTTAAAGGTGACAGCTGACAGGATGAGTAGGAGTTTGAGATCCAATAAACTAACAGCCTGTGATATTTGAGAGTAATTATGTCCCCACTGTGACTTAAGCAAGGTTTGCATTTATAAAAACTATTTTCCGTACTTTGTCAGGACTAATGTGATTTCTCCTTTCAGTGATCTGACCTGTCTGAGAAAATTTGTTCACTTGGTACAGACTATGCAGTTTTGTCTTCATGACCTGTGACAGCCTCTGGTACAATATATGATGATCTTTCCACCACTTCAATGGGTCAGCTGTTCTGTGGAGTAAAGGCTCACCTATGAAGCGTCTAACTTCCATAATAGATTCTGATGAGGCATTACTTGATGAAACAAGATCTGAAACAGGGTCACCAAAATCCTGCCAAAACATTGCTGTCCGACTTTCTATAGTTGTTTCAGTGTTTTTTTCTGTATTTGGGTTAGCAGCACTCGCTCTCCCAGCTGCTGCAGTAATACTTTTCACTGCCTCTTCTGCTGCTCTGTCATCAGTAAAAGCACCCTTTTTAAGGCGAGGATCCAGAACTGATGCTTCTGCAAGTATTGTCTGAAACTCTGAGACATACTTGTCTGCATGACACTTAGCATCCTTATCACTGGTTTGTGAAAAGTAGCATTTGTGGTGATCTTCTGAAGCTCTTTTGCTATAATAATTACTTTTGAGGCTGACAGACTTCTCTGAACTAATTTCAACTTTGACTTCGTCAAATGGTTTCAGAACATCACATGACTCAGTCACAACATCCCATTCTTCTGGACTCAAGGTTGGCAGGGTGGCATTGACCAGTGCAAGTGTTGATATATTCAGCTCTAAGTTGTTGGAACCTAGCCAACATGTGGCAGATTGAATTCCACCTTGTCACAACAGCTTGTTTTAATCTAAGCGCATGAATTCCCATTTGCTATTATGTAGAGGCTACACTGCTTTGGTGGATGTACTCCATTATGCCTTTTACCTTATCCACAGTGGGCTTGATTTCCTTCAGTGCTTCTCTCACCACAAGATTTAAAGTATGGAAGGTGCGTCCATCTTGTGAGCCTTTTGGTGCAGTAACATTAGTAGCATTGTCATGGACAACTGCGACTACTTTCTCTTGAAGATCCCATTTTATCGTAACTCTGAGAAGTTCGTCCTTCAAGTTTTCAGCTGAGCTGCGTGTCTCTCAGTGATTGAAAAACAGACATGAAGTAATTTGAAAATCTGATAGTTACTGATATATAGTTGGACACTGTCATCGATGTCCAGCAGTCCTTGGTAAGGCACACAGCTGATGCAGCCTTCACTTTTTCTTGCATTTCAGCTTGTTTTTTTGAAAAGCTGGGGCAGGACTGTCCTCATCAAAGTCTTTCTGTTAGGTAATTCATAAGATTGATTTAGCAAATTTACAAAAGCTCTGAAGCCTTTGTCTTCATCAACTGAAAGTGGCCGATAGTCCATTACTATCATTTTTGCAAGGGTTTTGTCAAGCTTCTTCTGCCCTGCAGGAGCTGTAGGTCGCATGGCAGAACAAGGAAGGCTTGTTTGCAGTGTTCTACCACTGCTTGTTGGTCTCACTGGTTGATCCTCTCCTCTAGCACTTTCTGCAAGTGTTGAAGAAGCTGGATTTCCAGTTACCTCTGAGCTGGTCCAGCTTCCACCAGTTCTTCGTTTTTAGGTGACAGTGTAGGTTTGGAGTTGACCCACCTCTGTATGATAGCTCATTATGACATATGTCACATTTAGATTTGTTGGATGTGACTGGAGTGAAATGATACCAAATTGAACTTTGTTTGCAGCTTGGAATGGTCTCACTCATTTTTGTTATAGGCTTTAGTAAGACATATAAACTGTCTCGTAAACATTCAATTAACCAAATCTAATAGCTACCAACTCGCTGCAGCACAACTTTTTAAACAAATGAAATCTTTGGAACTAGTCATGTGATAATCATCACCTATTGAAGCACAGGCATAACAGCAACATGTAAACTGTATATAAATAAAGTTTAAAATAATATATTTAGTGTTGTGACACAGTATAATCATTTTCAGAGATAATTTGAAGAAAATTAATATTTAACACCCAAAGCCACATTAATATACAATTTCAGACGCTATAAAAGTATTATTAAATTATTAATTGTAGTTGCAAATTGTCATTGGTAAAATAAAATAATAATAAAATATCCCTCAAATGCGAAATGTAATCGGTTTGCATATCGTCATGTATAAAAAACATACATCGCTCAAAAAGGTGAAATGTGTATTTCACATTATTTTTTAAATTATTTAGTTAGTGAACCCTTTATTAAAAGCGAGATACAACTCCTGCAAAAAAATTAACTGTTACAGATATGAATGTTTTTCGTTTGCGATACTATAGGCTATACAACGTATAGAATACAAACTTCAGTAGTGATTTATTTCATTATAAATATTTATTAACTTTTTATTAACATACTACAGATTACAATAAACAGAAAAAACTTTAAAAACAAAGTTATGGTATACAAGCAGTAAGCAATAAAACTGGACTAAATAAAACTAAATTAGATCAAGGTTCTTCCGAAGGGATTTCATGGACAGCGTAAAGCCGCACCCTGTCTGTGACATGATCGCTACGGCTTGCAGTTTGTGACTGGCGCGATTTTGTCTCACAGAGTCTGCATAAGGCACTAAATTAGAGAGAACGTAGATCCATCATGACACTTAAAATAGCCGGGTTTACAGCGAATCGGAAGGAATGACTCATTTCATGAGTTTGATAGGCTGGTAACTTGACTCCTCTGTGGCAGGCAATTAGTTCATTTGGTGAATCAAAAGAACCGGTTCAATGGAGACTGATCCAATTCCCACGATTCACCATAATGATTTAGTCAAAAAGAATGCACCGTTCACAAACTGCACACCGTTACTGACCTGGTCGCTACAGTATATTGAACTTACATACATTCGAGTAAAAAATTAGTGCTCAAGTAATTATAATTATTTTGAGTACTCTAAGTTAACCCACCCCTAATTGAAAGACCATTTACACACTTAATGTACCACGTAAGGTGCATGAATATTTAATAATATTTTAAGATTGGTATAATACTAATAAAAACGTTTTAGTGCATTTAACAATATTGGTAAAGAGCATTATGAAAACTGTAAAATAAATAAATAAATAAATAAATAAATAAATCCTAATTTATCAGACCAGCCCCAGAAGTCAGCATCAATAGAGAATTGATGCCATCTTACTCTGAATGCAGGCAGACAGCATAGCAGCAGCAGCAGCAGGGGCAGAGGGCGGGGCTGTGGCCCAAGTGTGTCTTTGATGAAGCTCAACAACCATTTGTTTCATTTTACGTGCCTGTTACCTCATTTTTCTACCCCATTGAAACAGGAAGCCATGGAAGGCCACAATACAGTTTGTTAAGACTGGGATGTACTTGAAGTAGAATGTTAACGCAGATTTAATTTTGTTTGATTTTATTTATAAGAATCTTTAGGGGTGCCAATAATTTTGACACATCTTTTTGAGAAAAAAAAATCACTTGTTAAAAATAACATTTTTCTCTGAGCAATTGTATTAGTATAAAATAATAGTTTTCCCGTATTTTTGAGCATAAAATATAGCTCATTACCTGTGTTGTTTACTTTATGCAGCTTTTTTTTGCACATCTTTATCAAGGGTGCTAATAATTTTGGAGGTGCATATATATATATATATATATATATATATATATATATATATATATATATATATATATTACACACACACACACACACACACACACACACACAATAAAAATTGGAACAGCATTCAGGAAGTTGGGTACTGTTTAAGCGAAGCATTTCAGAATGATGTGCTTGTCTTTTTCTGTCCTTATGGGATTGACTAACAAGCAGCACATGTTTTTGTCCCAGATGGCTTACCATATATCACTATGCATGCACTCATAATCTTATTTGTTTACTTTTTGCTGTCTAAAACTTTTAAATAGAGGCTTAAGAGCTGCCATGTTGATCCTGTGTTTCTCACATATCTCATGGAGCTCTTTTTCATTTGTCATTTTTTGAAGCTGTTGTGCAAATTCTGGCGAGATGGTAAATCAGGTATTTTTGTCATTTGTAGCGAATACGACCATCTAATTTTTGTATCCAAATACATGGCAAAAAATATTTGTTCAAATACTTGTATATTTGTCCCAGCACTAGTATTTTGTATTTGTGGGTTGAACTGGAACATTATATATGAGAAACAAGAAAATCTTTTCAAAATGTGTTCATTTTCTAAACCTTTTTAATCCTGCATTTATGTGGTCAATTTGAACACCTATCACAATGAAGCTTCCAATCTTGTGGCTCCAGTTAAATGGAGTTCCCAGACTAATTCAGATGGTTGTTATACAGATAACCAAGTTGATATTCAGCATGTCTTCATAACATCCAAATGCATCAGATTACTAATCAGAACACCAAGGAAAGTGCTTCTACTGAGAACCAAAAATAGGGGAGAGGAAAAACCAGTCCATAATAAACACTGTGTGTAAACAAATGCCATCTTTAATATTATTTTTCATGTTTGGCATCCAAGATTCACATACAGGTGAACAATAGTTCCATATTCCCATTACACACTTGTATTAATCCAGTTGTCCAAGAACATTATATACATCAGTAATCTATCTATACATACATATAAGTGGCAATAACATTGTTGTATCATTGATTTAGGGGTCCATGAAGAGGGAGTATGATTTACAGAGCCCCCAGGCCACCCTGTCCACATCTAGTTGAACCGCAGACAGGTTTTTAATGACCCGTTTACAGATGCCTCCATCTACTTCTGAACTCATCCCCAAACTGCTTAGTTCCTGGTCCAGAGCAAATTCCTCTCTGAAATGTTGCAGCTGGGCCTTGGCGTCCAAGGAGGCGGCTGTAGAGGTGGGTCGCGAGTTCTTTGATCTGACCCGCACAGTAAAATCCATGTTGGTTTTGTTTACCAATGAGGAGATGGAATCTCTCAGCATCAGAAGCTCTTTTTCTAAAGCACTTGCTAGGCTGTCTGCCAGGTCTTTTTTTCTCCCCAGTTTCAGGTACTTTATCTCACAAGACGGAGGAAGAATCCCAGACAGAGAGTGTAAACACTTCAGTAAAACGGCCTGGCTTCTAAAAAATAAATACACACGTTACGGTATTTTATTTCTTGTTACTCTCCACTTGCAGCCTTAAATATAAAAAATATATATTATAATGTTACCAGCATTGTCTTAAGTGCAAACATAATACACTATAGAAATTAACAACAAATGCAATAAAAACATAAGCATACTGTCTTTTAATTAATCAGCAGTAGACTAGGGATTGACAAGGAATGAGTGATTAATGCAATAATTCTACAAATCCACATGGGGGGGGGGGGGGGGGGTTGTGAAATTCATTGTTGTGCAACACTAATGTATCAAACCAGCTCAATAAAAACTTTTTAACCAATAATAGTTAACCCTCACATGTGAAACCCAGAAAAGCAGAGAAGATACATGAAGGAATTAATGAACCATAAAAGATAAAGCTCCAGTGAATCTAACAGCATAAATAGAACCAACATTGAAACCTCCAGGGTTAAGATATTTAATGTGTACACTTTCTATTTATGGTGTAGGCTTCATGAAGTTTACTCTCCTTATGTACCAATTATAAAAAAAAAAAAAGTTTTGGGAGCTAGACGAACTGTGTTGTTATTTTAATACATACAGCTGCACTGTACTTGAGGCAATCATCATTACTACATGTTTAAATGATTGGAAATGCCCTAAATGGTAAAGCGATTAACTAATAATTGAAATGATAGCAAATTTCGACTGTTTCACTGTAACGACTAGGATGCATGTTAAACTATGTACTTTATTTTTAATTCTGCATTTAAAAAAAAAAAAAAACACAAGTACACCCAGATAAGAAAAACTGCCTTTTTTTTTTAAGCTGACATACAACAATTCTACTGTATATGACCACTACAGTGGAGAAGTCCTTTAGATAATTTTCTTTAGAATGCACAATTCTATTTTCTTGGAGTCAAACACATTCTGATTTTTTTTATAGAATCTCTTGTTAAATCGCAGGAGAACAGGATTTGAATCCCAAAGCAATACAATGCAGCAGTGGGTTCCACTTGTCAAGTAGTATGACACATTGACACACTAATTGCTTTGTTTGATGGTAGCAGAGTTTTCCAAATAGATTTGAAGGCTAAAAGGTTGCACCATAAAACTACACATATTTGACCTTTTTAGTGTCAAACACACACAGAAATGCCAACAGAGTAACAGAACAAATACCAGTGCCTAAATGTGTTTTGTTCATTTAAAGTACATTTTTTAATTTACCTGCACAGGATGTGTAAAGTACCATCAAATGCTGATTTTGTTTTCCAGTTAAACAGAATCACACCAGAAGCTCCTTGGTTGTTACACAATAAGTAGTCCGGGTTCACACCAGCTCTTTGACACTGCATCTGCCCCAACAGCCAGTCATTAAGATCCCCAAGTGTATGGTTGTGAGAGTGTATCTGGAATGACCACTTTCTTGACACTGCTATCAGAGCGAATAAATCTTCGGAAGCGTCTTCTGGAGGATTTAAACATAAATAAATGAATCTTAAAACAAAATAGTCAAGCTCAAAATATACAAAATGCAGAGTTTTATGTCAACTTTGGCCCAAAGCCTTCAGTAGAGTCTAATGTAGCTGAAAATGAGTCTCGGGGCTTTGATGGTCACAGGTTAAACTTTAACACAGGGAAGAAATGCTTCATGTTTATTAGAAATGAAGGAACCAAATTTATTTTGAAAGACTAAGAATATATGGTAGTGTAAATTAGATCAAACACACTTAAAATTTGTATTGTTATAGCCAAATTGTAGCAAATGCTTCATCAAAACTCTACAGTTCAAGAAAAACAGCTGTTTTCAATTAAAATACAACAGGAGGGCTTCAGAATCTGCATTTGAAAGTTAGCTTTCAAAAATTGTGAATTGTGTTGATTTGCACTTTACTGCTGCAAGTCCTTTTTTTCCAGGATGAAATTGAATGCAGAGTTGTGCTATGTAAATGTTAACTTTACCTGTAGCAAGTTTGCTGTTGTTCAATAGTTTGGGGTAGTATTTTCCAAGAGAAATGTCCTCCAGATTTAAAGAAACTCTGCTGCACTGGAAAACTACTGGTGTTCCTGCTCTCAGGCTGACTTTGTGAAATGTGTTTATTGTGGCACGCAGCATCACAGAGCAATTAAGGTTACTGAAAGCTAGCAGTGGTGACAGGTCTGTCACAGTGGTAACAGTTTGTGTCTGACTCCTGTGAAATTCTGAACACGACTTTTCAATATAGCTGGTGCCTGAATCTCCCCCACTTCTCTCTGATGCCAGCCTAGTCTTTTTAGCTAGCGGTTCTGCCTGACACTGGGGAAATGGCACAGAGAAAGGAGACTTGCTGAATTGGAGCACATTACTCTGTGACTGAATGACTGCAGGGGCTGTGCAGATGTCTTGATCCATCAATAACGATAAACTCACATCATCCAGTGATCTGTAAAACAAAAAACTGCTTTATGGACAGGCCATTTGTAAAGAAAAGCTTTACTTTAGATCAATGATATAATGTCCTTATTAAAATGTTGCAACAGCCAAGAGACAACAGCTCAGTTGTTATGTTTTTTTGTTTCCAATTTTTTCAGCATAAATCTGACAGTCTATTTTTCAATTCCTTTATTATATCAGGAACTCTATGACAATAACTTCTTGGCTTCTTCAGCTAACATCTGCCAAGCAGTTTTACCAGAGCGCCAATATGTTACCAGTGCCCTTAATGAATCCCCAAGGGCTATGACTATGTCCGTTACCATAGGAACCAGGCAGACGTTATGGAGGAGTTATTGTGGCCTACAGTTGAACTGCTGTTGTGGAATCTCTTTAAATGTTTCCATAATTGTAATGCCAAGATGCTGCACTGTATAAATCTAGTGTTGATGCACAGGCTTTATTGAATTTAGATAACATAGCTGTGCAAACTTTGCACTGGAGTAAAAGCGTATTAAACTTGGCCCGATATTCTTCTTCGCTTTTTATTTTTGCAGCTGGTGTTTCATTACAGAGCTTCCTAATAACAACAGGCTAGAAATGACTTGGGAGAGAAACCCATCTTAACTTGTTAAACAGGTTAATTGGTCCCAGAAATTGCCCTGTCACTAGAAAATTTAGATACATCTACCGCTGCAAAAAGTAAGGCTAAATCCAAATTAGTTTCTGATTACAGGGAAATTGTAACAGTTTCAGAGTGTGGATTATGCTTAGTTTTACTTAACCGTGTTGTTTAGAGCCAAAATACATATTTGGATTATTTTTGGTATTACGTACTACAAAAACAGTTGCCACTTTGAAGCTATGCCACAGTCTAGCTCTGTAATCATATAAGGTGCCATGGAGGAGGATTCTGTGTCTAGTATGCTGCAGTTGCTTGTTTCTATTGGCATGACTGAGTCCAGATGCAGAGCACCGGTCCTCCGCATAGAAAGCCTGAACAAAAATCAATAGTTCACGGTTCTGTGCACCTGTGGTTTTCCCAGAGTCCCTGTGTAAGCCTGATAAAAAGACTGCCTTGATGCAGCATCTCGAACAATCCAAAATAAACTGGCAGGTTACAAAATTGATTTCCAGCAAGGGCTTAGTAATAATAGAATTTTGTATTAAAAAAAAAAAAAAACACACATGCACACAAATACAAAAGTTGGTCTTTTACTTCTAACATTATGCGTGTCATCCAATTCTCAAACTGGGTACTTACAAGCAAGCTGATTCTGTCAGTTTCACTCCTACGACCCAGCTGTCATCCACCACTCGCTGCCACACCTTCTCCACGAACTCTGGGAGATCTTTGGACACAGAAAGAACCTCGCCATTGGCGATCTCAGTGCAGGTCTCCTCTTCCCACAGAGAGACCAAACCTTCCTGAAACAGAAACTCAGTTAATGAGCCACTTCCTCCCAGGATACATTTCCAATTAAAATAGTGTAAATAAAACCATGTAAAAGTAATGGTAGCTATCAAAACACAATGAATAGCACCTGTCTCACCACCATTAGCAACATAAGTCTGGAAATGTGCAGTTTTGAAAGAAACACATTATTGCAAACATGTATGTTAATTTTAAAATATGATACCAGTACTAAACTAGGTTAAAGAGTTTTCTGTTCCATGCCTTTCTCTCAGGAAATGTTACAGGTATACTTCAGTAAATGGGGGACAACTGGTTGGTTAATGACAGGAAATAAGTTGTTAAAGAGGTGGGGACATGACCAAGCAAGAGCAATACTAACTGATTTTTGTTAGCGACAATAACTAAGCAATGATACTCAGTTTGCGACTGCTTTGCCTGAATGTATTTCCAGTGGTTGGATAAACACATAGAAAAACACCTGCCAGCTGTTACACACACTTTTGTATAAAATATTATACGCTCATCTCATGATTCACACATTTGTTATCCTGCTGTGTATTCCGATATATTTAAAAGTTGCATCTCTCTATAACAAAAGCCAGTTTCAAAATAAAAATCCCAGTTACAATGCTACTGGGTAATAGTGCAACATGCTGTCTGGTCTTGCAGTTCAAGCCAAAAGCCTGTTTCCCCTCCCTCCCCTCCCCCTTCCTTCCCCTTCCTCACATGAAGCAAGAAGAGGGTCTTACACTGCATTTACTTCAGCAAAGCTCTATGAAATAAGCAGACATGTTGACACAAATAAAGTTAGAAATTGATTTCATCCAGAACTGGCCTTTCTGTTTATGCTACTTTACATCATCTTTTAGTCTGTCTGACTGCGAGAGAGGGACCAGTGTACTTCAGTTTCAGCACAGCCCCAACACCAGGTTTTTTCCTGTAGTCTCAGGTTTTAAGTGGTTTCAGGGTCAATTGCTATAGTACTTTTCACAGCTTGGGCCACCCTAAAGTGCTTTACTGTAAATGCTCTCAATGTGGTCCGAAAGTGCTTAAAAGCATGTGAATTCGGCAACAGTCAACTACAATGTTGCTATTTGTTGGGCTTTGGGCAGACAAAGAAGGCAGCTGCCTAGAAATCTGATATTTAATTATGCCTGGATGCAAATAATGTCCAGCAGTGCTGGAAATACATAACAGGTACCAGTTGTTTGCTTTGCCCCATGCAAATTAAATAATTACACTGTGTAACAATTTTTTTTTTTTTTTTTTTTGTTCCTGGGTAGTAAGTGTTATTTACGATTATACTGTAAATACAGTATAATCGTAAATCTCGAAAAACTACTCACTTCTAAATCTTTTGTAGTCATTTTTGTATTACTTTGGTATAAACACATGTTAATTTGGATTCATATGTTGTTTTTTTCTGACTTTATGTGAACGAAAAGACACACATTTGCCCGTTTTCTCACTGGAAATAGTGATATTTTGAAATATCACTGTCCTGGTCACAAATGCAAAGTTTGTGGGGAATAATAGCCATTTTCTTTACTTTTGAGGCATAAGCAATTAGGAAATAACACTTACTACCCAGGAACAAAAATTGTGTTACAGTGTGTTATCATCCATCTTTGAGGAAAACAATGATGGGAGTATAAAAGAAAGGGATTCATTTGCAGTGCTTTTAATTCTTTTTGTGGTGTGAGTTGAGCTTTATCAGAATTGATACTGCTGATGCCATGCATGAATGAGCTAAGTAGGTGTCTAGTTAGTATTTATTTTATAATCTATCCATAGTTAAAAGACAAAGAAAAACCAAGAGGTTTTCTTGATAAGACTGACTCCAAAGAGAGCTGCTCTATGAAAAAAAATGTGCTGCACTAAAGACTGAGACAAGCTGCTGTGTGAATGTGCTGCTGTGAGAGTACAAGACTGTTTGTTGTCCCAATAAACCTTGGATTCGAGTACATGCAAATTGTGTCTCCTTCCTTAATTTCTCACTGTATGTTACAATATTAGTTTGACTTGTGGGCATTGTAATTCATTTCGGGAACAAAAATGCCAATATTCGTTATAAGTTGAAACACAAATAACACAGCCTCCTAATTATGGACCCAGACAACCACTTTAAAACGGGTAGCACTGTACTTGATCTAAGTAATATATTTCTGACCCTAGACTCTGTGATGGGCTGCCGAATTAAGACCCCTAATTTGTACATTTATTTTTTCTTCTTGTTAATGAAACTGACTACTTTGCATTCACACTTGAGTAATAATTCCCAGAAGGGGGCGCTGTGTTGTAGTGGGGCACCGCTGAAGTTAATAAACCATCAGTAGTTAATGTACATGAATTAAGAATACTTGGAACAGACTATACAGAAGTCAAGCTTAATCAATCAGAGTACCAGTACACCCTTTTTATTCATTATGTTTGTGAAGCCATACCATTCAAGACTACCAATAACCATTTTACCAATGAAACAAAGTACTGTCTATAGCCGGGGTTGCCAAGCTATGGTTCCTGGCTCTTCAAATGACCAAATATGGCTATTAGTCTAATTCACACTTTAAAAAAAACAAAAACAAACAAAAAAAACAAACAAAAAAAAAAAACACATACAAGTAGCATCTACACAAAGGTACCGCTGCGCGACTCAGTCATCATATGCAGCCTCACTGTTCTTTCAGGTCTACCAGGTGTTTCTATTGCTGGAGTCTGTTTCACCATGTATAGGGTTTAATTTGTTGGAGAGACTTGCTCTGAATTTCACTTTGGCTCTTTTGCACTAAATGGTTGGCGACCCCAGGTCTATAGGATCTCAAAGCTGCATATAAATTGTATATTAAATCACATTAAAATGAACGGCACAACCTTCATTCTGGTGTATACACTTTTCTGTTAGCATTTACTATGACTCAATAACCAGCATCTTAACTAGCAAGCTGTGAAGCCTTCACCGTTTCAGAAAATATTTTTAGCTAATGAAATTCACATTAGCTTTCCAAGCAGAGCCAGTCGAGTCTCATTAGGGGTGTACACTTGTGCGTATTAAACAGGGAGTGAATGTGGCAGCTCCAAAATACACTGAGCTCAACCAAATGTCCAGAATCTAAACTTGGCATGATGTCTTAAAGATGAAGGGAGTATATTTACTCTATACCATACATACAGATGTCCGCTTTTAGCTCAACGGACACTAGGTCAGTTGGGATTTCTGTAGCGTAGTAAAGAGACTACAACGCTACTGGAACTTTACCAGGTAAGCCACTTGGGGACCCCCAGCTCTGATAAACTTTTGTACAGTCTGTAAAAGGTAAATTAAAAATCCAATTAACTAAAGTATTTAATAAAGTTTCCTGTAAGTACAAACATTCTGAATCACTGTCTAGAACAGGTACAATTTGCTTTGGTTTGGTTTAGTTTAGGCAATGATTTATTTATTTCTAAAAGCAGTCACAGTTTTTTTTTTTGGCTAACAAAAAAACACATTTCCATTAGCAGGCTTGAATGGCTGGACTAGGGATATTTAATAATAATAATAATAATAATAATAATAATAATAATAATAATAATAAATAATAATAATAATAATAATAATAAAAGTTTAAAAGCTTTTTTTTTTTGCAACATTGTTATGAACAGGGTATGTGGAAAAGAAAATGCACATACTGTATTACTAGGAGTGACTGTCTGTTTTGTTTTAAAATGTACCACCACTGAAGCAGTGTTAAAAAAAGCGACTACATTTGTAATTTCACTTCCTCTTATACAGACATTACAGTAATCATCTTCTTTCCTGACTTTAAAAACACAGCTCTTGTCAGTCCCATTTTTGCCCTCCACAAGGACAAGTTTTATATATTAAGGACATTTAACAAATCGATCAACAGGGTTAAGTTGCCACCCTGAACTGAAGAGACAGATCACTTGGATGGAAGCAAAGCAAATCTACCTTCCCATTAAACTAAGCACTGTTGGAAGTACTGCATTCGGTTTCAAATCCCCAGTTCCTTCTTATAATGTATTACTCACCCGACCACGATTTCACAGTGCAGCATGTGAACTTAGTAACAAGCAACAAGTTCAAATAAAGTATCATCCAAGTCAAAGTAAATAAGGTCTGGATAACCTCAAATTAAACAATATACTGTCAGGAGGTAAGAGAACGTTTCTTAGGTTGTCACCCGTTTGTGTGTTCAGTTAAGGCGATTTACTAGGGTTGCCAAATAAGGCTAATTACGATGGTGCTAAGCAGGTAAACTGTACCTCCTCTGCTTTTGATAAAGCACACTCCTTTCCTTGGATCAGACTTGTTAAAGCCATGGAAGATTGGGACAGGACCCGGTCCTTCACCTCTAACTGTTGCTGCAGTTCCTGGAATGAGGCCAGGCCAGACTACAGGGAGGAGAAAACATTTGCTCTTACAAACCTGGAATAAACGAATGCTTCAAAACACTTTCAAACATATCACTGTATTTAAATTGGACCCAAAAAAAAAAAAAAATTTAAATAGCAGAGTTGGCAATTTTATTTTATTTTTTTTATTAAATCAGGATTTAAAAATTATTATTATTATAGAATTTGTTTTGTAGTACTGTAGTTGTAGCTCTACAGTACCTCCAAACTGTAAATTTAAGGATGTTGGAAATGGTGGTTTGTGAATACTTACATACCAAACTAAATTATTCAATCATTAATGAATACATAAATAGAGCAATTTATTATCATTGTGGCATCCTCTAAATGTGAACTATAATAATTTAGCGATGGGGTACGATAGACAAAAAAAAAAAAAAAACCCTTACTCATCCCAGTCATTACTTTTCTTTCATTGATTTCCTCTTTCTGTGTCAGCTCAAACACACACAGTTGTTACTTAGGACTACTTTGCTTTTTATAGTGTTCAATTGTTCAATTTCCTGATTGTACCACTAAATAAACCTGGTTTCAGCGGGCCTTAACACAGTGCTGTATTGTCTATTTGGGACACCATTGCGCTGTCATCAGAATTGCTTTGGCAAATATGACAGGGCAAGACATGTCTTCAGAATAACATTTCAGTGCAGAAATTTTATTTATTTATTTTTTTTTTTACGTCTTCGCTCCATTTATGTGCCACAGAATCGAGGGCAAGCCCTGTCTGCCGCACTCACATTTGCGCTGTTATCAGAATACAGCCCTAAGAGTTCTAGTTTATAGACAGTAAGAGGAGTCTAAGATGTTTCCCTTAATAACATACTTTTCATGTCTTTTCCTTGAGAAACTGTATATAATAGGTAGTAAATGAAAAAATGATTTCAATCAATGATTTAAAAAAAAAAAAAAAAATCAAGTGGTTTAAATTGACTTGATTTAAAATCAGCCAACCCTGAAAAAGTTTACTCTAGAAAAGCACATTGGATACACACAAGCATCAGCATGCCAATATTACTTTAGTACAGAACCTGCACTTCTGAAATAAATTCACTTTAGTAGCCCTGCATGTCTTGTGAACACCTATGAATCTGGAAGGCAGAAAATATTCTCTGCAATAGATGCTTTTTTGTATGGCTTTTTCTAATCAGGCGCACCAGTCACTAGTTCTAATTCTATATAACTAAAGTTCTTTGCCACACAGATCGATGTAACAGTGCTCTCATACTTACTGTAAAGCCACACTGCTCTATCTTAATAAAACCACATCTGTAGACTCCTCATTTGCACCCTCCTAGACGAATAACATTACACCCTCATTATTTCCACGAACCTGCAGCCTGGCCTCTAATGCTTGGACAGTAAGGAGATGGTTGTCTTGTACAGCGCTATCATCATTCACATCTTCAGACTTTTCGACATTACTCTAGTAAAAGAGAAATTAATTCATGTTTATTAAAATGTCCCCCACAATAAAAATATTATGTATTTACAACACGTATACCGTACTGCTTTTC
The DNA here is from genome assembly GCF_017654505.1 of Polyodon spathula. Taxonomy (NCBI): domain Eukaryota; kingdom Metazoa; phylum Chordata; class Actinopteri; order Acipenseriformes; family Polyodontidae; genus Polyodon; species Polyodon spathula. The sequence goes on from NC_054542.1 coordinate 31,289,790, forward strand.
TGAATATTCTTCATACAGCTATTATGAGATGCTGTTTATTAGAAAAGCTAAAAAGTTGGACACAACATGAGAATTACATGCGATATACACATCACACTTCTGAGTTCCTCTGTGTATTTTGACAAATGGCATCCAGACATGTACTCAAGAGAATTAAGCTAGATCTCCCTGCTGTAAGATTCTGTCAAGATCAGGGTAAGGCACGAGAGACTGATCTAGGGCAGATAGTACTGCAGTCACCATATTGAAATTGTATCATTTTTATGTCCAACCCCTCAATTTCACCTGTTTTTACTCTGCTATTAAACCAATCTTCTAGTGTGAAACCAGGAAACTTAGGTGGCAGAAGTAAGGACTTTGATTTGAAAAGCAAAATGCACTTACGGAGTAAGTAATTTCAAAAAGATCTGTCACTGTGTAGTTCTCGAAAATATCCTCTGCATTAGAAGTCTCAAAGAGTAATAAAACCTGATCCGTTCCACAATGAACAAAGTCGTCAATGTGCAAAGATTGGATACCTTGCCAGCTGGAAGCCACCTTAAAAAAAAAAAAAAAGCATTGGCTTTGTCCCGAATGCAGCTTAATAGGAAATATTTCATCTGTCTTAACCAACAGTCCTGTATTTCTTGTTTATCAGATTCACTTTGTATAATTTTCTGTTTCAGTCATAACATTGTTTTTTTCTTTCTTTTTATAAAGTATGTAGGAAAAGCAGGTCATAGCCTAGAAGGAATCAGGTATTTGTTGAATCTGGTCATGTTTTACTATACTTTTCTTAACTTTATTGGCTGTGTTTTAAACAATATGCTTTGAGATTGTGTTATATTTCGTGTAGGCCAAACCTCTCTTAAAAACATTGGTCCACAATACAGAAACCGGTCATATTTGACTGTAAAACTATGCAAAAAATATGGTTTTTAATATCAAATATACTCATGAACATTATGCTCCATCCATGTACTCTGCACCAGTTTATTTTTTTAATAAATGAAATGGTAACTCTCAAGGTTCATGGAAATGTGTCTGAAGTTACACCATGGGATTATCACACTTGTACTGTCCTCTAAACAAAACGATCTCTCCTGAGTGTAAGACAAGGAATGCATACACCCTACTCTCTTAAGCTTTGGAGAAGTTAAACATTGACATTCTTGGTCTCAAAAGACAGCGCCCTAGCTTGTGCAACTTTGATTATGAAGCACTGGAACTTATAAATGAGTAACTACTATTAGTAACTAATAATAAGAATTTACCAATTGATTACTGCACATTAAGTAGTTACCTGCCAACCTTCTTTCCAAACTGAACAGACATATCCACAGTCGAAAGTAACAACAAACAGGCTATCTTCCCTGCCTGTTGTCGCCTTTTCTATTTTTTGCGGTCCCTCAAACGGAAGCTGGCAGACATCTTTTGGGATTCCACCTTCAAACCAAATCAACTGATTCTTTGTGGTTGCTGCGACCACGGCTGACTTCAATTGGTTGTCTAATTCTTCTGCTGTGTCGATAAACATACAAGTTACCGCAGAACTGTATGCATGAGGTAGAAACGCTGCTGCATTAAATGTTTTTTCAATTTCCAAGAAGTACCCAACAAATTCACTGCCCCAGACTACTTGGTCTGATTGTGCATCACCATGCTCTTCTGTCATGCATTTTCTAGATCCCAGTATCACGATGCCTTTTCCTTGCAGCTCCCCAATCAATTGCACACATGGAAGTTGAATGGGAACACTTAAGACTTTGCCAGTCTTTAGAGATGTGAAGTAAACAGTCTCTCCATGACTCCACAGAACTGTTGGGCCCTTCAGCAATGTTACATTGTCCTTCAATTCATATTGCAATTTAAACTCCATATGGGGTTCCAAATTATTTGAGCCGTGAACTATCAGTAGAGCGTATCTGAAACTTGCTCTTTTTGTCTTGTACTGCTTGAGCAAAATGCATGGCACCAGCATCCCAGTTCTTGCGTCTGTGGCAGAACTACAGCACATGATTTCAATGTTGGACGTTCCCTGGATGATAGAGGACTTTCCTTCAGATTTTGTTTCAAAACGGCCAGTACTTTCATTGAAAGCCATCCTTTTGAACA